>NW_027411866.1:54690488-55290488 GCF_047663935.1 Musca autumnalis | reverse complement strand
CAACAACATATGCCACTACCTGGGAAATTGTGCCATGCTATAGAACGAAATAAACTTTTGCTGGGTGCCGAAGCACTGTGGCATTGCGGAGATGGAGATTTGTGATTAGCTGGCAAGTGCGGGCTCACAGTCTTCTAATATTATAATGGAGAATTCATTGCAATGATTTTTCATTTCGCCATGTTATTCATTTGCATAGTAGTGTAAGAGTCATGCAAAAAAGTGTATGTTTTATGTTGGCGTATACACATAGAAAAGTGTTTGTATATTAGGGACGATTTTTTTTGAAGCGCCTACCCCATAAATTTTTTCCATTTGATCCACAAACTTTATATGAAATTTTATGGCGATCGGTTAACATTAACCCGTGCCAGCAGAGGGATCATTTTTCCGTAGTAAGTTTGATGGCGCCGAAGGTGTTTTTTCACGAAAATTCTCTAAAATCCGCAATTATTGTCAAAATATTGTTGTGGCTAAAGAACAAATTCTACAAAAAATTTTGCAAAATACCTAAAATCGACGTATAGGAGCTACAGTAAAAATCCAATCCTATTTTCACAATATTTTGTAGGATTCGTTTTTTTAGCCACGACAATAAACTGTAAAAAATTTTCATCGATTGACCCATAACTGCGGATTTTAGAGAATTTTCGTGAAATGCAATTTTGGGCACATGCAAATTACTATGGAAACAAGGATCCCTCTGGTGGCACGGGTTAACGTTAACCGATTGCCATGAAATTTCATATAAAGTTTGTGTATCAAATGGAAAAAATTTAGGGGGTAGGTGTTTCAAAAAAAAAAAAAAAAAAAAAAAAAAAACAAAAAAAAACATAATGAACATGTACATGTACATCAGAGTGAGGCAGAGAACATTTTTGGGTCTCTCTTGTGCTCTCAATGAGCGTAAATTTGTTGTTGTTCACAACGTGTTAGCATCTACACAGGCTGTGAGCGATAACAAATTTACGCTCACTTAGAGCACATGGGCTCTCTTGTGAGTCACAATGCCTCCTCCTGATGTACATTCTCTCGTATTATACACTCTCGTACAAGTAAACACCGGTTTTTTTTGTTCTAGCTTCGTAACCAACAAAGTTGTAATCAGCTACTTGCTGTCATTTGATTGACCATTTTACTAGCTTTCTAATGATTTACATATTCGGTTAATCGGTTACTTAAAACCGGTACCAAAATCGGTTTTAATATCAGAATATCCGGTTCAAAAATTTAGATAACCGGATCTGTCCTCCAATAAAATTTGTTATTAACGTGTTCGTCATTACGAGAGCTATTTATGGTAAGTATTTCAGAAGCACCCCAGACCAATAACGAATATACATAAAAACAAAACATAGTTTTCTGAACAAAAACCGGTAAAATGTCAAAATGAACCATGAAAACGGGGAAATATCTATTGGTCATCAATGAGAACCGTACCTAAAATCTTCTGAACAACATTTTTGTAGAATATTTGGATGCTGTAAAATCTCGCCTTGTGATACTTTTACTACGGTTCAAAAAATAAAGGACGAAAAGGACATGAAGGAATTGAGTTAGAGGGATGAAATATTCTACAAAAAGATTCACCATTCGATTTGACTGAAGACATGTAATGTCAAAATGAAGCTACAATAACGCTTTAGAGAGATATAAAGCTATTTGATCACAAATTAAGGGCCAAAATTAAACCATTGATCACGCAATATCTCGGAAACTTGACCTATGGCGAAAATTTCCTTTTGGGTTCTCAGTACACTCACCAAGCGCTTTCATCTCCAAAAGAAATTTTCACCCACTTACTTTGAGTTCCATTTTGTAGCACAGTGTCGTTTTATCGATATTTTCCGAAAAATGTGCACCTTCTCGAGGCCATAACTATTTGAAGGAGCGTTCCAATGCTTTTGCGATGTACTAGAGAGTTCTTTATTATTGTCTTGGCTACAATTGTTGTCTTTGTGTTGGATCGAAAATCTCAGTGGTTTGGTTGTTATATGCCAAAATATTCAAAAATCCTTGAAAAAAAAACTTCAAGTCAAAATCCGGGGGCTCGATTTTCACCGTAGACATATGGTCTAGTTGACTTTTTTGCTCAGTACAATCCCAAAAATCAGAATCTCCAGGCGCCCGATAACACTTTTTTCCTTCCATACAAATCGCCCCGGCCTAATGAACAGACAACATGGAAGTTTGACATCGGTAAGCTGTAATGACAACAGATATCCACAAAATATTCAACAGTATAGTTAGACATATCTAGATGCAACAATTGCGTTTGTTAGACCATGTCATAAGAATGAGCAATTATGAACCGCTAAAAGGCGTATAAATAGGGGCCGCATGGCGGTGAAAGGCCAAGGCTTCGATAGAATAAACAAGTGGAAGACGAGATCGAAGAACACAATATTCCAAATTGGAAAAGTTAACTAATAGGTAGGAATGGAAATCTTTTCTTAGTTTGGCTTATAGGACACCAACTAAGTAAGTAAGCAACATATTTTAGTATATTTTCAGATTTTTTTTTTACTAACGGTTCCAGAGATATCGCTCCTTGAAAAAGTCGAATTTTGTAAAAACTATGTGTAAAGAAATACTCACAACTTCTTAAATATTAGTCCAATTTGAAGAAATCTTTTTTTCTTTTTATCAGTTATTTAATAAAAAATAGAAAATATAATTGCACAGTGGGCTTGGATGCAATTTTCGCGATTTAATATTTAAAAACAATTTCTAACAATGATTGACACCTTCGAGCAAGCACTTTTTTAAATAAATAATGATATCAACACATCACACGACACGTGAGGGGTTACAAGAACAATAAAGCGCCAGTAACAAAAGTAACCACAACGTTACAGATTTGGCCAAACAATTGCCCAGCCAAAAATTTTTGCCGATGGCTCTGATATCAGATTTTTTTCCGAGATTTCGTAACCTTTCTTTCCGATTATTTTCCGAGTGCTCTGCACAATCTCGGAAGGGAAATTTTGATTTGTTTTCTTTCCGATTATTTTCCGAGTGCTCTGCACAATCTCGGAAGGGAAATTTTGATTTGTTTTCTTTCCGATTAGTTCCGAGTACTCTGCACATAATCTGAAAGAATTTTTGATCTGTGTATTTTTCTCGCGAGCAAAAATCCCGAACTCTGGTTGAGAGTTAATTGTATACAAACAACGCCAGCGGCAAGGGAAATTTCTTTGTTCGCAGCAGTTATGTGTGTAAGACGGAGCGGAACAAATTATTGTGTGTTTTAAAACAAATTAAAATTGGAAGTTTGCATACACATTTTGTAAAAATATGTTTATAATAACAAATATTGGGTGACGTAGGGGATGGAAGATACCAAGGAACGGTCCTGACCGGTTTTAACATGGCAAAGCCCAGGATTTATCTTGGTCCCTCTTTCATCCCAAGTGGACACTGACCTCCCCGTGGTGTCACCTGGGGAACTGCCTTTAACACCCGTTAAAGGTAGTGAGGCTAACATGTGCCGCGCGTTCACCCATAAGAACGTTAAAAACTTGGGTTTGGGCGTCGGGTTAGTAACCCTCCCCTAGAAAAAACAGCCTACTATGAAAAACGAAAGAAAAGAAAAACAAACCCCTCTAAAGTTGACGAACCCCGCAAACGTTTTAAGGACCATGATCTGCGAATCTGCACCTGGAATGTTCGCACTCTTTATAGAGAAGGTGCAGTCTTCGCATTGGCAGACGTACTTGAAAAGTACAAGACCGATATTACTGCCATACAGGAAATACGATGGATTGGGAAAGGCGTCACAACAACACCTAAAGGTGACGCACTGTATTATAGCTGCCATGACGTAAAGCATGAGTTTGGTTGTGGATTCGTAGTTAGTCGGAGACTAAAACATCTTGTATCCAGCTTCTCTCCAGTGAATGAAAGACTTGCTGCAATTCGAATAAAAGCTAAATTCTTCAACATCAGCTTTATTTGCGCTCATGCTCCCACTGAAGAAAAGGACGAACAGACCAAAGATATATTTTACGAGTGCTTAGAAGAAACATATGACCGTTGCCCTGCCCATGACATTAAAATCATTCTAGGCGATTTTAATGCCAAAATTGGAAAGGAGAATATCTTTGGCCCAACAGTCGGGAAATTCAGTCTCCACAGTGAAACATCTGACAATGGTATGAGACTGATAGACTTTGCAGCTGCAAAAAACATGGTAGTTAGCAGTACCAGATTTAATCATCTCGATATTCATAAGGCACCTGGCTGTCTCCAGATCAGAAAACAAGAAACCAAATTGATCATGTTGTGATAGATGGAAGACATTCATCGAGCGTGTTGGATGTACGATCGTTCCGAGGCGCAAACATTGATTCGGACCACTACCTTGTTGCAGCAAAGGTACGCACCCGCTTAAACGTAGCAAACAAAGTACGAGCAGACACAACACGAAGTTAGACATCGGTAAGCTGCAATCACAACAGATAGCCACAGCATATTCCACTCAACTAGCCCCAATTGCTTAATCAAAGCCCTCCTCATCCCGATAACATATCAGCGCAATGGCAAAGCATTGCCCACTCCATGCAAACAGCCGCAAAATCCATACTTGGATACCAGAGACCTCCACCAAGGAATCCATGGTATGATGAGGAGTGTCGTGCTGCCACCGAAGAGAAAAATGCGGCATATAAGGCTACTTTACAATCCGTAGCAACGCGTAGCGCACGAGAGAGATACAGGGAGAAAAGGAGAGGGAGAAACGTCTTTTCCGCAGGAAAAAAGAGAGAGATGGAAAAGCGGGAGTGTGAAAAAATCGAGATGTACAGGAGCCAGAATGAAGTCCGAAAATTCTACCAAAGAGTCAAGCATCAAACTGATGGCTTTGGTACAGGCACATCCTCCTGTAGAGACCAGCAAGGTAATTTGGTAACTGATACAGATAGTATACTCAGGATATGGAAAGAACATTTTTCAAATCTGTTGGTATCCAATAGCAGCGAAGAAGACGAAGATACCACAGTCCCAATCCCAGAAGATGGTATTGAATGTATACTGCCCAGCCAAGATGAGGTAAAGACAGCAATAAATCGGCTGAAGAATAATAAGGCAGCAGGGGCCGATGGCTTACCAGCCGAGCTGTTCAAAACCGGAGGCGACACGCTGATAAGGTGTATTCATCAGCTAGTTAGCACCATCTGGCAGGAAGAACGAGTACCCGACGATTGGAACCTGAGTATCCTGTGCCCCGACCACAAGAAGGGAGATAAGACTGTATGCTCTAACTATAGGGGCATAAGTCTACTCCCTATTGCCTACAAGATCGTGTCAGGGATATTGTGGCGAACGACTAAAGCCAATGGTCAACGAGATTATTGGACCATACCAATGCGGCTTTAGACCTGGCAAGTCCACCATTGACCAGATATTTACCCTGCGGCAAATCCTGGAGAAGACCCAAGAGATGCAGATCGACACCTACCACCTTTTTGTCGATTATAAAGCAGCCTTCGACAGTCCGCTGCGCTCAAAGGTATTCCAAGCCATGTCTGAATTTGGTATTCCCGCAAAGCTCATCCGGCTTTGTAAAATGACTTTAACTGACACGAGGTCCTCAGTTAAAATAGGAAAGAACCTCTCCGAAGAGTTTGGTACCAAAAGAGGTTTCAGACAAGGAGACAGCCTTTCGTGTGACCTCTTCAACATCCTGCTAGAAAAGGTTATACGAGAGGCAAACGTCAAAAGAAGTGGCACAATCTACACCAATAGTCACATGTTACTTGCTTATGCTGATGATATAGACATCATGGGTCGATCAGTAAAAGAAGTAACTGATACCTTTATAAAGGTCGAAGGAGAATCTGCTAAAGTGGGTCTGGCGGTAAACGGTGAGAAGACCAAGTTGATGGTGTCGACGCGCAATGCGTCCATTGAGCTCGGACCGACTGTGGAAGTTGGTTCCTATAATATTGAGGTAGTAAAAGACTTCGTCTACCTCGGCACCTCCGTCAACACAACAAACGACAACAGTTGTGAAATAAAAAGAAGAATTGTATTGGCCAACAGATGCTACTTTGGATTAAGTAAGCAGTTTAAAAACAAAGCCACATCTCGTCAAACAAAAATAACGCTCTACAAAACACTGATACTACCCGTGCTGATGTATGGCTCCGAAGCCTGGGTACTTGCGCAAGCAGACATGGCAGTGCTTGGTGTGTTTGAGAGAAAAATTCTTCGAAAGATCTACGGACCAATCTGCGTTGACGGTGAATATCGACGTCGCATGAACCACGAGCTGTATCTGCTATACAACGACATGAATATTGTTAAACGTATCGAGATGCAGCGATTGCGTTGGCTAGGCCATATCATAACAATGAGCGATGATGAACCCGCTAAAAAGGCGTATGAATACATGCCACATGGCGGTGCACGCAGAATTGGCAGGCCAAGGAATAGATGGCGCAAACAAGTGGATGTTGAGATGAAAAGGCGCGGTATTCCAGAGAGCAAAGCAACAAATAGAGAGGAATGGAGATCTCTTCTTAGTTCGGCCTATAGAACAAATGTTCTGTAATGGGCCAGCTAAGTAAGTAAGTAAGTAATAACAAATATTAATAATTCTATTTTAGATACGCCAAATAAAGAACAACATCGTGATGACACATGGAAACTTTATTAGGAAAAGTTGTGTTTTATAATTTTGCAAACACACAATATCAGCGGGCAGCAGCAATGAATACTATTAAATCCAACTTGTAAAGATGATGAAATAAAGAATAAAAAAAATTCGCATTAAACATCCGAACATTTTCCGAAATATAAATCACCGGAATTTTTTCCGATTTTCAGATAAAACATTACGAAATTATTCAGATTTTTTCCATATATCGGATAAAATATCCGATAATCTTCCGATTTTTTTCCGAATATCGGATCAAATATCCGATAATCTTCCGATTTTTTTCCGAATATCGGATCAAACATCCGATAATCTTCCGATTTTTTTCCGAACATCGGATCAAACATCCGATAATCTTCCGATTTTTTCCGAATATCGGATCAAACATCCGATAATCTTCCGATTTTTTACCGAATATCGGATCAAACATCCGATAATTTTCCGAGTTTTTTCCGAATATCGGATCAAACATCCGATAATCTTCCGAATTTTTCAGATTTTCGAATGTTCCTTCCGAGTTTTTTCCGAAATTGTGCAGATTATCGAAAATTCCTTTTTCCCTTTTTTTTATTCGAGTTTTTTTGCGAATTCGTTCAGAATTCGGAAAGAAACTCTAATATTCCTTCCGACTTTTTTCCGATAAAACTTTCCGAATTCGTGGGCACCCTCACACAATTTTGTCCGATTTCTGAACGAATTCGACATCAGAATCGCATACTTGTGCAGAGTTTCGTTCCGAATTCGGAAAAAAATCGGAAAAAATTGTTAGCTGGGTGGTTAAGGTTTTTGTTTGTTGAAAAATTCCAATTGAAATTGAGTGACAATATATTGTTGGTTATTGTCGTTAAGTGAATTTTCATGGCCTCGACGGTGGATACAAATGGAATGAATAACATATCCCTAGAATAGGCGGCATTCTACATATTAGGAATTTTTGTGGTATTAACGTACACGGTGCGCCTAAACTTACTTTAAATGAAATGTTCTAACACCTGGGAAGCTTTTGCGGATTCAACAACTACAATATTCATAGATGAGAAAAATCAAAAGCAAAACAAGGCCGGAGTGATTTTTAAATAAATCGAGGGCAAATGTCACAATTTTGGGGTTTTTAGGTTTTCAAGATTTTGCTTGAAAACAGAAAGTCTTTATCGAAATGGGACTATAAAAATGTTGTAGCGAAAATTCTCTGTCTAGGTCTTAACATTTTTGGGATATTTAAGTTCAGGTCACACTTTTAGAGTTTTATCTGTTAAAATTCTCTACAGGATTTACCTACATGATTTTTTCCTGAGTTTTACCATTTTTTAGATATATATATTATATATATATATATATATATAATTTCATTAGCTTTCAAAATTTTGAAAAAGTGGCTAAAACAGTCCAAATACTACAGCGATAAACTAAAACGTGGGCCAACGCGAAAAGTTTTTGTTAGAACATTTTCAAAGTGCATCACCTGAGGTGGTAGTAAATACCGGTTAACATTATACATCAAAGGGAAGGATATTTTTGCAGTGTTTTATTTAACTTGCTTTGGTGTCCGTTTAGTTCAAATCTAGTAACTCATTTTCCACACAGTTGCAGTTGCCCAATCGAACTAAAACTTGGCACAGTTTTTAAGATTTGGGTGACAATACATAAATATGAAACCAAAACCAATATGAGTCCATTTTTTCCTATAGCCCCCGTATAGCGATACCACCCGATTTAGTTCAAATCTAGTAACTCATTTTTAAAACGCAGTTGCAGTTGACCAATCGAACTGAAACTTTGCACACTTTTCAGATTTTGATGACAATACATGAATATCGGTTCATTTTTTCCTATAGCCCCCGTATTGCGGTACCACCCGATTTCTGGTATTTTGTGGATTAGCTGCCATTGGCATTTGGTATTCCCAATGATACAGACATTTCCCCACCAAAAACCTGTGAACATAGGTCCAGGTTTTAATATAGCCCCCCAAATAGCGGTACTACGCGATTTCAAATATTTTGAGGATTTTATCTTCATTTTTAGCGGAATTGGCTGTAACTTTGGATTTCTCAGCGGTATAGAAACTTCCCCGCCAAAAATTGAGAACAAAGGTCCGGGTTTTGGTATAGCCACCATATAGCGGTACCACCCGATTTCAAGTGTTTTAAGGATTTTATCTTCATTTTTAATCCGAATTGGCTGTAATTTGGCATTTGAGTTTCCCAATGCTACTGAAACTTCCCCACCAAAAGTTGTGGACATAGGTCCAGGTTTTTGTATAGCCCCCATATAGCGGTACCACCCGATTTCAACTATTATCGTCATTATAGGCCGAATTGGCTGTATGTTGGCATTTGGAGTTCCCAATGATACAGAAATTTCCCCACCAAAAATTGTGGACATAGGTCCAGGGTTTGGTATAGGCCCTATAAACAGTATCACCCGATTTCAAGCATTTTAAAGTTTGTATCTATATGTTCGTCTTAAATTGGCTGTAATTTTGTTATGGGGTTCTCAGTGGTCAAAAAAATTTATTTACTAAAAAGTTAAAAATAAAAAATAATAATAATAAAATGCATGCAAATGCACCAGAAAATAATTTGTCGCTTAGCCTCAATAAGTAAAACGCTTGTATTTAAATTAAAAATTGTGGCAAAATTAAACGGCAAGCGTTTTATTTGAGAGATTCCACCATGAGAAATATTATACTTGTTGAGGCTAAGCGAAAGTTATTTTCTAGTTTTAAGTGCATTTACAAATAAAACACTAAAACTTATTTAATTATTTTTTATTATCCATTGAGATTTCAATACTACATTTTCAATACTAAAAGTATTGCAGACGTCATTTTCAGTCTAATTTGGGAGTCATATGTGGCCAATAGCCCATTACAATGTAATATAAACAAGCGTTTGCATTATTAGTAGACTAATAATAGGTTATTTCTTTAACATTTTGTAAGGCAAAACTACTTACATTACTTATTACTAGGTAATGAGTACGATGGCACAGAGCGTGTTTTCAAATTATTTTTCATCTGTTTGTGGCCACAGAAGAACTACTTACTTTGGTTGACATGCCATGGTTAAAATAATGGTATGAAATGGGTAAAAAGATGAAGAAAATCGAAGAAATCTTAGAGCTTCGGATGAAAATTAATTTCTCAAATTTAAGTGACATCGGTCACATTTCTCACCTTACAAAGCGGCCGGGCCAAACAAGATTTTTTGTCCTTACTTCAGAAGGAGCCGGACAATATTTCGATCAACCTGCCAGAATTTTCAAAGCTAGCTTAACTCCTAAAGCCTGGCAGGTGGCTAGAAAAGTCTTCATTTTCAAAACAAGTATTGCGGTACCAAAGTCTTATCGACCTATAAGCCTAATATGATAGCATCGATCGCACCTTCTAGAATATACTGTATACATTTGCTGCCTGACATTGAATGTGTTTTTTAAAAACGTTGGCACTGAAACCCTGACACAATCATTCGACAAGTTTCAGGTGGTCAACCTGTGGTCAACCTGTTCACACAGGAACTTGATAAGACACATACTAAGGAATATATGGATTTTATAACCTCTCCTGTGGGTTACTACTGAAGACCTTAACTAATAAGCGATTTGTGGCAGTCAGTCAACAGTCATTTATTAAGGTTCATAGGTTATAATATTGACGAAGTGTTTCTCAGTAAACATTTAATACCAATTTCATAATTTATTTTTAATTAATTCTATATATGTTATTGCTTAATCGCAATTAATATTGGCCGTGTCCATTATTGTCATTATTGGTAATTTAACATATTCAAGGACTAGCAGACTAAAACATTCCGCCATACGCAGCAATCACCAATAATTGCTGACATACGCAGCAATCATCAATGATTAAGCAATTAAATTTAATTGTTTAGAAGATCAATTTGACTCATTTTCGATAGTAAATATTTATCGATATTTAATAAAAATTTACTTCATCAAATGACAAAAAAAAACAAACACACAAACAAACGAAATCAAAGACAAATGAAAATGGATATCTCAGCTGGAATTAAAATCCAATTAAAATATCAGATCATTGTCATTTTGACAAGATAGTAGTCTGCATATATACATATGTATGTATATGCTCAAACATTCATTGTCTATATGTATGTATACACACGTTGCTGGAGATAAATTACCGTCCATTGTAGTGAACACTTGACGCTGTTTCCATGTCTACGGACATGACTATATGACGATATGTATGTACATATTTGAAGCGATCATGGCCAAAACGGCCTAAACCCCAAAAATGGTTCTGAGAAAAACGAAGTTTAAATAAAAATACGTTTTTAAACTATTTTTATTACTTGTTTATTAATAGTAAATAAATATTTTTTAATATTTGTTTTATATTAATCACTAGCTGAACCCGGTGCGCTTCGCTACCCCGAATAAGGTACATTATAAAGCAATGCCAATAATTAAATTAACTTTAAATGCTACCATTTTTTAAATATTTCAATGCATAACAATAGAGGGGAGGCGTTTTCTACCCGTTCAGTGTTGTGTATGGAGCTTATGACATGTTAGTTTTGTATAGTGCAGGAGGTAACGCTCCTCCTAAATCCTTTCCGACTATAGGTACTCCTACGTAGGTCACATTTACAAATTTCTTATACTCTTACACAATTTCGACAGATTGGATGTAGATCTCCCCATTAAAAAAGAGAATTAAAATAAGAATAATACTATGTTTGAATTTATTTTACTCATGGGAGTAATATTTTCCAAGTGGTATAACTTCACTTGTATTGTTAATTTATACTCCGATAATGATTTAGATATGTCATATGTAAAATATAGGTAACACTTTCTTTTTCGCTCATCCCTCTTAAGAAGAACTGATTTCAATATAATTTGGCATACTTATTTCTACACCAAATTCCGTCACATAATCCAAATTTCAATGATATTGGACATACATAGCGCGTTTATTGCATCAAATAAATGAAATCGGCCGAAAATATGTTCTGGTGCTATAACCAAATCTGAATCGATTTCAATACAATTTGGCAAACTTATTTATAGACCAAATACCGTCATTCCGAATTTCATTGAAATTGGATAAACACAGCGTGTTTAATGCATCAAATCGGCGGAAAATATATATGGGAGCTATATCGAAATCTGAATCGATTTCAATATAATTTGAAAAATATATTTCTAGACCACACTCCGTCTCACATTCCAAATTTCAATGAAATTGGACATACATAGCGCGTTTATTGCATCAAATAAATGAAATCGGCCGAAAATATGTTCTGGTGCTATAACCAAATCTGAACCGATTTCAATATAATTTGGTATACTTATTTCCACATCAAATTCCGTCACACATTCCGAATTTCATTGAAATTGGATATACACAGCGTGTTTAATGCATCAAATCGGCGGAAAATATATATGGGAGCTATATCGAAATCTGAACCGATTTCAATATAATTTGGCAAATATATTTCTAAACCACATTCCAAATTTCAATGAAATTGTACATATACAGTCTGTCGCAAAAGTTAGTATACACCGTTGAAACCAAAATGTATTAGGGATAAAAAGCACAATAACATATTGAAAACTACAAACAATTAGTTTTATTTGAAAGATACGAAGATCGTCTTCGGTAATAACAATTAAAAGTGCACAATATTTGCATACATTAGCAAATGTACGGTTCGAATCCAAAAAAGACCAAAATGTATGTCGCAAAAGTTAGTATACAACGGAGAATCCTCGTGGAACTGTGTAAAAAATTCTTGATATTTTTGAACAAAATGAAACTAAATCTGTACCTAAGATCATAAAGAGTATATTAATTGGTTTTAATTGCAGCTATAGTACTTATAGTGACAAGTCCAACGTACACTGGGTCTTAAAATCCACAAAAAATTGGTCATCTATAAATACAACAACTGTAGCGACAAAATTCCTAGTGTTATGTCCTGTTTATGAATTCTATAGCCATGAAATGGTCAAAAAAGCTCTAAAGTTTCAATATGGGGTGATCTTGATCGAGTTTCGACTTGTCCTTTTTGAAGAAACGGGAATTTCTTGAAGGACACCCATACTTTTGGGGCCGTTGTCGTTTTGAAACATGTAATAGACCTTAATCCTTACACGTAAGGACTTTTCTTTTCAGTTAATTTTCTTACAAATTATGTCCTTTTTCACATTCCCACCAAAAATAAATAGTAGGAGAACCTCAAGTTCTGGTGTAAGCCCCACAGTGATACTCCACCACCACAGAAGAATATGTTAGCTAATTAAAAATTTTAATACAGAGCTTTCTCTGCTGTTATAACGCATGGATTGTGCAAAAACGTTCTGTAAGTCTGTGTTCGCTTCACTTAGGACCAAAATACAACTAAATATATCAGTTAGAAGTAGTTCATTAGACATGAGTAGTACATTAGACACTAGGAACACGAGAAGAATGTCCGATACTGCTAAAAGGCCGGTAGGACAGTATAACTGTAGGGCTTACAACGGACCTTGAGGTTCTCCTACAATTTATTTTTGGTGGGAATGTGAAGTAGGACATAATTTGTAAGAAAATTAATTCAAAAGGAAAGTCCTTATGCGTAAGGATTAAGGATTATTACATGTTTCAAAAGGACAATGGCCTCAAAAGTATGGGTTTCCTTCAAGAAATTCCCGTTTTGTCATACAGGACAAGTCGAAACTCGATCAAGAACACTCCATATTGAAACTTTAGGGCTTTTCTGAGCATTTCATGGCTTTAGAATTCATAAACAGGACATAACACTCGGAATTTTGTCGCTACAGTTGTTGTATTTGTATATGACCAATTTTTGTGGATTTTATGATCCAGTGTACGTTGGACTTGTCACTATAAGTACTATAATTGCCATTATAACCAATTAATATACTCTTTATGATCTTAGGTACAGATTTAGTTTCACTTTGTTCCAAAATATCAAGAATTTTTTACACGGTTCCACGAGGATTCTCCGTTGTATACTAAATTTTGCGACATAAATTTTGGTCTTTTTGGGATTCGAATCGTACATTTGCTAATGTATGCAAATATTGCTCACTTTTAATTGTTATTACGGAAGACAACCTTCTTGTCTATCAAATAAAACAAATTGTTTGTTGTTTTCAATAAGTTATGGTGATATTTATCCCTAATACATTTTGGTTTCAACGGTGTATACTAACTTTTGCGACAGACTGTATAGCGTGTTTGGTGCAAGAAATATATAAAATTGGCCGAAAATATATATGGGAGGTATATTTAAATCTAAACCCATTTTAATATAATTTGGCATACTTCTTTTACGCCAAATTCCGTCACATATTCAAAATTTTATTGAAATTGGACATACATAGCATGTTTGGTGCATCACATACATGAAATCAACCGAAAATATATTTATACTAGGGGCCCCGGCGAACTTCGTCTCGCAGTCTGTTAGGAACTGAACTTGATGTATTTGTTTCAAACCTATAATACTATTATTGCTATCACCTTGTAAAGTTCAATTACAAATATTTCTTTGTTTGGATATATTGTACCAATTTCAGTTTGTCGATGAGAGAGGGTGCTGAGAGGCAAAGTGTTTATATTTTCCTCGACTCTCTATACTATAAACTGACAATTTCCGCGAGAAAATTAGACAACTGCAAATAGGGACTAAGATGTTTTTTTAAGCAAATAACACATTTTGCGATGTAAATAAATATATTCGGTAACACAGTTGCAGCAAAGTAATATAACGCTCCTATTCGTTTCATAATCGATGGTTTCCTGAAAACCTCGTTTTCACCACTGAACGTGATATTTCAATCAAGCAATTGAATACGAAGGAAGGAATACAATCGTAGAGATTAATGCCGAATATTTTTTAATTTTAATGGCGAATGAGCGAATTGGTTAAATTCGAAAAGCGTTGTCTTAGATTGTGCCATTTAAATTTTTTGAATCAAAAATTTTCTATAATCGAATGAAGATGAAGGACTAAACTGATGTTGTTTAAGTTAAATTTGCGTCAATCATAATTTGCAATGCCTTCTCCAGTTTAAATTATTTGATGTCTTCTTATAATTTGATAATTTATGATTGTGATAAACATGATAGAAAATTGTAGTGCTTCATTACTAATGGCTACTTTACACGATACGTGTTTTACGTATGTGTCGTCACTTTGTGTATATGTGACAACACATATGTAAAAAACATATGATGTAAATAGCAAAAAATAATGAACGTGAAAATATTTATGTTTTTTTTGGGGTCTGGGTGGGGCTCATATAAATTTGAGTTTTAATCAATAAACCTATTTTGAGCAGAGGGATCCTATCGTTATCAAGTAACCACCTTCGTCTGCTTTTCTTTCTAACTTCTATGTTTGAAGTGATCTTCCGTATTCTACTTGTTTTGTAAGTTCGGAATTAGATGCCAATGGCTCTGGTAACACGGACAACTACGGTAATTGTATTTTCACTCAGACTGCACAATCCAGTACTTGGTACATTTCTCCTTGTTAGCAGAGCAATTCTATCAGTTGTCGTTCTTTGTGTGTTTCGGATGCATGAAGTCTCTTTACACTACTGTTCCCATGCGATTACTTGGCCACACTGTATTTTATTTCGAGTTCGTGTTACATTATGGTTTTTGTGCCAAAGATAAAAACTTCTGACTCGCAGAGTTGTAAATAGCATAGTCAACTAATTATCGTTTCCTTACTTCTTTATGTCGCCCGATACAGAATATTTGACACATAATTCGACCAAAAAACCTCCAATTTCTTGTTTTTTTCTTTCCAATTTTGAATATCATACTTTTTCGATATACATACATTTATATGTATTAATGTATTTGGTCATTTGTAATTGCCTTCCAACTCTGCGGGAACAAAACTGATTGAACTCATAGTCCCTTTAATTTCTTAGCATCAAATCGGAAGTTGATCTTTCGAAGATATTTTTACTTACGGTTTAAAAATATGCATATATGCCACTACCTCACTTCCAATGAAATTACCTCCAAGCTCTTGATTTTTCAAATAACCCACCAATTTTGTGGATTTTGTACTTTTTTACTCAAAACTGTGGAAACCGCTTTCGGCCTTATCATCTTCATCTTTTCAATCGGAATCTGACCGAAACCACTACTAATCTTTAGAAACTCTAAACTAAAGTCTATCCTTTTAACCATTTTTTCGCGGTTAATTTCCTGAAAAGACGCTTGAAAATAAATGCAAGTCGAAAAATTTTGTATACATCTTTCAAAAATTTACAAAACACAGGCGTACAATGGACCCTCACAGTTGGTGCATATAGAATTTTCGCCAAAAACTTTCCAAAAAATTGTCACAGTATACTCCAAACGCGACGCTCGATAGAAATGTGTGGAAATATTTACTTTCATCAAAAAATATTTTTGCAATTTTTTCGCAGATTTTCGCGATTTTTTTTAGGTCACATATTCCGAATTTCATTGAAATTTGACATACGTAGTGTGTGCATCAAATACATGAAATCGACTGAAAATATATATGGGAGCTATATCCAAATCTGAACCGATTATAATATAATATTTTTAAATTTTTTGGAGATACCTTCGATTCCGATGCTATATCTCCAGATGAACGAGGAATTTCAAAGATTCATATAGCCAATGTCAGGCGATGTAGCAATGGGAGCTATATCCAAATCTGAACCGATTTCAATATAATTTTGCATACTTATCAATCATTTTCCATCACACATTCAAATTTTGGAGACTATATCTGTTACCGTCCTATAGATATTCGCATACAACTTTTAAATTTTTTGAAGATACCTCCGATACCGATGCTATATCTCCAGACCAACGTGGAATTTCAATGTTTTATATAGCCAGTGTTACTTTCAGGCGATGTAGCAATATTCTCTGAAAATCTTTCTTCAAAATATATTTTTGCAAATTTTCGCGGATTTTCCGCGATATCTAAAAAACAAAATATGTCAGTTCCTTCCTTGGATAAATATAAACATTTTAAGACAAACACGAAGCAAATCGGTTGTAATTTAGTCGAGTTTTTGGTTCACGTACAAACGTCATTTCAGTTTTATATAATGGAAGATTTTCTATTAAATGTCAATCAAACTGTAGTGACTAATGTAATAAGAACACTGCATGTAACCATCTAAGAAAATTTAAGCGTCCCAGTAGAACATAAGTATGTGGAGCTTGGAATCAAATCTTATGCCCTTATAAGACTAGATATGTATTTATACATCAACTGATGGTGCTATTTTACATTGCACCGTCATGCTACTAACAACCAAAGTAGCCAGGAGAATGGGAATTGACATACGAGTACATATAATATAATATGGGTTACTTCCAGGGTTTAAAATGCTAACGCCATATTAGCAGTTACCATGCAGCTTTGCCTGCTAAAATTTCTTCGAAATATGTTTAGCAACAATGAACAACGGCAACATGTAGCAACAAATTTCACAAAAATATTGCATTACATTTGATATTGTTGCTATTTGATATTGTTGCTAGAATAAAAAAGCATCGAAAACGCATACTCATAGTTTGCAGCACACATGATCAACACATATCAGAAAAGAGAATAAGCAACAAAGTTTTAACGTCTTAGGGCCATTATTACACGTGTTCTTTTACTATCTGATGGATTTGAAAATGCAAAATAAGCTAATTTGGAGGCATTAAAAATATAATTTTCACATTGAAGGTTAATGACAAGAAGCTCCTTTTTGAAATTCAATCATCACTTTTAACTTTAAGTTAACCGGAACGCAATAAATCTGTTCGGTAAATCGAAACTATAACAAAAGAAGATTTATAATAATGGGGGTTAGCCATGTTTTCAGCCAACAATTGTTTTTGAGATCAGGGTTACCAGTGTAATGCATGAAAAATCACGATATAATTAATTCCACTTTTTCGTTCAAAGGACATGTAAATTATTGGTGAAGACGTTCAAAATATATTTTTTATTTTTAAACAATAATAACACTGTGATACAAAACTGGACAAAATTTTTTTTGCAGGGGTTCTGATGCATAAATTCGGTATTGTCGGAGTCCATGGAAGACGAAAATACCTTTGGTTTCTTTGGGTCACTTCGTTTTTTGATTTTATAACGGAAAATGTAGTGAAAAACGGGGTTTATTGAATTTTCAACTTAAAACGGACATAACTTCAAATATTGGTTATGTCTTGTAAATTATGTATGGCAATGCTACATATTTTACTCACCACATACTAAATGATGAGTACGACTACAATACCAAGAAGAATACGAATGTTGTTGATTTACATTACACTGACATGAAAAAAAAAAACAATTTTTTCCATTTGATCCAAACACCTTATATATCAAATTTTATGGCGATTTGTTAACGTTAGCCCTTGCAAACCTAGCGATCTTTGTTTCCATAATTTCATTTTCACGAAAGTTCTATAAAGATCCAATTATGGTCCAATCGATGAAAAAACTTTATCATCCAGCAAACATTCGGATCCGTTCGGATGAAAACACATGTAAGCTTTTAAACAACCCTTAACGTTCACACGCGTTGCAAAAAAACGTTCAAAGTTTAAAACAAGTGAGCCAAGGCTATAGTTGGGTCGAGGCCGACTATGTGATACCCTACACCAATACCCTGTACACAAGCTTTTGACTGGTAAAATTCAAAATATTAAAATTGGGATAGCTTTGCGCCTTTGCTCTGAATGTCTTCATTATTACAGGTCAATTTTGTTGAAACGCATTTAAGTGCATCGTCAGTACAACTCAAAGGGAAAAGTGGGATGTACGCCAACCATAAATAGGCTTCTATCTCTGTGAGACCCCCATCATCGACCCTGAATAATTTCCGACCATTTCCAAAATCAATAGGCTTCTTCCTCTGTAGGACCCCCATTAACTTCCAAAATTTCGTAACGATCTGATCAAAATTGCGACCTGTAGTGTTATTACAAAAAAATTGATAAATGGGATGTATTACCAACTATTGCGATATCTCCGTTATTTGCCCACCTACGCCAACCTACTTTGCATCATTGTAAATATGGGATTTTCTACTTTCATAGTCAGGCTTTGTTTTTGGAAGGTCCCCAACCAAAGCTGTGATATTCGTCATTATTATTAAAATCGAAAAATGAAAAGTTGGGTTTTATTAGCGGCTATTGCGATATCTTTGTTGTTTGACCACCTACGACAACCTACGTTACATCGTTGCAAAGGTGATATTTTCTACTTCCATTAGCATATATCCCTTATAGAAACGGAGATATTTGCTTTGAAATAAAACGTTGGCTCTTTCTCCATATAAGTTTTTTGCCTATTCCGACCCCTGAATAGTATCCGACGATCACCAATACCAATAGGCTTCTTCCCCTCCGGGACCTTCATCAACAACCAAAATTTGGTAACGATCGGATTAAATTGCGACCTGTAGCGTGATTACAAGGTTTATATTGACAGGCGGATGGACACACATAGCCAGATCGACTCAGCTCGTCGAGACATTCATTTTGGTATATATAAGTATGGGTCTACGACCATTATTTCGATGCGCTGCAAACTTTTTGGTCAAAACCAACTTATAATCCTCTCCCCACAAAGTGGTGTAGGGTATATATATTAGGGTGTTTTGTTGTCAAATTTGATGTATATATTTTCTTGATATATATTGTAAATACATATTTCATTTATTCGGCGACTTATATGTGGAAAGAAGTTTTGTGGGATAAAACTTAATAAACTCCGATAACGTACAACATTAACCCTAAAACCTTTGGCAGATTTCTGGCGTTTAGTTGCGGTTTAGAGTTTTGGTGCATTCGGGGACCTATGGTAAAATTTTATGACAAATAATTTTGTAAAATATTGCCAAAGACACTTTATTCCTTATAGCCGATAGCCTTAGATGCTAGTGCTATTTATACCCTATACCACAATGTGGAAAAGGGTATTATAAGTTTGTTTTGGTAAAAATTCATGTAACACCGCGAAATATTCGTCGGAGACCCCCAATGTGGTATACCAATCTTCATATCTCGACGAGATAAAGCGTGTGTTTCCGTCCGTCAGTCCGTCCGTCTGTCCATTATAAATTGTAAACACGCTCCAGGCCGCAATTATGGACCGATCGTCACGAAATTTTGTACGGAGATCGGGTTCAGATCAGAATAGATCCCTATTCTTATTGGTGATGATCGTGAAATATTTAGCGGGTGAAATGGACCAAAAACATAATATTTATCCAATTTTCTAGCGGCTCTGTAGGTCTCAATAATAGTCCGATCAACGTGTAATTTTAAATAAGGTAAGAGTATATCACAAAGGAGAAGCTTGCAATTTGAGATGGCGATCGGATAATATTTAGAGGGTTAAATGGACCAAAACTTTTGTGTGAAAATTGTGAAAAATTTTAATATACATCTTATATCTTAGTTCCTGGAAGTGACATTCCGGACAAGTGAGATATACTTGAAAGTGGAACGCTTGACCTTTCAATTGATGCCAATTATGTTGGTGTGCATGATCAGATAACAGAGTTACAGCCTAATATATTCCGTTATTTGTTTGTAGTGTAATAATAAACCCGCTAGAAGTCGCAATTATACATCAATAGTCACGAAATTTTGCACCGGGTAAGAGTATAGGTCGAAAAAGATGCCTACAATTTTGAATGATGATCTGATATTCTTTAGCGGGTGAAATGGGCCATTACTTTTGTATGAAAAATATAAAAAATTTATTTTTGGTCGATATTTTAATTCCTTGAGGACATATATATTTTGCAAAGTAGCCTACATATGGGAGAAAAATACTGACCTTTCCTCTGATGTAAATTGCAATAAAGTGTTTGCTAGATAACGGGCCTACTGGCTAATATATAATGGGTTCTGTGTAGAGAACCACATTTTTATCCCATGCTACATATTGTCTCTCCAAAATTTTATGAAACACCAAGAAATATTCGTCCTAGACCCTTTATTTGGTATGCCAAAATGCATATCTCGACGAGATAAAGCGATTCAGCGATGTGTGTCCGTCCATTAAAAATTGTAAACAAGCTTAAGGCCGCAATTATGGACCGATTGTAACGAATTTTTTAAGGAGGTTGGGTTCGGGCTAGAATAGAAATGATTAGTTTATGCTGATGATCGTGAAATGTTCAGGGAATGAAATGGACCAAAAACAAAATTTTAACCAATGTTGTAGCGGCTCTGAAGGTCAAAATAATAACCCGCAAAATTTTAAACAAAGTGTGAGTTTATGATGAAGAAGAAGCGTACAAACCTACGTGAAGATCAGATAATACTTAGCGGGTTAAATGGACTAAAACTTTTGTGTGAAATTGGTAAAAATTTCAATAACGTAGCGGTTAAACAACGGAAGTAGTAGTACTACATAAGTGGGTTTCATTACATTTTACGTGAACTAAATTTTCCTTTCCTGCTACAAAAATGTCTTTGTCATGCTAGATAACTTTTTGTTTTTGGTCATAAGTATTACACATTACATCTGTGATATTTGATAATTAAATTTTCACAATCATTGAAAATAAGTTCCTTGGAGAGCGATTGTCCATGGATAGTGGTATAGGGTATCCCATGGTCGGCTCCGTCCGACTATAGACTTTTCTTACTTGTTTTTATATAATTTTATTGTAATTTTTTATTATAATAAATATTTGAAATAAATAAATAAATATCTTTATACCTAAAATGCAATGATTCCAAGGAATCTGATGTCAAATATTTCAAAACCTATAGAAATGGGCGGAACTTGCCACTCCTATTTATGTTACTTGCCGACGTAAACTTTCAAAACACCGATACGCGTGTCTTCTTTTTTTCGGTCCCCTTTCGTAATCTGGCCGAATTATCTTGTAATTATTTTTTGTGTTGTACAGTGTAATATTTCTGTAATCAAAACTCAAAGAAAACAGCAATTAAATAATTTCACAAAAAATCTCGATTGACGGGGAAACAATTCGTTGTGGTTGACTTCGTCCTTTTGTATTTACAAAACAGATTGGATTGCTCACTTAGCATCACATCTATTACTAACGTCTTTATACCCTACACCACTATGGTATTATAAGTTTGTTTTGGTAAAAATTCATGTAACACCGCGAAATATTCGTCGGAGACCCCCAATGTGGTATACCAATCCTCATATCTCGGCTATATAAAGTGATTTTGAGATGTGTGTCCGTCCGTCCGTGTGTCCGTCTGTCCATTATAAATTGTAATCAAACTCCAGGCCGCAATTATGGACCGATCGTCACGAAATTTGGTATGGAGGTCGGTTTCACATCAGAATATATCGCTATTTTAATTGATGATGATCGTGAAATATTTAGCGGGTGAAATGGACCAAAAACATAATTTTTATCCGAGTTTGTAGCTGCTCTGTAGGTCGCAATAATAGTCCGATCGCCTCGAAATTTTAAATAAGGTAAGAGTATATGACGAAGAAGAAGCTTGCAATTTGAGATGGCTATCAGATAATATTTAGAGGGTTAAATGGACTACAACTTTTGTGTGAAAATTGTGAAAATTTTTAATATACAGCTTATATCTTTTTTCCTGGAATAGACATTCCGGGCAAGTAAGCTATACTTGGAAGAGGAACGCTTTACCTTTTTATTGATGTTAATTGTATTGGTCTACATGGTCAGATAACAGAGTTACAGCCTAATATATCCAGTTATTTGTTTGTAGTGTAATCGTAAACACGCTTGAGATCGCAATTGTAGCGCAGTAAGAGGTAAGAGGTAAGAGTTTATGCAGAAGAAGATGGCTGCAATTTTGGATGATGATCTGATATTATTTAGCGGATATAATGAACCATTACTTTTGTATGAAAATTAAATAATATTTTAGGTCTATATTTTATTTCCTGGAGGACATATACCGGCAAAGTAGCATACATATGGAAAAAGAACTACTGACCTTCCCTTCTGATGCAAATTGCAATATCAAGTCTTCTAGCTAACGGGCCTACTGCTTAATATATAATGTGTTTTGTGTAGAGAACCACATTTTCCTATTCCCAGTTTTTGCATTATTGAAAATTACATGGTGCACTAACGTTTTAATTGTCCAATTGGATTTTTATACATACGTTGCAGGATTGGTAGCTTTACCACCTTTTTGCAAAACGATTCCCCAGCCAGGCAATATTTAAGCTTGGTATGATACGGTACCAGAATCCACAAAGTTATTTCTTACAATAAGTTTATTTGTTCCATAAAAAAATTTGATTTGTGAAAAGGTAATTCCCAGTGGTAAAGGTGTAGGGTATCACATGGTCGGCCCCGTCCGACTATAGCCTTGGCTTACTTGTTTTTATTTGTTGTGTTTTTTGAGCCAGCTAAATACAATAATTAAATGAAGATTTGGCAACCGAACGACACACCAAAAGACCTTTAAGCCATCATTCTGTTGGTATAGAAATTAAAATATTAGAAATGAATAAAACTCAGAGCAGAATCTAAACGCATTTTGTTAGAGTTTGTTAACAACCAAAACATATTTATGATATTCAATAAAATACAGGCAGTGTGTACTTTCTGTTTTAATATTTCATTAAAATGCTTGTTACTGCGAACAAATCGGCATATAGGATACAACCTTAGAAAAACTTTTTTACAAAACTATAGTTTATTGTCCGAAATTTTACCAACGGGAACATCTTCACAAAATGGTTCTGAATCAATTACATAATATACCAAGCTGCGATTTTTTGGGTTTTTTGAGTTATATTACGTTTTTGTTGGTGCCATCCTTGCAGAAAAATATTATTTTTTTAATTTTTGGTTTGGTAAAGGAAATTTTAAACACAAAAAAACATCCGCTTTGAACTAATATGAGATTTTCTTTAAAGAAATATTCACCACGTTTTGTAAAAATGTACAGGCGTGTCGTGGTCAACATTTTTGTTATTTATAGCCGTAATACGTCCTAACTATGGATCATGTTTACACAATTTGTTTGGTCCTTTTAAACATATAATGATAATAAATATGGTAAAAACGAAATTTCCTTTACAATTCCATTTGAAAAAATTTAAATTTTTTTGCGAGCACATCTACAATTTTTGGTACAGAGGTTAAAGAAAAAATTCTGGTTTCAAATCTGTTTGCGTTCACAAAATTGGCCGATGCGCTCGAAAGTTATAGCGGTTTTTATTATCATTTAAAAATGTCTTTTTTATTTTTATGAGAAAATGTATGCATAAATCGCTAACAGTATTTCGGATCTATTTGTAGATGTTTAAATATTCACTAAATTTATTTTTATTTTCGCGGAAAATCAACAAATAATATAAAAATTTTGAAGTAAATCCCAATTATCCTGTCCCAGAGTCCGAACAGACCCTCAAGAAATAAATTAAAAAATATATGCGGAATCTAGACAATGCGTAGAAAAATATGGAACCAAATTTATAGAGATTGGATACATAAATGGCAGATTATAGCAACAACAAAAGAGAAAAACTTATTTTTAGAAAATATTGTTGCAAATATATTTTTTGGTTTGATTCGAAAAATTAGAAAAAAATAAATGGGAGTTCTCCAACTATTTCGCTAAAATCCCATACAATAATTAATGTATGCTGCTAAAACTTCATCAAGAAATATGGTTTACCATCGTAAAAGCTAAGTTGCATACTGTGATAACTTATAAGGATAGGAAATTAAGAGTAATATTGAAATTTCAATCATTAAAAAAATGTGAAATTTAAAAAGCCTTTTTTTCGCGAATTAGTTAAAATCAGTTGATGCGCATCCGTTTTTGGATACAGCAAATCAATCTCTTTCAATATTTATGCATATTTCAATGTTTCACTGAGCGGCCAAAGTGTGCCGCCAGTTACATCACACAATGCAAAAAACTTTAAAGTGGGTAAAATCGCGCAATGTGCATATGATTTTGATGCGCATCCGGTTTCGGTAGCACCCATCAAAAGTATGTCAATATATACCTATTTCAAGTAGATTCCTCAAGAACCGCGGTTTTGCCTCCACATTCTATTTTGCGAAATATACACCTATTTCAAATAGATTCCTCAAGAACCGCGGATATGCCTCCACATTTTATTTTGCGTAAGATATCTTATTACTCGTGTATCTCTGTAATTTATGACACGCGTTTTCGCAAATATTTTAATCTCGTATAAAGGATTCCATTCACGTAAAAAATTTTAAAGAAAATCGCGGTTTAGTACGCCGATTTGTCAAAATATATTTTTGCTCATTTTCCTATTTTCAAGGTATTTATATCCGCGGTTTTAGTGGATGGATTCGATCGCTGATATATGTATATTGACTACGCCACTCGGAGACCTTTCGGTCCATTGTGATTACTGTGGTTACTGTCTTCCTTGTTGTCAACTCCCCAATGCTGGAATTAATGATCCTGCTCTCTAGCATTCTCTTTATCCAGCAGATCAGGGTTTCCGGGGTGTTGACCGCTCTAAGCGAGAGATGAATGGATTCAAGTTTTACGTTGTTGAAGGCTCCTTCTATATCCAGGAAAGCCGCCAAGGTAAAGTTTGAATTCTCCATGTTCCTCTCAATGAAACCCACGACCTCATGAAGAGCAGTTTCGACAGATTTACCTTTCAGGATAGGCTAATAGGTCTGTAGTCTTTCGGTGCAGAGTGACTGGCTTTCCCCGCCTTGGGGATATAAGTTACCTTTACCTCTTTCCACAGATCTGGTACACAGGGAAGAAACAAACAGGCCCTAAAGATCTCCTCCGGAATTTGGTATATCTGCGGTGCGGCAAAATGAAGCATCGCAGGAATTACTCCATCTGGACCAGGTGACTTATAGGGTTTGAATGTACTTACTACCCACTTTATTTTGTTTCTGCTTACAACCTTATCAATGAGGCTCTCGTCCACTGACTCTTGGACTTGGAAGTTTTCACATTCAATGTGAAGGTTACTGGCGTCCGTGCAGTCAGGGAAGTGGGTCTCAGCAAGAAGGTTTAGAGTCTCAAGACCTGAGTCTGTCCAAGTGCAGTCCGGTTTTTTGACACTACCAATGGATTTGGGGTCCTTCGAGAGTATCTTACGGAATCTGGCAGCGTCATTTACCCCTCCTACAGACTCACAGAAACAAACCCATGACTTCTTTTTGGCGCGCTTGATTTCACTCTTGTATTTGGTGAAACTCGCTTTATACGATTCCCAGTCACTGTCAAGTTTCGTCGAGTGCGCCCTGTTGTACAGTTTTTTGGTGTTTTTCCGCAGTTCGCCAAGGTCCTTGTTCCACCACACCGGTTGGGATTTCTTTCCGGGATAAGTTAATGGACAGGCATCCTTATGGCAGCGTTGTTTCTATCCTTCCGGAGAGTGACAGTTGATGGTTCGTCAGATCAGTGAACCTGCCCCAGTCCTTCCTTCTCGGGTTCCTATAAGGATTTTGGCGGACTCCGTCGAAAGAGATTTCAAAGTATATCCTCATATGATCCGATTTGGATACCCTCCAGTTCTTGACGACAGAATCATCTAAATTTGACAGGGTTAGATCAATGACCTCCTCCCTGTCTCTAATTTAAAAGGTAGGGTCGTTTCCTTTATTACATATTCTTAGATTGTAAGATAATATAAAGTTGAAAATCGACTCACCTCTAGTGTTTGTATCTTTGCTGCCCCAGTGAAAATGGTGGGCGATGGCGTCACATCCAAGGATTACGTTACAAACGCCCAGGTTCTCCTTTAGCAGCCTGTGTACCCCCTGATTTGGTGGATCAGGGTCCTCATATGGCATGTAGATTGAGGACAGGAGAGTGGCCTTCTCTCTGCCGTTCTCCAGTCGCACCGTGCACATGTCTCCATTACTATAATTAGATAGAAAGATTAGATTGAGGTTCTTCCTACCTACCACACAGGTCCTCACCTTGTCCCCTTCGGACGATGCGAAGACCTCGAAGTTGGCATTGTTCAGTCCAGAGACCTTATTTATATATATATAAGGTTCCTGGACTAGAACATTGTCTACCTCTGAGTTCGTGAGGGACAGGAGTAGTTCGGCGGCAGCTGCTTTACAATGATGCAGATTAATCTGCAAAATGCGTAGCACCTGCCGCCTACCTACTCCTACTGATTTTCGCGAGGTGGAATCAGTCAGAACCGAACCCATCCTGAACCGAAGTTCAGTTTTCCCTCACGAACCTTAAGGTACTCCTCTCCTGAGGAGTCTATCGCCATCTTGACGTCCACCCCTCCATTCTCCTTACAAGGGGTTAGGCTCATTACAGTCCAGTCCTTAGTAAGGAGACCTGGGTTCTGGAGCTCCAGCATCCTCAGCAGAAGTTCCTTATCCACGGTAGGTGGGGAAACCCATGCTGGGAATACCTTCCTGGACGGAATCTCCGTTATAGACACCGCAGCAATTTTTGCCCCCTCCCAAAGTTCATCAAAGCCATTAACGGTCTTCTTAAGGTACTCTTGCGAGCTCCTGTTGAGACATTTAATGACTTTAACTCCCTTATGAAGGAAGGCGCCACCAAACTGGCGGTCACCCTGGTTCGCCTCAGTGGACACAATGGCTAAACGAATGTAAAATCACGAGTTCTATAATCCTATTATGAGTTTTGAATATTATCTTGTTGCGCGTCCGGATTATTAAAAAAATCCAAAACAACCCGAAAAAATATTCCTCTCATTATTAAAAATATTCATTCTCAACTCAAATATTATCAAAACTGTAGAAATGGTAGAAGTTTGAAACTCCATTTTGGGTTTTTGGCAAAATTGATACCGATATTTCCTTGGTTTGTAATGCAAATAGAGATTTCATTTCTGATAGTGAAATTTAGCGGAGAACATTTTTGTCTTTGACGCCATTCTTCTAAAACGATGCTTTGTATGACAATTTTGCCAAAACTCACATGAAGTACGCCCTTACCCTAAAATGAGTTAATAATTTTGCATATTTCTGGAATTTAGGTAAAATATAGAGTTTTGGTGTATTCTAGGACCCATAGTAAAAATTGATGGCAAACAAATGTGTAGAATATTTTGATCTGATACGATCACATTTTATAGGAGAAGGGGCCAAAAAGTCCCTTTAATGACCGTCTTAGGTTTAAACATTATGAAAAATGAAATAAGAACCCAAGGTTAGGTCTAAATCCATTAATTTTTAGAGCTTTGGCCAGGTTTTTCGTAAAATTGGCCTCTGTGCATGGGCATATGTATCATTAAAAATGTAAAATGTAAATGTATAAGTCCACCGTTATAATTTTTTCCTTAAAAAAAACGGGCCAAATTACCTATAGTGCGGTGAGTGACAGCATATTTCCCCCGAACGATATTTTCAAGGACACGTGTACGACAAGCGACATTGGTATTAAGACTCAATTTGGCTCTTATCGCAGCAAACAAATCAGAATCTGGTCTCTTTAGTCAACATTTCCATACCAATATTTGGGCAGTTTGAAGCGCGACAATATCTTCTTCCCACTCTTGCCTGGCTGTCTGCCACCCAGCCTTACAGCAGTATATGACAATTGAGGCTTTCAGATTTTCATACTTTTATTTAGGCAAGGGGTGGCACTGTGACATTCAAAGGATGAATGATGTATGGATGTTTTGGTTGTTTTTGCTGCTGGTCGTGTGTGTTTGCTTAATATGACATTTCCAAAAAGATACAAAGATAGTAGATGCCCTCCGTACTGAACATGAACCCATACTAGATGAATACTGTTCAGCAAGCCTGTGAGCCCTTTATTCACGCTCTTGTTATCAACATTTATCTGATTTATTTTTGCCTTTTTCTTCTATTTGATGGGTTTAGTGGGAGGGGAAGCAAGTAGGGGTGAGTCTAAACAACATCGAAATTCCGTTGAGTATTATCTCTAAAAAGGTTGAAATTAAATAAGTTCCAAAAATACACATTCAGAAAAAATTTTGTCCCGCAACGTTTAACAATTTTGGAACTGAACATGCATCAAAAACTGTCTCGCATGGCCCTGATATAAACGTTTCGGTAGAAAACTAATAACTATGACAATAAAAATTATTTAAAAATTAAATTTATACCGAACACACGACCGCAGAGATGGATTTATGTAATAACTTATATAGTAAATCAATGTAAGTATATGTATGTAACTAGTCGCGACCAAGCCATATGACGTGTCCTTAATAAATCTGAAAAAAAAAACTGAAAAGTACGACCGCGTGAGCCTTCTTCATTCTAAAGAGCAGCATATGTGTAGCTAATATGCTATTATTTACAATGCATACATATTCCATTTCTATAAATTAAATAATTTTCTCGGTGTATGAAAAATCTAACTTTAATTTCAAAGTTTCATGCTGCTGATATGTCTTTCATATAAACTTCGATGTCAAATTGGAATAGAATTGTTTTGTTTCATTTTATTTAATGTCATATTCATTTGATTTGATGTGATTTTATCACACAGCTTAAAATACATACACACATACATACATACATATATTTCTGATGAGATAAATTTGTTTGGTGTGTTTGTTTGTGTTCTGCTTTTGATTTTTGACAATGTCATACAATTATCTCCGGCAATAGGGACTCATCAAATCAATATGAATGTCTGTGACATTATGACAAATCAATCATTTATATGTAATCCACTCCAATGCGAATTACAATTAATGCTTCGTGTACACACATACAATATGGAAGTACATATTATCCGTCAGAGGCAGGTCGAGGAACACAGGTGGAATTGTTTTTGTTTCAATGGATTTATTAAAAGCACTCATTGGTAGAGTAATCAAATCAAATGTCTACCGTAAATAATAGAACAAATTAAAAATGAATTAATTTATCATTGGTATGTCCTCTATTGATGGTAGTTGACAAAGTTGTGAGCATTAAGCGGGGTAAACACCACCTGTTTTGACTGTCGCTCAGTTTTGACAGCCATCAGGCAACCACAAAATATTTTGTTGTTGCTGGATAGTTTGACAGTAATCGAAATTTGCGAAAAATCGACAGTCAAAACTGATCGTGCGTACTCCACTTATATTAGTGTAAAGTATTTGTTTAAAGCGGGGTTGCAGAGTCCAACCATAAGTAGTCAGTTTGACTACTTTAATGTTCTTTCAAGAAGGTTCCAAAAAAACAAAACCTTTGGGGGACTTCTTTCTTCCCAAAAAAGGTCTTTTGGTGGTCTACCTCATTTAGGAAAACCCATAAAAAATTCGACTATCAACAATTGACCAAAAATTTACCTTGCAGCTTATGCTTAAAAAGACCCAAGAGGTGCAGATCGACATTTACCATATTTTTGTCGATTATTCGAAAGCCCCATACGGTCAATGGCATTCAAAGCCATGTCTGAGTTTTGTATTCCGCAAAACTCATTCGGCTTTCAGCCTTTCGTGTGACGTATTAAACATTCTGCTGGATATGGTAATACTAGATACAGAAGTAAACAAATGTCCCAAGATACACTAATAGACACACGTTACTTGCTTATGCTGACGGCATTGACATCATGCATGGGTCGATCAGTGAAAGAAGTAACTAAAACCTTTAAAAAAGTAGACAGAAATTTACTAAAGTAAGTCTGGCGCGACAAGACCAAATTGATATTTTCAACGATAACTTGTTCGTACAATTTAAGGTAGTCAAAGAATTCGTCTACCTCGTCACCACCATAAACACAACAAACAACATCAGTTGTGAAAAAAGATGAATAATAATAGTGACCAACAGAAGTTACTTTGGCTTAAGTCGGCAGTTTAAAAACAAAGCCACATCTCGTCCAACAAAAATCGCATTTTACAAGGCACTGATGCTGACAGTGCTTATGTTTGGTTCCGAAGCCTGGATAATGGCGCAAGTACATAAGGCACCGAGTGTTTGGGTGTGTTTGAGAGAAAAATGCTTAGTCAAATCTACGGGTCAATATGTGTTGACGGTGAATATCGACGTCGTATGAACGAACCACTAGCTACAACGACATTAGTAAAACGTATCGAGATACACCGATTGCGTTGGCTAAGCCATGGCATAAGAATAAGCGATGATGAACCCCCAAATGTCCGTGCACGCAGAGCTAAAATAATTAGAGGGGATTGGAAACCTTTTCTAACCCTACGTTTACACATGGCGGGACAGTTGGGTTCATGTATTGATTGTCAAAAACCCAAAACTTTGAAAATCTTAAAGTCTTAAAGTCTTACAACACCAAACACCTTAAGGGGTCCCACCAAAAAATCCGACATCGACTTTTTCCCTTTGAGTTAAATCCAGCCTACTGCACATATACAAAAATATTGAACTTTAGTGAAGGAGGTGCCCTAAGGAGTGGACAGATATGGACCAAATCTGTTGCTCCGTTTAAAATATATACCACTTTGTTTGTTTTGTTTATTGTTGAAGATTCAATCTCATTTGATTTCTTAAGCTGGAGTATTCCTCCAATGGCTTAACTTCATTTTATTACCATCTATTACAGAGAGTAATGTTTTTCAAAACGAACTGACAGTGTTGCAAAATTTTACTGATCGCTACCAATATCATGATTTCATCCTGGCGAAGGGAATTATCAATTGGCTTTTCAGCTTTTTGAAATGATGCCTTTTTTTAGTGAAAAACCGAATTGTTTAAGTGTCTAGTATTCTCAAATAAATGAGAATCACACTCACTTTTCGGCTTTTCCAAAAAACATCAGAACAAAAATATTTGCAAACAACTATCAGTACGTAAGTTGAAAAATCATCACAGTTGCCTGTGAGTTGTAATTGGAATTTATTACAAATTCCTTTGCGCGTGCCATTCTCTGTTTTTGTTTGTTTTGTTTATTGTTGAAGATTCAATCTCATTTGATTGCTTAAGTCCAATTTACATATGCGCATTAAATGATTTCGTTTTACGAAATCCTAGAAACAAATGAAGTGTATTTACATCTGTTTTTTGCGTCATTTGCTTACGCGCCAATCGTACATACACACGGATACAATAACACATACACACGCACACAATAATTTTAATTCCGAAAAATAAGAATTTCACAATACTAATGTTTACCAACTAACTCGACTTAATTCAAAATTAAAAAAATATATAACTTTAGCATGTTTTTTAACCATTTATTTACACTTTTGTCATCGTTTGAGTATTTTTGTTTTTCTACAACACACACAAACAAATAAAGACATCACAAAACAGTTGCATTTTTTGGTAGTTTATGACGAAAAAGCAGGGTTGCGTATAATAGTATGGTGTTTTCGTGCATTGTTTAGAATAAATGACGCAGCTATCGTCATTTATTTTTGTATTGTAAATGACGCAAAATGTTGCCTGTTTTAGCAAATAAATGCCCTAAAACCTGTTTTTCGTGCTAATGTAAAAATCACATTAAGCTGGAGTATTCCCCCAATGGCTTAACTTCATTTTATTACCCTCTATTACAGAGAGTAATGTTTTTCAAAACGAACTGACAGTGTTGCAAAATTTTACTGATCGCTACCAATATCATGATTTCATCCCGGGAATTATCAATTGGCTTTCAGCTTTTTGAAATGATGCCTTTTTTAGCGAAAAACCCGAATTCTTTAAGTGGGTAGTATTAGCGAATATTTTTTAACTTTTGTGGGGGAGGTACCTGAAGAAGTGGACCGATAAGCACGATATGGGATAGCCGCAGGAGTGGATCGATATAGTTCATATTCGAACCTGATCTATGTTTGGTAGAAATTTTTGGAGGAAGTATCCGAAGGAAGTTGGTACAAAATATTACGACGAATTTTTGTTGGAGAGTAGCGGAAGAAGTAGACCGATATGCCCCATCTTCGAACTTGATTTGGACAAAATAGACAAACTATTACGACGGCCAAATTTTGGAACTAATCAGTTGATCCATTCAAGAGTTGTTGTACGCTCCAGACAGACAGGCGGACATGGCTAATTCGACTCCAAGTAGTCTGAAACGGATTTCGTACAATCATACTTCTTGGGGTCTAAGAGCATCATTTCGATAAGTCACATGTTGGTAGTAAGAATGTTAATGTATATACTAGGGTGGGGCGATTAGTATGGAAGGAAAAATACTTAATGGGCTTTCGCGTTTCTGATTCTTGGGATTGTACTGAGCAAGAAAATCCACTAGATCATACACGTGGAAGCTCGATTTGCAGCGCAGACGTATGGTTAGTAGACTTGAATCTTAACAATACTAACATAAATTATTTAGTATTATTACATCAATACTAAAAAACCTTGTGTTTTTATTTCTCTTCTTTTTCGTTTATTTACACCGCACAACCTCTACGAGGCAAACAACAAAAGCTACGCTTTAAAATATACAGTCCACTCATCATTTGGTGTCCCACCTAAAAATTCTGCTTTCGCAGCTAAACATCTGGTCTCTTCAGGCTGGATTAAACAACGCATTTCCAATGACCCACATCATTGTACGAACAATCTGCATATAGGTAACATCATACGTTTTGGAACTAGTACAGTGAACTAAGAACTAGATTACCCAACTCTAGTAAGTGCATCTTCATTCATAGACCTGGAGATTGAACCAGATTAAACAGAATAAATAAAAAGTGTTAAGTTTGGCAGGGCCGAACTTTTTATACCCTCTGCCATGAAATATTCCGAATTTATATGAAATTATTAATTTTCTTTCTGTTACGAAAGTACCAATGCCCATAATTTTGAGTGGAGAAGTTTTTTGACCACTGGAAACCCCTAATTCGGTCAGCCAAACCCTTGAAATACCGACGTGGGCCTATGTCCACAATTTCTCATGGAGCAGATTTTAACCACTGGGACCCATAAATGCCAAGGGACATCCAATCATGCTCGAAAAAATAGATATCATCTAAAAAAGAAAACCTATCGTTTTAGAGGGCCATACCAATCCTGAACATAGGTCGACAGTTTTTGGTGGAGAAGTTTTATGACCACTGGGAACTTTGAATGTCAAATTAGTAGTTTGGTCACAAAATGTATTTTAAAATTTTACCCTGCTCAAGAACATACATATGGTAATATTCAAAAAAGTTTTACAATCGTTGAAGTTCACCATTTAATAAGTCGCGAACTGTTAATATATTTTATAAAATATGGATACATTTATATTAATTGAACTGTTTTAGCCAAGATGTCATAATATGTACCATAACAAATAATTTTCGTGGAAGCTGCGTTGGTGGTAATATAAAAAAATGGGAAAAATGTGTTGAAGTAAACAAGTTTTTTTGTGTTCATTCTTGATTTCTGGCCAAACCACGCAAAATTCAAACCTGTGCTCAAAGACAGAACTAAAAAATACCCCTTGGGCAAAATGGTTCTAGTGTATGACTTTTCAATATATATACTGCATCCCCTTAAAATCGATGCTGACATTTTGAAGTTTTGATTTCAGTGTTTTTCGAATTTTTCTTATAATTATATGGTGCAACTGGATAATATTTTCAAGCTAGTTACAGGATTGTAGAACTCGCGATTCCACGTCGTTCGATGTATATCTCATGAGTGTGCTCCGTACAGCTTCCTAGTAATAGGAGTCCAAAGGCCAAAATTTGGTGCGTAAATTTTCTGAAAAAACCTATTTTTTGGCTTTAAAATTTACAACTGTCTTACAGGTACCCCTGAACCCCGCGTGATTTTAGTTTTTTTAAGTGCCGGATCTAATAAGACCTTTCGCGTTCGAATCCATCCACTAAAACGCCGGATATATATACCTTGAAAGTAGGAAATTCTGCAAAAAAATATATTTTGACAATTCCGCAAATTGAACCGCGATTTTCTTTGATTATTTTTACATAAATGTAATCCTTTATACGCGATTATAATATTTGCCAAAACGAGGTGTCACAAATTACAAAGATTCGGGAGCAATATCCCTATTTATCCCAAAATAGGATGTGGTGGCACATCCGCAGTTCTTGACCAATCTGTCTAAAATCATTTATATTGACGTATTTTTAATAGGCGGCCATTGAAATCGGATGCACCTTATAATCATATGCACATCGCGTAATTTTTGCCCACTTGAAGGTTTTTTGAATAGTAACATGGAACTGACGGCACACTTTGGCCGCTGAATGAAACATGGGAAAATCCATGCATGCAAAAGCACATGCACCTCAACTGTTTTAACGAATTCGCGAATTATACGGTTTTTAACTTTTATGTTTTTTATTTGGTTGTAATTTCAATATTACTCTGTACTTCTTAACTCTATTGCTTATCATTCTAAGCAAATATACTTTCACGATGACAAACTATTGTCCTCGAAGAAGTTTTAGCAAAATACTTAAGGTTTTGTATGGAAATTTAGCGAAATAGTAGAATAACTCCTAAAAATGTTTCTTCAATTTTTCGTATTAAAACAAAAAATATATTTTTGAAATAATATATCCACAATAAGTTTTTGCCTTTTGTTTTTGCTGTAATATGCATCTTATGAACCCAATCTTTATAATTTTGGTTTCACATATTTCTATGCGTTGTCTAATTTAAAATTTATTTTTTTGTTGTAGAAATTTTAAATTTATTTTTTTGAGATTTATATGAACTCTGAGTTAGAATAAATTAAACTTACTCTAAGATTTTTTCATTATTTGTTGATTTTCCGCGAAAATAAAAACAAATTTAGAAATATTTTAACATCAGCGGATAGATATAACATTCTGTAAACGATTTATACATATATTTTCTTATTCCAACCCAAAGGGAATTTTTAAATATTTTTTCTTTGCAGGGGAATAAAACCCCCTATAACTTTTGGGTGCAGCATCCAATTTTGTGAACGCGAACATATTTGAAACCACAATTTTTTTCTTAACCTAAGTCCCAAAAATCGCGGATGTGCTCGCAAAAAATTTTAATTTTTTTTGTCAGTGGTATTGGAAAGGAAATTTGAAATTTACCATATAAACTTTATGGGGTCGCAAATCATTATTTCGATGAGTTACGAACAGAAACATAGTCTCCGTTCTATGAAGGAGGGTATAAAATGAACTGCATTAAAAACAACGCGGGACTTCTTTCATAGTATTGATAAGTAATAGTTCTCCGGATTTTCCGTGGATTCTTAACCCATTTCGTACTTGGTGTTCGATTTTTCGAACAGTAAAATCACCTTTTTTCAAAAAAATATTTATGGATGAAAAAGTTAAAATTTTAAACAAGTTTTGGTATATGTATAAAGTATAATCTGTCAGCAAATAAAAAAAAATGTTCCCTTGAAAACCCCACCTCCCCCTCGATGTTAGGGTAGATTTTTAAAAACTATATTTTTGGATCTTTTTTAAATTAATTTTAAAAAATTATAAAAAAATGGATTTAAAAAAGTAATCATGGGGAATTATTGTCAATATATGTAGCCGTTTCACAAAATATAGAGAACTTGATTTACATGCGCAAGCGCGACTTTACAGATGTGCAAAGCTGACTGTTCGAAATTTCGAACGCTGGTACTTAACCTACATATCGATAGGTATATCAAAACGTGAACATTTACTGACAAATTGCGGGGAAAAGTTATTATAGCACCATATAAGACTAAATACTAAATTTCAGCCATTTCTAAGGGATAGTGCGGCTAAAAGCCTGAAATACCCTAAAATCGTTAGGTACAATTCAACGGAGGCTATATAAAACGTGGACCTATGCTGACAAATTTCTGGAGGAAAGTTAAGTAACCTCAAAAAGGATTAAATATATATAAATTTACAGTCATTTCTGTAGGATAATGCAGCTAAATCCTTGAGATCTCCCGAAAATCGGGCGGTACCGTTCTATGGGGGGCAATCCAAAACGTGGACCAGAGCTGACACATTTCGGGGAAAAGTTTTGTAGGTCCAAAGAAGTCTCAATACCAATCTTCAAACATATTTTCATACAAAAATTGTGAAATAAATCAATAAAACGGCAAATAAATCAATTTTATTTTACTTCTAAATATATAGCTTAAGTGCCAGTGTTCGAAATTTCGAACACCACTTTCCGGGAAAACGAAAAATCGGAAAATTTTTTTGAGTTGATTTTTGACATTTGTGATTCCTAATTACCCTAAAAAGTGCTTTGTTTTTAAAAAAATAAATAAAAAATTTTTCTCGGTACGATATTGGTTAAACAAAATTAATCAAAATCTAACTTCTAGTTACTGTCGTGAAGTGAAACATACATTCATAATAATGTGCGTATATCATTTTAATGTGTTTACAATGGAACATCAGCACCCAGCTAACAATTTTTTCCGATTTTTTTCCGAATTCGGAACGAAACTCTGCACAAGTATGCGATTCTGATGTCGAATTCGTTCAGAAATCGGAACAAAATTGTGTGAAGGTGCCCACGAATTCGGAAAGTTTTATCGGAAAAAAATCGGAAGGAATATTAGAGTTTCTTTCCGAATTCTGAACGAATTCGCAAAAAAACTCGAATGAAAAAAGGGAAATTTCAAGGGAATTTTCGATTATCTGCACAATTTCGGAAAAAACTCGGAAGGAACATTCGAAAATCGGAAAAAATTCGAAAGATTATCGGATGTTTGATCCGATATTCGGAAAAAAATCGGAAAATTATCGGATGTTTGATCCGATATTCGGTAAAAAATCGGAAGATTATCGGATGTTTGATCCGATATTCGGAAAAAAATCGGAAGATTATCGGATGTTTGATCCGATATTCGGAAAAAAATCGGAAGATTATCGGATGTTTGATCCGATAATCGGAAAAAATCGGAAGATTATCGGATGTTTGATCCGATATTCGGAAAAAAATCGGAAGATTATCGGATGTTTGATCCGATATTCGGAAAAAAATCGGAAGATTATCGGATATTTTATCCGATATATGGAAAAAAATTATAAACAGCTTTTTACAAAATGTGTATGCAAACTTCCAATTTTATTTTGTTTTAAAACACACTATAATTTGTTCCGCTACGTCTTACTCACTTAACTGCTGCGAAATAACTAAAAAACAAGGTACAGCATGCAAACAAAGCAAAGAAATTTCCCTTCCCGCTGGCGTTGTTTGTATACAATCAACTCTCAACCAGAGTTCGGGATTTTTGCTCGCGAGAAAAATACACAGATCAAAAATTCTTTCAGATTATGTGCAGAGTACTCGGAAACTAATCGGAAAGAAAACAAATCAAAATTTCCCTTCCGAGATTGTGCAGAGCACTCGGAAAATAATCGGAAAGAAAACAAATCAAAATTTCCCTTCCGAGATTGTGCAGAGCACTCGGAAAATAATCGGAAAGAAAGGTTACGAAATCTCGGAAAAAAATCTGATATCAGAGCCATCGGCAAAAATTTTTGGCTGGGCAATTGTTTGGCCAAATCTGTAACGTTGTGGTTACTTTTGTTACTGGCGCTTTATTGTTCTTGTAACCCCTCACGTGTCGTGTGATGTGTTGATATCATTATTTATTTAAAAAAGTGCTTGCTCGAAGGTGTCAATCATTGTTAGAAATTGTTTTTAAATATTAAATCGCGAAAATTGCATCCAAGCCCACTGTGCAATTATATTTTCTATTTTTTATTAAATAACTGATAAAAAGAAAAAAGATTTCTTCAAATTGGACTAATATTTAAGAAGTTGTGAGTATTTCTTTACACATAGTTTTTACAAAATTCGACTTTTTCAAGGAGCGATATCTCTGGAACCGTTAGTAAAAAAAAATCTGAAAATATACTAAAATATGTTGCTTACTTACTTAGTTGGTGTCCTATAAGCCAAACTAAGAAAAGATTTCCATTCCTACCTATTAGTTAACTTTTCCAATTTGGAATATTGTGTTCTTCGATCTCGTCTTCCACTTGTTTATTCTATCGAAGCCTTGGCCTTTCACCGCCATGCGGCCCCTATTTATACGCCTTTTTAGCGGGTTCATAATTGCTCATTCTTATGACATGGTCTAACAAACGCAATTGTTGCATCTAGATATGTCTAACTATACTGTTGAATATTTTGTGGATATCTGTTGTCATTACAGCTTACCGATGTCAAACTTCCATGTTGTCTGTTCATTAGGCCGGGGCGATTTGTATGGAAGGAAAAAAGTGTTATCGGGCGCCTGGAGATTCTGATTTTTGGGATTGTACTGAGCAAAAAAGTCAACTAGACCATATGTCTACGGTGAAAATCGAGCCCCCGGATTTTGACTTGAAGTTTTTTTTCAAGGATTTTTGAATATTTTGGCATATAACAACCAAACCACTGAGATTTTCGATCCAACACAAAGACAACAATTGTAGCCAAGACAATAATAAAGAACTCTCTAGTACATCGCAAAAGCATTGGAACGCTCCTTCAAATAGTTATGGCCTCGAGAAGGTGCACATTTTTCGGAAAATATCGATAAACGACACTGTGCTACAAAATGGAACTCAAAGTAAGTGGGTGAAAATTTCTTTTGGAGATGAAAGCGCTTGGTGAGTGTACTGAGAACCCAAAAGGAAATTTTCGCCATAGGTCAAGTTTCCGAGATATTGCGTGATCAATGGTTTAATTTTGGCCCCTTAATTTGTGATCAAATAGCTTTATATCTCTCTAAAGCGTTATTGTAGCTTCATTTTGACATTACATGTCTTCAGTCAAATCGAATGGTGAATCTTTTTGTAGAATATTTCATCCCTCTAACTCAATTCCTTTCATGTCCTTTTCGTCCTTTATTTTTTGAACCGTAGTAAAAGTATCACAAGGCGAGATTTTACAGCATCCAAATATTCTACAAAAATGTTGTTCAGAAGATTTTAGGTACGGTTCTCATTGATGACCAATCGATATTTCCCCGTTTTCATGGTTCATTTTGACATTTTACCGGTTTTTGTTCAGAAAACTATGTTTTGTTTTTATGTATATTCGTTATTGGTCTGGGGTGCTTCTGAAATACTTACCATAAATAGCTCTTGTAATGACGAACACGTTAATAACAAATTTTATTGGAGGACAGATCCGGTTATCTAAATTTTTGAACCGGATATTCTGATATTAAAACCGATTTTGGTACCGGTTTTAAGTAACCGATTAACCGAATATGTAAATCATTAGAAAGCTAGTAAAATGGTCAATCAAATGACAGCAAGTAGCTGATTACAACTTTGTTTTATACGAAAATAAATATTGAACAAAACAAAAAACATTATAGTTTTGGATAAAATGTAGGAAAAATGAGAAATAGAACATTTTATAATTTTGCGCTATGGAAAAATGAAAATGATAAGGACAGTTATTGACGTGGTTCAAACTTCTGAGTTATGGCGAAATTAATTCATTCTTGATGAACTTTAAGTGTATGATAAAAAAAAACAACATAACACATACATAACTCAGAAGTTTGACCTATGACATAACTGCCTTTCCAGATTTATAATATTATCTTAATCGACTTTCGTCGCCAAAAAGAACCCAGTGATATTTTACATCAAAATCGGTTTAAGAACGCGGTTTTTTTTGTTCTAGCTTCGTCATTTGATTGACCATTTTACTAGCTTTCTAATGATTTACATATTCGGTTAATCGGTTACTTAAAACCGGTACCAAAATCGGTTTTAATATCAGAATATCCGGTTCAAAAATTTAGATAACCGGATCTGTCCTCCAATAAAATTTGTTATTAACGTGTTCGTCATTACGAGAGCTATTTATGGTAAGTATTTCAGAAGCACCCCAGACCAATAACGAATATACATAAAAACAAAACATAGTTTTCTGAACAAAAACCGGTAAAATGTCAAAATGAACCATGAAAACGGGGAAATATCTATTGGTCATCAATGAGAACCGTACCTAAAATCTTCTGAACAACATTTTTGTAGAATATTTGGATGCTGTAAAATCTCGCCTTGTGATACTTTTACTACGGTTCAAAAAATAAAGGACGAAAAGGACATGAAAGGAATTGAGTTAGAGGGATGAAATATTCTACAAAAAGATTCACCATTCGATTTGACTGAAGACATGTAATGTCAAAATGAAGCTACAATAACGCTTTAGAGAGATATAAAGCTATTTGATCACAAATTAAGGGGCCAAAATTAAACCATTAATCACGCAATATCTCGGAAACTTGACCTATGGCGAAAATTTCCTTTTGGGTTCTCAGTACACTCACCAAGGGCTTTCATCTCCAAAAGAAATTTTCCACCCACTTACTTTGAGTTCCATTTTGTAGCACAGTGTCGTTTATCGATATTTTCCGAAAAATGTGCACCTTTTAGTGGGAGTATGAGTCCACATAAAATAGATGTTGAAAAATTTGGCTTTTATTCGAATTGTATCAAGTCTTTCACTCACCGCTGTGATGCTGGAGACCAAATGGTTTAACCTCCCATCAACTACAAATCCGCAACCAAACTAACACTTTGTGTCATGACATCTATAAATCACTGGCTCCGCTTTATGTGTTGTTGTGATGTGTTTCCCAACCCATCGTATTTCCTGTATGGAAGTAATATCGGTCTTGTATTTTTCAATTATATCTGCCAATGAGTGTATTCATTGGCACCTTCTCTATAAAGAGTCCAAACATTCCAGCCGCAGAAACTCAGTTCATGGTCCTTAAAACGTTTGTGGGGGTCGTCGACATTAGAGGGGTTTGAGTCTTATATGCATATTTCTCCAATATAAATAAAATTTGGCTTAAAGTATGTAGTATAGTCTGATATACTCATGAAAGGGACACTATAGATCAATTTGCGAGAATGGCACGAGTGACATTCTCGAACCGATTATCAATATAGGACTCTAACTTGACTGGAAGCAGGAGCCGATGGCTTACCAGCCGAGCTGTTTAAAACCGGAGGCGACGCGCTGATAAGGTGTATGCATCAGCTAGTTAGCACCATCTGGCAGGAAGAACGCGTACCCGACGATTGGAACCTGAGCATCCTATGTCCCGTCCACAAAAAAGGAGATAAGACTGTATGCTCCAACTATAGGGGCATAAGTCTACTCCCTATTGCCTATAAGATAGTGTCAGGGATACTGTGCGAACGAATAAAGCCTATGGTCAACGAGATAATTGGACCATACCAATGTGGCTTTAGACCTGGCAAGTCCACTATTGACCAGATATTTACCCTGCGGCAAATCCTAGAGAAGACCCAAGAGATGCAGATCGACACATATCACCTTTTTGTCGATTATAAAGCAGCATTCGACAGTCCCCTCCGATCAAAGGTATTCCATGCAATGTCTGAATTTGGTATTCCCGCAAAGCTCATCCGGCTTTGTAAGATGACTCTAACTGATACTAGGTCCTCAGTTAAAATTGGAAAGAACCTCTCCGAAGAATTTTGTACCAAAAGAGGTTTCAGACAAGGAGACAGCCTTTCGTGTGACCTATTCAACATTTTGCTGGAAAAGGTAATACGAGATGCAAATGTCAAAAGAAATGGCACAATTTACACCAATAGCCACATGTTACTTGCCTATGCTGATGACATAGACATCATGGGACGATCAGTAAAGGAAGTAACTGATACCTTTAGGAAGGTCGAAGCAGAATCTGCGAAAGTGGGTCTGGCGGTAAACGGCGAAAAGACCAAATTGATGGTGTCTACGCGCAAAGCGTCCATAGAGCTCGGACCAACCGTAGAAGTTGGTACCTACAATTTTGAGGTAGTTAAAGACTTCGTCTACCTCGGCACTGCCATAAACACAACAAACAACATCAGTTGTGAAATAAGAAGAAGAATTGTATTGGCCAACAGATGCTACTATGGTCTAAGTAAGCAATTTAAAAACAAAGCCACATCTCGTCAAACAAAAATAACACTATACAAAACGCTGATACTACCCGTGCTAATGTATGGCTCCGAAGCATGGGTACTTGCGCAAGCAGATAAGGCAGTGCTTGGTGTGTTTGAGAGGAAAATTCTTCGAAAGATCTACGGGCCGATTTGCGTTGACGGTGAATATCGACGTTGTATGAACCACGAGCTATATAAGCTATACAAAGACATGAATATAGTTAAACGTATCGAGATGCAACGATTGCGTTGGCTAGGCCATATTATGAGAATGAGCGATGATGAACCCGCTAAAAAGGCGTATGAATACATGCCACATGGCGGTGCACGCAGAATCGGCAGGCCTAAGCTTCGATGGAGCACACAAGTGGATGAAGAAATGGAAAGGCGCGGTATTCCAAAAAGTCATGCGAAAAACAGAGAGGAATGGAGATGTAATGGGCCAACTAAGTAAGTAAGTAACTTGACTGGAAATATTTTATAAAGCTTGAGTAGGTTACGTTGCGTAGTACGAACATGTTTATGCAGAAGGGAAAAACAAACCTCTGAATGAAACTACAAGTAAGGAACGTCCTTTTGAAATCATTTTACGAAATCGGAATAACACGGAAGATCAAAGCCCTTGGTATTTATGTACTATGTGTATGTATAATAGGGTTATGACTTTTTTACAACCTCGTATCCCTGTACGATATTTTGATGAGTTTCTACCTAAGATTACATAAAATCTTAATTATAAAGTGATTCGATAAAAAAGCTTCCGCACAAAAAGCTTTTAAAGTTTTTTTTCAGAAATTTTGACAATTCTTTGAAGTCACTGTAAGCAGATATTTAACTGAAAACAAGGTATAGAGGCACACTGCATAACCAAAATGACATGATCGATTGTTTCTCACTAATTTTATCATCGTATTATTACATATATATCATTTTATATTATATATAAATGTATTTCAATATCATAATAATTAAAAGTGGTTTGTGCGGGACATTTTTTTTATAAAATACTAGCTGAACCCGGTGCGCCTTGCTGCCCCAACTACGATAAAATATAATGGAATGCATAATTATAGTAACGTTTTTTAATATTTTAACGAATATATATAAGAGATATATACCTCTTCAGGGTTGTTATGGAGCTACTATGGTATTTTTGTATTTTTCAGGAGGTAACACCTCTCCGAAAGCCTTTCCGCCTATGAGTATTCCTAATGATTTAGATAATATGATAATAAAACATAAATCTTAAGAAGTCTCTCAAAGATATGATATTTAATTGCTGTAGCCTTGGCCAATTCCTTCCCAACTATAAGTACTTGTGTAAATAATGATGACTTTTACTGACTGCTAAGTCTTCACAATTTCATTGAAATTTCACATACGTAACAAAAACATGAAATTGACCGAAATATATATGGGAGCTATATTCCTGTATGAACCGATCTCGATATAATTTGTCAAATTTATTTTTAGACCAAATCCCGTCTCATTTCGATATAATTTGTCCCATTTATTTTTAGAACGAATTCCGTCACGCTTTCCAAATTTAAATTAAATTGGACATATACATATAGTGTGTGTACAAATCTGAACCGGTCTCGATATAATTTGGCACATTTATTTTTGGAACAAATTCTGTCAGACATCCCAAATTGCAGCGAATTGGACACATATAGCGTGTTTTATGCATCAAATACAGAAAATCGGTCGAAAATATATATAGGAGAATTATCCAAATCTGAACCGATTTCGATATAATTTGGCACATTTATTTCTAGACCAAGATCTGTAACATATTCCAAATTTCAGCGTAATTGAACATATATAGCCTGCATGGTACATAAAATACAAAAAATCGGCCGAAAATATATATGGGAGCTATATTTAAATCTGAACCGATATCGATATAATTTAGCACATTTATTTCTAGAACAAATTCCGTCAGACCCTCCAAACTTCAGCGAAATTGGACATATATAGTGTGTTTGGTGCATCAAATCTAGAAAATCGGCCGAAAATATATATTGGAGCTATATCCAAATCTGAAGCGATTTCGATATAATTTGGCACATTTATTTCCAGACCAAGTTCCGTAACACATTCCAAATTTCAGCGAATTTGCACATATATAGCGTGTTTGGTGCATCAAATGCGGAAAATCGCCCGAAAATATATATGGGAGCTACATCCAAATCAGAACCGATTTCGATATAATTTGGCACATGTATTTCTAGGCCAATATCCACCACACATTCTAAATTTCTGCGAAATTAGACATATATAGCGTGTTTGGTGCCTAAAATAAAGAAATCGGTCGAAAACATATATGTATATGGGAGCTATATCCAAATCTGAACCAATCTCGATATAATTTGGCACATTTATTTCTAGAACAAATTCCGGCAGACATTCTAAATTTCAGCAAAATTGGACATATATAGCGTGCTTGGTGCATAAAATAAGGAAATCGGCCGAAAATAGATGTATATGGGAGCTATATCCAAATCTGAACCAATCTCAATATAATTTGGCACATTTATTTCTAGAACAAATTCCGTCAGACATTCGAAACTTCAGCGAAATTGGACATATATAGCGTGTTTGGTACATAAAATAAGGAAATCGGCCGAAAATATATGTATGTGGGAGCTATATATAAATCTGAACCGATTTGAATATAGTTTGGTAAATTTATTTCTACATCAAATTCCGTTACACATACAAAATTTGGAGATTGTATCTGTAATAGTTCTAAAGATATTTGCATACAAAATCTAAATTTTTTGGAGGTACCTCCTGTTTTGATGCTATATCTCCAGATCAACGCGAAATTTCAAGAAATGATATAGCCTATTTTCATTTCAGGCCATGTAGCAATGTACCCTAAAAATTTCAGTAAGATCTGTTCAGCGGTTTTCGAGTCTATAAGGCACAAACAAACAAACGTACAAACAAATTTCAATTTTATATATATAGATGGACTGGGGATTTTCGGGATTTTAGAAATCCCGGGATTGACTTCTTTGGAGTTCCGGGATTTTTTCAAGTTACTTTAAATGGTGTTTCATTCATATATGGAGCAGTAAACCTCAAGAAAATGGATTGGAAGAAACATATTTTATCAATTCCACCATAATTTTTTTTTTAAATAAATAAATTCTAAGAATTCGTACATTTTTCTACAAAGGTATGTGTGCCAAAACAAGTTCCTTAAATGAAGGTTATGAAGAGAATTAATTTTGAAATCAATGAAAGAGAACACAACTATGATCTGCCCTCTAAGAGTTAAGTAAAGTGATCCGATGCATCAACCAATTCTGGAATTGAAAATACCAATCGGAAGCGGAAACGCTTGTAGCTTTATTAAAAACATTATTTGAAGCAAGGATTTTGACGGCATTCGTTTCATCCATTTTGCTAGATACATATATTTTTAATTACTTAGGATGAATATTTTTGATATTCTATTCTTTTATTTTCTTGAAAATTTTTTGTATTAAACTACGATAAATTACAAAAATTGCAAGGCCTAGTTGGCAATGGTATTCGAATGATTACTTTTTTTTCTTAATTTTGTAAAATTTGAAAATACAATTTTTTCTTTATACGAATGTAAAAAAATTTTTATTTTACAAAAAAAATAAATTTTTCAACATTTGTTTTGTACTTTTAACTTCTTTTACTGATCGACCCATAAGGTCAATATCGTCAGCATAAGCAAGGAATATATGGTCATTGGTGTATATCGTGCCATTCTATGTAACGTTTGCATCTCATATAACCTTTTCCAGCAGGATGTTGAAGAGATCATTCCAAAGGTTGTATCCTTGTCTGAAACCTCTTTTGGTACTGAACTGTTCGGAGAGCTTCCTTTCTATTTAAACTGAGAAACGGGTATCTGTTAGAGACATCTTAGAAAGCCGAACGTTGTTTGCAGGAATATCAATTTCAGACATGGCTTGAAATTCCTTTAAACCTAAGAGGCTGTCGAAAGCTGCACTTTTCTTTTCCAGGATTTGCTCTAAGGTAAATATAAGTCTGTTACCTATAAACAATAGGTAACAGACTTATGCCCCTGTAATATGAGCACACAGTCGTATCTCCTTTCTTGTGGACTGGACACTGGAAGCTCAGGTTCCAGTCGTCGAGTACGCATTCTTTCTGCCGATGCATACACCTAATCTGCGTATCGCCTCTTGTTTAGAACAGCTCGGCTGGGAGCCATTGGATCCTGCTGTCACATTATTATTCAACCGGCTCATTACTGTCTTGACCTCACGTTGGCCGGGCAGTATTCACTCAAGTCCACCTTCTGGGATTGGATATGTGGTATCTTCGTCGTCTTCGCTACTATTGGATACCAACAGTTTGGAAAAATGTTCTTTCCATATCCTTAGCACTCTATCTGTATCAGTTACCAAATTACCTTGCTCTACGGGAGAATGTGCAATGTAGCAAAGCCATCAGTTTGACGTTTCACTCTTTGGTAGATTTTTCTGACGTCATTCTGGCTCTTTTTTCACATTCCCACTTTTCCATTTCTCTTTCCTCGTGCGCTACACGTTGCAAATAATTGTAAAGTAGATCTATACACCATATTCTTCTCTTCGGTAGCAGCACGACCGCTTTGGTGGCGGTCCATGTATGAATTTTGCAGCTGTTTGCCTGAAGTGGGCAATATTTTGCCATTATGCTGATATGTTATCGGGATGATGAGTGTTTTCGTTAAGAGTATGTGCCAGTTGTGTGGAATATACTGTGGCTATCTGTTGTCATTACAGCTTACCGATGTCAAAAACTTCCGTGTTGTGTTTGTTCGTACATTATTTGCCGCGTTTAATCAGGTACGTATCGTAGCTGCAACAAGGCGGTGATCCCAGGTGAATTTTGCTTCTCGGAACGATCGTACCACTAATACACTCGGTGGATGTCTTTCATTTATCACAACGTGAGATCTATCAAAAATTAAGATTTCTTGTAAGATGCTTAAGTCGGGTATTGCTAACTACCATGTTTTTTGCCGCAGCGAAATCTATCAGCCTCATTCTTTTGTCAGACGTTTTAGTGTGGAGACTGTATTTTCAATTTTTGCATTAAAATCGCCTATAATAATTTTAATGCCATGGACGTGATAACAGTCATATGTTTCTTCTAAAATGTTTCTTCTATAAAAACATTGAAGAGTTGTTGAAACTAACAAAGCCCCATGAAATTATTATTGTACAAGGTGATTTTAACTCAAAAAATGGCAGTGGGATTGTTCCCGATATAACAGGGTCGTATGGACTAGGAGAACGAAATGAAAGAGGGGACCGCTTGATTCAGTTCTGCCAAGAATTCAACCTCAAAGTGACAAACACGATGTTAGCCTTCCAGCGAGAAGATTATACACCTGGAAATCGCCACAAGATAGACCAGGAAACATCGTACGCAATCAAATAGATTACATATTAATAAATCTGCGCTTTAGCTCGTCGGTAGCAAAAACCTCAACATATCCTGGGGCAGGTGTCCCATCAGATCATATACTTCTAATAATGAAGCTTAAGATAAAACTATCTACTACCAAGAAAAAGACTCGGAAAAAGCTAAACACAGAACTGCTAGGAGATCCACGAATTAAAGCGAGTATAAAAGAGAAGATAAACGAAGAACTATCTAATGTTGATAGAAACGATGTGGAAAACATGTGGGAAAGAACAAAAAATACCACGAAATCAATTTACATAAAAAACTAATTTACATAAAAAACTAAAGGAAGCAGCGGGAATGTATCGGAAAAGACATCCAAATGTCTTATACAATAGTAACGACAAACCAATATTATCAATAGAGGAAAATAATAAAAAACTGCAAATTGTGCAAAAGGAAAATAAGGCACTAAAAATGGAAATTTCTGAACTAAAACAATCTGTTAAATTTTTAAATGATCAGCGAGTAAAAAATGATTGTGTCGTTATGGGAGTAAATCCCAATGGTTTAACTGCCGCTGAAGCGGTTTTGTAGCTTTCCAGAGATGTTGGTGTGGAAATTCCTTCAAGCTCTATTTGTGATGCTTATTTTCTTAAAAAGAAATATGAAAATCAAAAACAATCTATTGTTGTAAAATTTGATTCGAGGAAGTCAAAAGACGTTTTGATGTCAATTAAGCCCAAATTGAAGGACGGTGATGAGACAAAAAATGTTTACGTAAATGACTTTCTAAGTAAAGATACGATGAATTTGCTAAATTATGCAAAAAATTTGAAAAAGGTTGGATTTCGAGGTGTATATGCCGTAGATGGAAGAGTTTTTGCAAAAAGAGGCGAATTATCGAAGCCCAGATTGATAAAAGATATGGATGACATCGACAAAATTTTGGAAGAAGCGTCAACCTATCAGGAGCAAAGGCGAAAGTCGAGACATGCTGATGATGATGATGACGGATCCGATGTAAATTACGAATCGCCATCGTGAATATAAAGTATTAATTGAAGATGTTTTGTATTATTTATCTAAATTCTAATGATCCATAATAAATATTTTACTGATATTGAATATTTTAATACACATTTAAGTAATAATTCTAGAAATCTTAATATTATTTCTTTGAATGCTAGGAGTGTTTCTTCGATTTCGAAGTTTACTAGTCTTAAACATACTATTGCAAATTTGTTTGTTTTGCCCGCGATTGTTGCTATACAAGAGACGTGGTTCGAAAGAGATTTAACCCAAATATATACTCTGCCTGGTTACAATGTTGTGCATTGTTGTAGGTCTGATGGCTACGGTGGCACATCGTTGTTCTTAAAGGACAATATGCAATACAAAGTAGAACAATGTACAAGCCGGCAAAATGTGGAAATGATTGTGATTAAGTTGTTAGATGTCAAAGTGAATGGTAGACCATTAACATTAGTAACATACTACAGGTCTCAAAAATGCATGAAGTCATTGTTTTTGAGTATGCTGGAAGACGTATTTATACAATATGCTGCTAATCCTTGTGTTTTTGTTGGTGATGCGAACATTGACATATTGCAAAATAATGTATCCAATGATTTGATTGATTTGCTTTCTTCATATGATTTCATAAATTGCCATACTTTGGTTACTAGGGTAATTAGCAATTCTTCTATTGATCATGTTTATACAAATATTGATAACCAAATGAAAATCAGTTCTGTGGAACATGAATTATCTGATCATAACATTATTTCATGTTTAATTGATTTGACAATACAACAGTCCGATGATATCTCCAAGGAAATTATTACATATGACTTTACTAAGTTTAATAATTTATTGGAGGAACAAGTTGCTAGTATGCATTGTACAAATGATCCATCGGTAGATACGTCTTATTTAGTCTCATGTATTCAACATGCAATTGAAAACAGCTCATTTAAGAAAAGGGCTTCAGTCGGTTTAAAAAGTCAAATTGCTCCTTGGATTACGGGCAATTTATACAAGTTGTTTGAGGTAAAAAGTAAACTGTTAAGGCTAAGAAAAAAGAAACCTGGTAATAAAAATATTCGGGAACAGCTTAAACGAATTAGCAAAATTATAAAAAGGTCATATAAAGCATCAATGAATTCGTATTATTCATTGAACTTGGAAAATATGAAAAATGATTCCTCCAAGACATGGCGGTTCCTTAACAATGCTATGGGCAGAGAAAAAAGAACAGAGTTTTTGATTGAAGATAATAACGGCGAATTAATTAGGGAAAATGAAGATATAGCTGACAAATTTAATGACCATTTTTTGAATTCTGTTCAGCAGTTGAAAAGTAGCATTAATACATACCTTACGGACTATTATGATTCTATGAGAACTGTACCTTACTGCACTAACAGCTTTTGTTTTCAGTGCGTTACTTCTGATGATATAAAACAATTGATATCTGAAATGCCAAGAGGGAAGTGCTGTGGCCATGATGGCATATCGACAAAATTTTTAATTTCAGGTATTAACTTGATTGTACCCCATTTGGTAAACATTTTTAATAATATGGTTAATACCAGTGTATATCCTGAAATTTTAAAGGTTCATAAAATCGTACCCATACCCAAAGAAAAAATGTCAAGGAAAACAGAAATGTGTAGACCCATTTCAATATTACCCGTTATTGACAACATCTTTGAAAGAATTATTCATAGACAATTCGCTACATTTTTAAATCAGAATAATTTGCTTTATGACTACCAATTTGGTTTTAGAAAAGGTTGTGGTACTGAAGAGGCTACAATTAGCGTTTTAAATAATATATATTGTGATTTGAATAATGGTAGCTCTGGGGTAGCGGGTGTTTTTTATGACCTAAGCAAGGCTTTTGATCTTGTTGATCATGAAATATTATTGGGAAAGTTAGAGCGTTATGGAGTGCGTGGAAGCAATTTAATGTTGATTGAGAATTATCTAAAAAATAGAAAGCAATTTGTTTTAATCAATGGAGTTAAAAGTGATTTAAAACCAGTCTCCTATGGTGTCCCCCAAGGGAGTGTTTTAGGCCCACTTTTATTCCTATTATACATTAATGATTTGTCCAGACTTCAGCTTTTTGGCAAACTGTTTTTATACGCTGATGACATCTGTCTAATTTATCCATATAGACATCAAAACGGTGTGAAGCCGTATATGGAGAGAGATGCCTCGATGATTTCTGAATATGTAAGATTAAATAAGCTCGTTGTAAATCGTAATAAGACAAGACTAATTTGTTTTAAACCTCATTCCCGTACGCTCAATAATTTCTGTATTTATGTTGATGGTATTGAGATTCCTGAAGTTAGTGAAGTAAAATATTTAGGTTTATGCATACAAAACAATCTTGTTTGGGATCAACATATTGAGTATGTTAAATCTAAACTTGCCCCTGCAATTGGTTTGTTATATAAATTCAGAAATAAGTTTAATAAACAAACTAAATTATTATTATTCAAATCTTTAGTCCAAAGTCAAATTAATTACTTGGCAATTATTTATGGTTATAGTCGAAATACAAATGTGAAGTCAATTCAAATAATGCAAAATAAAGCGCTAAAATCGGTTGCAAATTTACCGTTAACATACTCAACACTAAATTTGTATAAGTACGAATTTCCAACAGTGCTTCCTGTGTATGGTGTTCATAAGATGCAAGTATTGCTGTATGTATTTAAATCTTTAAATAACATGGGTCACTATACTATCACATTTTCACGTAGTCACAACTCATATAACACACGAAATAATGATCAGTTGAATGTGGCACTTTGTAGAACTGAGACCACAAAACAATGTATTCAACACTTTGGTAGCAAAATGTTTAATAATCTACCACTTGATATAAAAGACCTAAGTAGATATTCACTTTTTAAGTCAAGAATTAAAACTTTCTTACTTCGAAACGTTGAAGAACTCCTTTTGTAAAATATGTAAAATCTTATTAACAAATTTAAAAAAAAAATGTATTTGAAATGAAATCTATTGTAATTTATTCATAGCTTTGTAGTATAAACTGCCAACTTGCCTCTATAATGCCTTATTGGCGCAGAGGCCTTTGTATACAGAAAAATCAAATGAATAAAATGAATAATATACAAAAAAAAAAAAAAATTGAAGAAGAAAGTCTGGAAAGAATATGTTCAACAACTGTTCACAGATAATAGCCGATCAGACAGCAGCGAAGAGGTGCAATTGCAACATTCTGGAACCCCTATAACGAGAAGTGAAATAGAGTCCGCTATAGCATCACTTAAGGACAAAAAATCGCCGGAACCTGATGAGATTCCATCAGAAATATTAAAACTTATAGACTCTAACAATATTGAGCTACTAACAATACTTTTTAATACGATTTATGAAACAGGAATATATGGCGAAAAACAAAAATTGTTTACAATCGATGAATCCGAGTTTCACCCTTTCAGAATTCGCGAACTGTTAACATATTCTATATAGTATGATATACATTCTTTAAACTGAAGTGTTTTAGGAGGAATCCCATAAGGTCGACCATTAAAATTAATTTACGTGGAAGCTGTGTTGGCATCAATGTAGAAAAATAGGTAAAAATGGGTTGAAGCCAACAAGTTTTTTTATGCTCCCTTCCGATTTTAGGCTTAACCTTACATTTTATAGACATATGCCCAAAGAAAGACTCAAAGAGTACTTCATGGGCAATATGATACTAGTGTATCATTTTTCGATATATCCACTGCATCCACCTAAAATTGATGCTGACATTTTGAAGCCGGAATTTCGGGGTTTTTTGAATTGTTTTAATAATTCGGACGCACAACAAGATAATATTCAAAACTCACATTAGGATTATAAAACTCTTGATTCTAAGTCGTTTAATGCATATCTCATGAGTGTGCTCCTTACAGCATCCTAGTAATTGGAGTATAAAGGCCAATATTTGATGCGTGATTTTTTTTAAAAAAACCTATTTTTTGCGTTTAAAATTTACAAGTGCCATTCAATTTCCTTTGTACCCCGCGTGAATTTAGTTTTTTTACGCGACGGCTCTAATGAGACCTTCCGCGATCGAATCCATCCACTAAAACCGCGGATAAAGATACCCTGAAAATAGGAAAAGCAGCAAAAAATTATTTCGACAAATCCGCGTACTAAACCGCGATTTTCTTGAAATTTTTTTACGTAAATGGAATCCTTTATACGCGATTATAATATTTGCGAAAACGCGTGTCATAAATTACAGAGATTCGCGTGTAATATGGGTTTTTCACCAAAAATAGAATGTGGAGGCACATCCGCGGTTCATGAAGAATCTAATTAAAATTGGTATATTTGGACGTATTTTTGATAGGCGCTGACGAAACCGGATGCGCATCAAAATCGTATGCACATTGCGCGACTTTTACCAACTTTAAGGTTTTTTGCAGTGTATGATGCAACTGGTGGCACACAATGGCCCCTAAGTGAAACATCGAAATATGTATAAATTCTGACAGAGACTGATTCGCTGTATCCAAAAACGGATGCGCATCAACCGACTTTAACTAATTCGCGAATAACAGGGTTTTTAATTATAATATTAATTGAATGATTGTAATTTCAATATTACTCTTAATTTCCTACCCTTATAAGTTATCACAGTAATAAGTTAAACTCTCGCGATGGTAAACCTATGTTTTGATGAAGTTTTAACTATATACATTCATTATTCTATGGGATTTTAGCAAAATAGTTGGAGAACTCCCAAATATTGTTTTCTAATTTTTAGAATCAAACCAAAAAATATTTGCAACAATATTTTCCAACAATAAGTTTTTCTCTTTTGTTGTTGCTATAATATGCAATTTATGTACCCAATCTTTATAAATTTGGTATCATATTTTTCTACGCATTGTCTAGATTCCGCATATATTCTTCAATTTATTTTTTGAGGGTTTGTACGGATTCTGGGACAGGATAATTTGGATTTACTTCAAAATTTGTTTATTATTTGTTGACTTTCCGCGAAAATAATAATAAATTGAATAACTATTTAAACATCTACGAATAGATATGGACTGCTGTTAACGATTTATGCATACATTTTCTCATAACAACAAAAAAGATATTTTTTCTTTATATGAGAATAAAAACCGCTATAACTTTTGCGCGCATTGGCCAATTTCGTGAACGCGAGCAGATTTGAAACCGGATTTTTTTCCTTTACCTCTGTACCAAAAATCGTAGATGTGCTCGTAAAAAATTTTTTAATTTTTTTCAAATGGAATTGTAAAGGAATTTTGTTATTCGCCATATACTCAAGATTGGCTAAAATCAACATTTGTAACCATATATCCAAAATGTGAAAAATACATGGGCATATCACAATTTGGGTTTAAAGAAGGTATGGGTACTCGTGAAGCCTTACTTTCCCTGCAAATTATAATCCAAAAATGCCGAGAAGTACAGAAAGATGTTTTCATATGCTTTGTCGACTATGAGAAAGCATTTGATACAGTGTAACACGACAAACTAATTGATATCCTTATCTCAATTGGAATTGACAGTAAAGAAGTCCGATGTATCAAAAATCTGTACTGGTATCAATCCGCACAAGTTACTATTGATGGAGACAACACAGAACCTATCCTAATATCAAGAGGCCTCAGACAAGGATGTATGTATATTGTCTCCTTTGCTGTTTAATATATACTCTGAAAAAAATTTCGAAGAATCAATCAATAAAACTCCAAAAGGTATACTCATTGGTGGTAGATACATCAATAACATAATAGTATCTCAAATCTGCAAGAATTAATGGACAAATTGGTGACATGCAGCAACCAATAATGACTCAATATAAACACAAGAAAAACAAAATATATGGTTGTGAGCAGGAAAAATAGCCACAGCAATATTTCCCTTAAAATACAAAATTTCTCAATCGAAAGAGTCCAAAACATTAAATATCTCGGAATAACTTTAAATGACGAATGGGATTGCTCCAAGGAAATAAGAAGGCGTATTGAAATTGCTAGAGACTCATTTTTCAAATACAAGAGAGTTCTGTCCAGCCATGATATAAATCTTGAAACTAAATGTAGATTTATAAATGCATATATATGGTCAACCTTACTATACGCTATGGAGGCATGGACAATAAAATCATTAGACGTGAAGAAATTAGAATCCTTCGAAATGTGGATCTACCGCCGAATTTTAAAAATACCATGGACTGCCTTAGTTTCAAACAATGAAGTGCTTCGAAAAATGAATCGAAATAGAGAGATAATGATAAACATCAAAAGACGAAAAACTGCCTACCTTGGACATATCATGCGGAATTCAAAATACAAGCTCTTGCAGGATATCATAAAATTAAGAATAGAAGGAAAAACTCCTAAAGGCCGAAAGGAATTGAGTTGGATTGCGAATATTCAAGAACGGAGTGGAATACGAGACGTGGGACACCTACTTAGAGCTGCCAGAAGCAGAGACATATTTGCCGATATTGTGAAAAATCTATGAATTTATTTGAATTTTTTTAGTTAAAATCCATTGTTTCTTTGTAATTGTAATGGTCGCCAACATTCGTATGACGAATAGGCAAATAAAGAAGAAGAACCGCTCATAACATATATCTTTGGTCTGCTCGTCCTTGTCCTTAGTGGGTGTATGAGACCACATAAAATTGTTGTTGAAACATTTATCTGATCAACTACAAATACGCAACCAAACTCATACTTTGTGTCATGGCATCTATGAATCACTGCGTCAACGTTAGGTGTTGTTGTGATCCCTTTCTCAATCCATCTTATTCCCTGTATGGCAGTAATATCGGCCTTAACAAACTGCATTTTCTCTATAAAGAGTCCGAACATTGCAGGCCCAGATCATGGCCATTAAAACGTTTGCGGTGGTCGTTAACTTTAGAGGAGTTTGTACTTTTTATTCATAATTCTCCAATCCAATTAGGCTTAAAGTAGGATGATCTGATATTATCATGAAAGAATGACTATGACTAAGAAATTATTTATGCAGACGGGAAAAACTCTGAAGGAAACTCAAATGAGGATCGTCCTTTTGAAATCATTTTGCGAAATTTGAGTAACACGGAAGAATACAGCGTTTGGTATTTATGTACTTTGTGTATGTATAATGTAATTTAGCAATAGAACGCGTACAATTTTAAAGTGTCAGCAATAACATTGTTAAAAATAAAATAAATTTTTGTTTTATTTTTTACATTATTATTATAAGTAGTAAATAAGCTGTGAAAAGCACGTTGTTAAATATTAACTTTATTAGAAATGGTTATTGTTAAATGGACCCCAAATGAATAATAACCCATTATTCCTCAAAATTATAGGCACAAAAAACAAAATCCCATAAATTGTTTGTCATTTGTGTGAACAGATCGTAAAATTGTTTTATTTTATGTAAAAGTAAAAGTTACCAAAAGGATACATTTTATGCTGATTTTTTATGCAAATTTAACCAAGCCAAATCCTAAAAGGATTCAAAGAAGTGCCATAAAATCAAATACAGCCATTTACAAACACACACACAGAAACAACAAAAAGGGAAAACTCATTTACAAGTGTTTATGTGTGAATATTTTGACAAAACCTTACTCCTGTTATCGATACGACGACAGGATTTTTGGGGCTCATAAAATTAAATATTGCAAATGTCGACATAATGCTATTATAAGGAAAACAAAAACAACAGAGAAAAGTCAGTGGCAACAATGTTAGTTGGAAATACAACAATAATAAAAATAAAATCAAGCAAATAAAAGTGAAATTAAAGTTCAGGGCCCTTGACACAGAAAACCCCAAAAACGAAAAGTAAAACAAATTCACTAATCATTTACATATACAAACACACTTACACATAATAGCATTGCCACCAACATATTAAACAATGTAGGCGGGTACAATTGGATGATACCATACATAGCTTTATTTCGATTAATACAGTGGCAAAAATTATAGATTAACTGAAGCCCGAGTCCTACTTTGTCATTTCATTTTATGTCGAGGATTGGATGTTTCAACGACACCAATCGCGATGATCAGTTTGTATAAGAGGAAAAAATGGTTAAGTCACTCTCGAATCCTACAAAAATGAGGTTAATAGAACTCCAGTCACGTTTGACGATGCCACTTTAACGGACTAGTGGAGCTACATGGTTAAAGGCTGACTAATACCCCGGTTACACTTAACCGGATTAACACAGTGGGTTTGGGTTTCAAATGTCAATTCCATAGCGCAAATGTCAAATAAATCCTCATAAAGTGGGTTAAACCGACAAAAAGCTCTAGTGTAACCGTGCTATAACTGTACAGTTACAGTGTTATGCCTTAATTAAACTTTTCATTCTTAATTTAATTTTTAATGTATAAACTAATTTTCTGATTTAAACGATAAATATGAGTTAGCATCACTGCTGCAAACTTACTAAAATTATTACAGAAATACACTTATTTTCATGCGGCAGTCCTAGATAATCACCACAAAGTCCTTCAGAACCCTAGAAATTTTGAATATACTTTTCTCCTTCCTCGATTCCTCCCGATATTTTTACTAGACACATCGTGTTGCTACTGACTGAAGGGTTGCCCTGTACGCGGCGGTCTCTCATGGGACCAAAGATGTTTTCTCGTCCAATCTTAGCATTAAAGTGTCCTATTGTACTTAAATGCTCTCTATTGCTGTTTGTGGAATGGAATGGTCAGATTAGATTAACATTTCGTACATCCATCTAAGTCGATGTATTATAAATTCAAAAACTATGCCAGTTTTTGTTTCATGTAAGCGTATTTGCTGCTTTCTTTATGGCGTGTTATTTCCATCACACATTCTCCAAGGCGACAATTAAAGCAATTGAATTTTTATACCCTACTCCACAATGTGGGAAGGATATTATAAGTTCGTTTTGCTAAAAAATAATGTAACACCGCGAAATATTCATCGTAGACCCCCAATGTTACATACCATTTTTCATATCTCGACAAGATAAAGCGATATAGCGATGTGTGTCCGTCTGCTGTCCATTATAAATTGCAATCAAACTCCAGGCCCAAAATTTGGTATGAAGGTCAGTTTTCCATCAGAATAGATCGCTATTGTTATTGGTGATGATCGTGAAATATTTAGGGGGTGAAATGGACCAAAAACAAAATTTTTATCCGAATTTGTATCTGCTCTGTAGGTCACAATCATAGTCCGATTAGCGCAAAATATTAAATAATGTGTGAGATTAAGACAGGAAATAAGTTTGCAATTTTACATGATGGTCATATAGTTTTAAGCGGTTGAAATTTTTGAAAGACGATCTTTCGACCTTTCCATAGATGCCAATTATGTTGATGTACGTGCTCAGATAACAAAGTTGCAGCCTAGTATATACATAAATTCCATAGTTTTACTTGTGTGTGTAGTAGCCATAACCACGTTAGAAGATGCCAACATTTTTTGATAATGAACGGATTGTTCTTAGCGGGTGAACTAGTGTGGGAAAAATATCCAAATTCAGTTTTTGCTCTATGTTTATTTCTAGGAGACATATTTCGGCAATCTACGAAAATAAACTTGAAAACCAACATGAATATAGCGGTTAGATAACTGAACTACTGCCTAACATATAAATGTTTTTATACCCTACACCACTATGTGGAAAGGGTATTATAAGTTTGTTTTGGGAAAAATTCATGTAACACCGCGAAATATTCGTCGGAGACCCCCAATGCGGTATACCAATCTTCATATCTCGACGACATAAAGCGATTTTGAGATGTGTGTCCGTCCGTCCGCCCGTGTGTCCGTCTGTCCATTATAAACTGTAATCAAACTCCAGGCCGCAATTATGGACCGATCGTCACGAAATTTGGTATGGAGGTCGGTTTTACATCAGAATAGATCGCTATTTTAATTGGTGATGATAGCGAAATATTTAGCGGGTAAAATGGACCAAAAACATAATTTTTATCCGATTTTGTAACAGCTCTGTAGGTCGCCTCGAAATTTTAAATAAGGTAAGAGTATATGACGAAGAAGAAGCTTGCAATTTGAGATGGCGATCAGATAATATTTAGAGGGTTAAATGGACCACAACTTTTGTGTGAACATTGTGAAAAGTTTTAATATACAGCTTATATCATTTTTCCTGGAAGAGACACTCCGAGAAAGTAAGCTATACTTGGAAGAGGAACGCTTGACATTTCTATTGATGTCAATTGTGTTGATGTATGTGATCAGATAACAGAGTTACAGTCTAATATATCCAGCTTTTTGTTTGTAGTGTTATCATAAATCGCAAAATTTTCCTCGAGGTAAGAGTTTAGCTTGAAGAAAATGTCTATAATTTTGCATGATGATCTGATATTATTTAGCGGGTGACATAGACCATTGCTTTTGTATGAAAAATATACAAATTTTATTTTTGGTCCATATTTTAATTCCTGGAGGGCATATACCGGCAAAGTAGCTTACATATGGAAAAATAACTACTGACATTTCCCCTGATGCAAATTGCAATAATGTGTCTTCTAGATAACGGGCCTACTGCCTAATATATAATGGGTTTTGTGTAGAGAACCACAATTACCTCCCATGCTACAAATTGTATCTATCATGACAGAGAATTTTTCAGTTCAGTTGTCCAAATGGATTTTTCATACAAATATTGCAGCATTTGGTCGCTTCGCCAACTATTTGATACTCTCGGCCTCATCGAAATAATGGCTTTAGACCCCAAGTATATTTGGACGAAATTCGTTTCAGGCAATTTGGAGTCGATTTAGCCCTGTCCGCTGTCTCTCTACGGTCTAGCTGGCTGGTGCGCAGAATATGTAACCACAATGAACTATTTATATAATTGTTCCACAAAAATCCCAGTAGGGACATGGGAGGCTTCTCTTATATCAATGGATTTATATTAGATCATTGATATGTGTCTTAGTTTTTATTGCCGAATCCGAAAGGTATGCCCTAAGTTGGCACTTGTGGAGAAGTTTTTCATTGCTGAAATACTCAGGAAATATCGCAAACATTACAAAGAGGTATTTTTCCACCGTTGAAAATTTTAGGTGTCCAGGCCTGGACATCGAAACCGGGCATTCAGGGGGTTGTGGTGTAGGGTATCACATGGTCGGCCCCGTCCGACTATAGACTTTGCTTACTTGTTTTTTTTATTGTTGTGATTTTCTTTCATAGAACTACATTTACATTCCATGTTCCATAACTCTCGAAGTATCAACCTATTTGGCTCAAATTTTAGGTCTCGTTAATTTTGTCCAAACTTAGTTTAAGTTCGAAGATGGACCATATAGGTCTACCCCTTCCGTTAATTACCCCCACAAAAGTTCAAAAATTTTCGCAAAGGTTATTCGCACTAGGATGTGGAAATATTACTTCCATGTATGTATATGTCAGGTTCGAATATGGACTATACAGCTCTTCTCGAACCGTTTTGAATTTGTTTGAAACATGTTCGTCTTGCGGCCCCTTTTACGACGGTGCAATTTTTGAGGCCAAGTCCATACTTCCTGAGACGACGCCAACTAAACTGACTAGTGCCAACATAACCCTCGAAGGGAGAAACCAGTTTGGTATAAATTTTGTACATCGTATTATTTCTTAAAGACATGGATTACGTCTGAATATGAACTACCGACTAGTCATTATAAAATACGGAAAATATGTATGCATGTACGGCCCTGTCCGACTATAACCGTCTCTTCTTGTTAGTTATACTTTTCAACAATTGCCTAAATAATAGTTATTTCCCGGATATTTGGCAAGTGGCAAAAATTGTTCCAGTCCCCAAAAAAGCAAATGCAACGGATGTAAATAAATTACTGCCTATTTCTTTGTTGTCAAATGTGGGGAAGTTGTTTGAGAAGGTCATAAAATTAAAATTAGATAGTGGGGTCCCTTCTGATTATATTCCACATTATCAAGGACGTTTTTTGTCTATTTAGATGGCAGTGAGTCACATACGACAGATGTAAATTGTGGGGTTTCTCAGGGTTCAATTTTGGCGCCGCACTTCTATAATATTTATCATCAATTCTGGGAATGCCAGGGCATTCTGTATGCAGATGATGCTTACTTTCTACACATGATGAGTCACCTTGATTGCTATTTCTCTTTATCTAGGAAAAGTTCAAAACTTTTTGTCCAATTGGGGTATCGGTATAAATGTTTCGAAATGTCAGGAAATTTGTTTAAGGAATGCATGCAGAAAGTGCAAGTACTTTGTAGTTCCTCAGAGTAAGATTCTACAATTATCGGAATGTCTGTTAACTCATGCGTCATTTTCATGTCTATTTAATAATAAGTATCTTCCAGCAGAAACGAAACTTTTGATATATAGAGTAAGCATCCGTGCTCTCTTATTGTATGCTTTTCCGATTTGGTTTGGCATTTCCCCTACAGTTATGAACGTATGTATTTTCAGTGTTTCAGAGGAAAATACTTCGTTTGTCCATAGATCGTAATTTCCAATCTTTTAACAAGCGTTATTTTTAACTAAAAGTACCCGGCCGGCACACAGTGGGGAAAAATGCAGATCTAGCGTGCAGAAAATAAAAGTCGATGTTTTATTGTATGTTTATTAGGGTTTTGGGTAGGGAAATCCCGCACCGGGAATTCCCGGGAATTCTCGGTTTTTTGCCTACGGGATTTTTTTTTATTCTGTTTTATTTATGTGCGAAAGAAACATTTCTATTTTATAGTCCCATTTTTATACCCTCAGCCATTGCAATGGCGTAAAGAGGGTCCGGCTTGCTGGCTGGTGCGCACGATAACTTTCGAACGAAGCCACCGATCAGGTCAAAAATTTGGCATTCGGTATTTTTTCGGTGGTCCAGTACTTCCTGCACCTTCCCCACAAAAGATCAACAATTATCGCTAAAATGGTGCGCACGATAACTCTCGAAGGGAATAATCGAATCGGTCATAATTTTGCATATGGTAATATTAGTTCCAGGAATAGAACGGGTTCCACACAAAATTCGGAAAATAGTGAAGTTTTAGAGCTCTTCTCGGATCGATTTGAAATTTACTACTGTACAAATTTTGTCGGGGGCAAGTCCATACTTCCTGAGATAATGTCTTAAAAGCTCCAGGAAACCTTGACGGCAACAACTAAAATGGAAAATTGGCAAGATAACTCCCGCAGGAAGTTTCTGATTGGTCCTAACTTTGCATATCGTATTTTTTCATCTAGTCTTGTATCAGGCTGGAATATGGACTATATCGGTCCTGCCCTTTGGGTACCTCCAACTCAAAATTTAGGAAGGCTATTCGATCAAAATTGAACAAGTTATAGCAAAATCGGGAAAAGATATATATGGGGGCTATATAAAATGTGAACCGATATATCTCAGAAGGTTACAGGTATGGGCGGAATGTTTTTACACATTTCGCTTCGGAAGAGATGTACAATTAACGAAGGTGGCAATAGGTGGCAATCAAAAGATATACTCTACGAAATATTAAGAATTTTTATTTTTTTATCAAATTTAAATTTTTAATTCTTGATAACGGTACTTTGCCCATGTGAAGTTCATGTCAACTTTTTGTACTAAAATTTTATATTTATAGACCACCCATCAAATCCCCATACAAAACTTTTAATATTATCAACAAACTTTTCAGAAAATTTTATTTTAAATATCGTCTAACATTCATATGATTATCGTTTAAGATTACCTGGGAAATATTTTCATATTTAAAGTCGCAGGAAAAAAATTTTAGGACATTATTCTAGAAAAGATACATAAAAAACTAAAAAATTAAAGCAAAACTCGACTAATTTCCAAACTAAACCCCTATTTTAATTGAAGAATTTAGAACAAAATAGGCCTTACATTTATTTACCCCGAAACATCTAAATTAAAATAACTTATGGGTTACAAAACTATTTAATTTATTTAAATACCATTACGGTATATATAAAATACAAAAGATTTCTCAATAATATATTCACAGAATTCTCACGTCTATCGCAATTTTACAGCTAAAAAAGGTCATCGTTAACACTGTAAAAAATATCAATTTTAGATGCACCGTTATTCCGTCCTGACTAACTACTTCAAATTACTACATATGCCATTGAGTACCGTCAACACTGTAGTTCAATACTGTACTAGCGTTTCATAGTTTCCTTCAAGTACATTTTTTGATTTTCTGCACGCTAGATCCGTATTTTTCCCACTGTGCGGCGGTGAGCGTTGAACCACAACCCATGATTTGTAGTCGGACACACACGCTCTGTGCCACCGTACTCATAACTTGAAAATTTATTTTTGTTTCCATTACATTGTAATGGGTTACATAATAACTAGTTAACCGTTATACAAGTCTCAAAAAAACTAACTAAGGCGACAATATGAGGTTCGTATTTTTCAAGTACATAAAATAGCATTTGAACAACACCTTCTCCCTATAGATTTCGGACATTACAGGTAGACATTCCCAGATCGTGGTCTTTAAAACGATAGCAAGAATCATCAACATTTGATAAATTTATTCCTTTCCTTTTTTAATAGTAGGTGTCTGTTACTAGCCCGTAGCCTAATACTACGGGAACGGGAACGATCCCAACGAAAACTCTCCGTTTTTTTTTTAATTTTTGTCACATGGTAGGGTTTGCTCCGGTGATTTCGGAAAAATATAATTTTCATAAGCGGCGGATCCGGTTCACCGGTTATTCGACCCGAAAGGCCAGATTTAAAACCCGGGTTAGACCCGCTTCTACTCAACTGATTACTGCAAAGTGGATATCGTTTGAAAGCTTATGGGAATACCTCAGACATAGTGTGGTTATTTTTACCGGTTCGCCTCATAATGTACTTACGCGGCTAATTTTTAATTTGACTTTTAGATCGAGATATCTCCAAAATGGCAAGTCTTTTTAAAAACTCGTAAAGACCACTCTTGTAGACAATTGTTAAATCTACAACTTTTACTTTAGCCGGCTTTTGCTAAATCTCACCGTTTTTTAGAAAAATTAAAAAAAAAATTATAATGCATCCAAAAATGACCTTTGACCCCAAATAACTTTTTTTGTACATCGATTTGCGACTTTTAGAAAGTTGCTTCTAATGGTAAACTCTAGCTCTCCACCAAAATTAAGCTTTGTGCGAATTTTTGCTATTTATATTTGACGCTTTTATTCATTTTTCATTTCATAACATCCACCACCGACGTGGCCAGAAATGGTAAAACAAATAGTCCTGGGATAAAGTAAAGTTGCATGATATCCACAAAACACACTTGGGTTATGAAATCTCTAAACAATTCAACAATTCGGCACAATAAAAGAAATAGTCCAATTATTTGAATCGTATGTACCTTTCGTTATTCCCTGGGTCATAACCAAATCAAAACGAAACCAATTCAATGAAAAGAAATATCCCATTCAAGTGTGCAAAGACAAAATCACAACTTTGAGGTTTTTTGTTTTGTTGATTTTTGTTTCGAAAGCTCATAATCATGACACTGAACCCTTTTTCTATTCAAGTCACATAAAATAAAAAAAATCATATTGCCAGAGTAAAAAGGCGTCAAATTGGCTGGTTAAAAATACCAAATCAGCATCAAATTTACATTTCAATAAACCCTAATCGAAGTGCCGTCAATAAAATGTGGGTGGTGTTGATAAATATGTGTGTACACAAAGGCACAATTTATGGTTTGCTCAATTACGAATTTTGGACATTGTAGCTCCCCTATGTGAAATACATACATGTTTATTTGTTTAAAAAACATTTATTTGTGAGGTCATAAAGTGATATAACAAAATTGCCACTGTTTTTATCCCAACACGAGGGATGCGTTTTGGAAAATTTACATTGTACATACATATGATGCGCTAAATAAGGGCGTTTCTAAAAGTCATTTGATAATATAGATAGAAGATTTTCTCGAAAACAACATTACAAAAACGACTGGAACCATCCTAAGCATCAGCAAATTTACTTGTGCAATTTCATTTATCCCTTTTTCTTATTGCATATTCCTACACTTTAATCTGCTTGTCAATAGTCTAGGATGTTGGTTGGTTACATGGAAGATTCCATCCAAGCAGAACAACTTTACCTCCTCCAGTTGAATAATGTTAGATGTGTTTTATATCACTTGTCTGGGTGGTGCAATTCATTTTGGGACAAATTCACAGAGCGATTATGTTTTGGATATTCGAGTGGTGACTTTTTTTGTTGGTAACTAGCCTTATAGTTTGCCAAAAATTGATGTGAGAGTTGAGTTATTTTTCACGATTCTAACTCCAGCAAAATTTACAACTCATTGACTCCACCATACACTCCTACCCCGACCCAGGGTCTAGCATAAAATACAATAAAACTGCAGAAAATATATGTTTATTTACTAACAGCAAGTTCACTGAGTAAAACGTCAGTATGAGCTCTCGGAAAAGTAAAAAAAAAATTAATACCTACTAATTTCACGTACATTCCGTGGTGTTAAATGCAAACAAAACGATATTAAAAAATTTTATATATCTTCAAAAAAGTAAGTTTTTTTTTAAATGTTTCCATTGTGTATAGGCAATTGTATTCCATTAGATTTCATATCAGCAGCTATTTGTTTACATTTTAATGATTCATAGTTCCAAATCTGCGCCAATGATTCCCTTGACAATGATCAGTCAAAAAGTGTTCCTTTTTTTAGTAAAAACCTATTAACGAAATGTACCAGTGCACTGCATTTATTCATCCGATATTCCAAGTATATGACGGTCATCATCGTCATCATCCAATCATATTGGAATAAACGACATCTGAACAACATAACATTTACACACGTATTTACGTTATCTACGTACAGGTGTGTAATAGATGTGGTCGTTGTTCACCAATTACATAAAATTATACTGAAGTTAGTGGGATTATGCTAGAGAAAAATTTAGCATAGCCACCTTTTTTGCAAAGAGACTCTGAAGCCCACAATGGTCCCAAATCCAAATTTTCTGGCCAAAACTATTTCAACATCCATTTTGTATTGAAATTAATTATTATTTATAATAAATGTGTACAAACAGCAATTCTTATGTTTTATCGACCAAAATGACCAAAAACTGCCAAAATTTTTTAAACAGGGTGGTCCCGTTGTGTGGGGTCTAAACCAAACCATTGACCTATGTTAATAATTTTTGATACGAAGGATTCATATCTTCCAAAAAGTCAAAATACCAAATTTCAGCCGAATCGGTCATAAAGTGTCGCTAAAATCCACAAAATATCTAAAATCGGACGGTACATTTATGTGAGGACTATGACAAAAAACGGACCTATTTTCAAAAAAATATACAAACTTGTTTTCTACACTCTGAAACCCTTAAATATGAATTTTAAGGAAAATCGGTTGATAGATGTGAGTATTACCGTTCTATTTTAAGTCGACAACAGGTATTTACAAAAAATTCTCTCATCTTAAAATAGAAAAATCCACTTTATTTTAACTGTGGCAAATTTGAGCACGATTTGACTTCTGAATTTATTAGTACAGACCCCATGCTATTTTTCAAATTCGATTTGGAGGTGGACATATTTGGAATTTTTTTTTTAAAGTTTAAGTATATTTAAAAAATATTTGTAAAAAAAATTTTATTATATATAAAAACATTGATTTTATTACGCTAATTTTACAAATTTGATCGCTCTTTTTGTAGATATTATGAAAGTGCTCATTAACAGCTTCCCGATTCTTAATAACTTTGGTCTCACTTCTGTATATTTATGCAGCGACGCAATACAACAAAAATTGTATATTTTACAGCACAAAGTCTGTTTTATTTTTACATAAAAAAGTGTCGACTTTGGTACTGCGCCAATCAACGAATACTAACGTTATTTACAAAAACTAATTATTTTCAGATGACTTGATGTGTGTTTTATTACTCTGCGCAAAAAAAAAATTAAAATTTCGAAACTTCAAAAATAGGGTTTTGGCCAAAAATTTCCTGATTGAAACCTATGTGCAGCCCTACAAATAATAATATTACTTATATATAGGGCCCATGGAAACTTGAGGCTCCAGTGGCACATGTTGACATCTTCCGATTGTGCACAAACTTTGGTAATCTTAAAATCTAATTAAACTAAAAACTTTAGGGGGTTGCCGCCTAAAAAAATCCTGCATCGAGGTTTCAAAACCACCATAATGATACATACAATGTCATCTTGAAAATGTTTCTCCGACCGCAAACAAAATTTAAAATTAATCTCAGCGAAGTCGTCAATTAAAGCGCTGCAGCTGAATGAGACCTATTTCAACTCAAAACACCATGACAGACACAAGAGGACGTACACTACGTGCCTCATTAGCTGCCCGAACATATCGAGCTTTTTTTATAATTTTGATAGAACCGGCATACGGCGATAGAGGAGACTGATACAGGAGGCTTTGCAGGGGCACATTCTACCCGTCCATCGACGGGAGCATCTCCATTGAACTGGTTATGAATGTTTCACTGTCCCCAGCAAAATAAATGTCGGATGTCCGACACATCTGAACAATTTCAGAAGCAAAATCGTTAAGATTTAGTTCCGATTTCGGATAGAATGTCGGAAGTAAATTTCCCCTTGAATATACTAATGCAACATTTTAGTTTGTTGTCAAAAAATAAAAAAATCGCATATTCAATTTTTAAATATTTTTAATATACATAAATGCAACATATAATAATTTAAGCTAGTGCTGATAGACTCATCAAATTCGTACTCAACGTTTACATTGTTCCATTATGACGTCGCAATGATAACAAATCATTAGAAACGTTTGAAATTACAAACATCCGAAAATCAAGATGCACGCTTCTACGGGCGATATAGCAAGACGTAGACCTATACAGATAATTCTCTTCTGGAATATTTATAACCCCATGGAAGACTTAATAACAAATTTCAGTCTTTCTGTGGAATTTACGAAAGTCGGAAGGCAACGTTCTATAGGGGCTATATCGAAACATTGACCTATGCCGACAAATTGAAGCCATTTTGGTGGTTTGTTGTGGCTATAACCTTCGAAACAGGGGTTCGGAGTCGAGCAATTTTGCTGGAGACTCCGACGCCGTCTCCAGCAAGTCTGAGTCAAAAAAAAAAAAAATAAATAATAATAATAACTCGACTCCGGGTAATTTTTGTCTACATTATAGAAATATAACCCTAAATTCGGCACACTAATTTTTTTCAAAAATCATTATTTATTTGAAGTTAGAGGACGATTCTCAAGATATTTACTATCCTTCATGTGGAAAATATTTTTTGGTTCAATAGATCATTTAATTTTTTTGCGAGCAAAAGTAAATTTCTATAACAATCGGGGTATCATTAAACATTTTACGTCTTCTATACAAGTCCTACAAGTCTTCTATAAGAAGACATACTGGTCTTATCATAAAGGTCTACTGTTTTTTTCATCTTGTCTTTTGTGAGAAATCATCGTTGTCTTCTATTGAAGGATCTGTTGGACTCCGTCGACGGACATTGTGGTCTCTTCGGATATCCTACTGATTACACTGTGACTCCAAATTGAAGTCAAGGTCTAGGGGTGAAAAATTCCATGTGGGAATGAAAGCTAATATTGAGTTATTAAGTAACCCAACGTTTTTTAACCAAAAAATTTAAATGTTGACTTTTTCGGTCCACCATTTCAATAAAATCTAAAACTTGTTACAAAATGAATCGATATGGGACTAGATTTGTATGTCCTTGGTAATCCCAAAAAATACATGATAAACTATTTATTAGTTTTAGAGCTAGAGTTGGCACCACAAAACGCTTTTATAAAAACAGGTTTTCGTAGACGGCGATTTGTCAAAAAACTTCGCATATATTTTCCAACAAAAAATCCAGAAAGAATGTTAAGTTATACTCTTTCAAATAAAGAAAAAATCGTAGTTCCGTAAGTTTCACGATAAATGGCTTTTCAACTGGGGGTCATCATCAAGGCTCTAGAGCCACTGTAAAATTTTGGCTTACATCCATTTTAAAACCTGGTCATGAATTCCTTATAATGCAGTTTTTTTTTGTTTGTTTTGTCCGCACGGAGAAAAGTTCCTTCGAGAATATACTCGAGAAAAGGGTAAAACTGGCAAAAACTTTCTAAGTTGTATTTTATTGCTATTTTATTAAATATGAATGTTACTTCATATTTATGTTCTGTAGAATATGTTAGGAAAAACAAAGAGATTAGCAGATATGGGCCCAAATGTAGGAAAAAGTTTAAACATTTGTCCACATTTTATTCATTTTTAGTGGTATAGGAATTTACCTTGGGAGTCGTGAAAAAACTGACCTGTAGTCGGAGTCGAACCCAAAATCCCTCGACTCCGAAACCCACCTTCAAAATACCGAAAATTTGGAGGTAACGTTCTATGGGGGCAATATGAAGGCGTGGACCTGTACCGACAACTTTAGGGGGAAAGTTGAATACCCACAACGAAAACTAAATACCAAATTTCAGTCATTTGGGTGGGTTATTGTGACCACAGCCTTTAAAATACCGAAAATCGGGAGGTGCGTTCTATGGGGGCTATATGAAGGCGTGATCCTCTACCGCAAATATTTTCGGGGAAAGTTTTATACTCCCTAGCGAAGACTAAGTACCAAATTTCAGACATTTCGGTGTGGTAATGAGGCTAAAAGCTTCAAAATACCGAAAATCGGATGCTACCGTTCTATGGGGGCTATATCAAAACGTGGACCCATTTGCAATACCAAACATCCTAGAAGTAATAGAAACTTCTATACCAAATTACAAAGCTCTATCTTAAACCAGTAAGGAAAGGATCGAGGCCGACTATATGATACCCTACACTGAAAGAAAAAGCTACGTAATATGAATGAAATCCTACGTTGTATCAATGAAAATTGTCATTGATTTTGAACCAACGGAGGGCTTCATTGAATGAATGAAAAAAATTTCATTGAAGTAAAATTCACGAATTTGTTCATTAATGCAATGAAACTTCTTCATTGATGCAATAAAACGTTTTCGTTAATGCAATGAAACTTTTTTGTTAATGCAATGAAACTTTTTCATTAATGATAGGAACTTATTCATTAATGCAATGAAGTACTTTTATTGTCGTAACGAAACTTCTTCATTAATGCAATGAAATACTTTCATTGTCGTAAAGAAATTTCTTCATTAATGCAATGAAATACTTTCATTGTTGTAAGGAAACTTTTTTGCTGGTTCAAAATCAATGACACATTTCATTGATGTAACGTAAGATTTCACTCATGTTATGAAGTCATTTCATACTCATATAATGAACAAAAATGAAGTCAATGTTAAATATGTTTATTTCGTTTTATTGCAATTAGTCTTGACCATTAATACAACAAGTCATGTTTACTACTTCAGTAGTGGGATTCTGTAACTCATTTTTGCTGATATCGATAATTGTCGGTAAAATTAAAATGCTTATAATTTCGATAATTAACGAAATTTTTCGGTAAGTTAACGATAAATAAAAAGTAGTCGCTAGCCTCTACCGACACAAACAGTGATGCCAACTTTTCTTTATGATTTTAGTCATAATTTTGCGATTTAATTTTACCGATTTTTGTCGGTAACAGCAAAAATGAGTTACAGAATCCCACTACAGGTATTAACCACATTAATTATAGTATTGGGTGTTGTCATCTGTAAGTAAAATTTAAATAATAAACAAATTATTAACAAATTAACAGGTTCTCTAAATAGGGGATGATGTTGGGATACAGCATTTTGTTTCTTAAGTAAGTCACCGTAATTCCACTGATCATTAGATTTTCTATTTTTTATCTCCATTGCAAATATAAATGAAAATTTGCAAAAAATAATTTAACGAATATTTGAATTTTCATTTCACATCAAACACTTCATACTTACTTTCAGCGAAGTAAATTATCCATTTGAACGTTGTCACCTGTAAGCAAAATTGAAAAACATAAAGAATTTTTAGTAATTTATTTTGTTTTCTAAACATTAACTTACCTTTAACTTTTGCCGTTCGACAGCAATCTATAGGCAATTCAATGTGTACTTCCACGCTTTTAGGATACAAGATTTACGTTTTCTAAGTGAGATGTGCTATTTTATTAAATATGGCCAATGATAACATTTTCACCGCCATTCCACTGATCTTTAGACTTTCTATTGAATGCTTCCATTACCATAAATATACCAACGCCAATCGGCGAAAGTAGCGAATTTGTGTACAGTTGATGATGTGTGGTCTTTTTCTGATTGTCAAAAATATAATTTGTTTAAAAAAGACAAAATAATTAGAAGACAAATGTTATAAATTAACAAATTTACAAAGAATACAAATGCAAAAAGGTGATGATACCTATATACAAGATGATATTAGATTAGGGATTTCAAAAATGTTTCATTTATTTAATGAAACTGTTTCATTAATTTTTGGAGCAACCCAAAAACATCGAATATATAAATTTTTTCGCCATTTTTTAAAAAGATGTTTGCGTATTATTTCTTTTTTGACCAATTTATTTATTTTGAATTCAAAACTTACACATTTTTCTCAACTTTACAAAAATTAAAAGTTTCATTACATCAATGAAATCCGTTTCGTTTATACAATGAAACCAAAAATAATTAAACTTTAAATAACGTAAAGTTTCATATCATGAACGAAACATTTCATTATATTAATAAAACGTTTCATAGCATCAATGAAAAATAATCAATGAAACCCGTTCATTGATACTGTGAACTGATTTCTATATAATATGCTACACTTAATACTAGACGAAATTCCGTCACACATTCCAAATTCATCAAAATTGGACAGATATATGGTGTTTGGTGCAGCAAATACGTGAAATCGGGCGAAAATATATACGGGAGCTATATCCAAATCTGAACCGATTTCTATATAATGTGGCACACTTATTTCTAGACCGATTTGGGTCACACAGTACAAATTTCATAAAAATCGGACGTGTATAGCGTGTTTGGTGCAGCAATTACGTCAAATCGGCCGAAAATATATATGAGAGCTATATCCAAATCTGAACCGATTTCGATGTAATTTGGCACATTTATTTTTAGACCGAATTCAGTCACACATTACATATTTCATCGAAATCAAACATATATAGGGTGTTTGTTTAAATCTAAATTATTCATTCCGGCCACCTTACAACACATTGCGATGTTGTAACTAAAATACTATACATAAATCGGCTCGCGAGGGGGAGCGTTATCAGCCGGACTGTTACGTGGCCGATATCTATCATCGGTCTGTGGACGACGCTGACGACTATTTGTGGGTTTAACCACGGTCTTCGCATCTTCATGAAGGAGCGTGTGGTGTACTTCATTGCATACGGCACATTTTCTTTTGCTTCGACAGTCTCTAGCTTGGTGGGATTTAGACAAACACCGTTCGCAGTCATTATATTTTACTACAAGGCGACGTCGCATGTCAACATTCATAACTAGGAAATCGCTACATCTATCCAGAGGGTCCAGATGGATCCGAAGATCCGGACTCGGTTCTACAGTTATCATTTTGGGGGATTAAAGCAGGGACCGGAGCCGCAGATGAACCCATAGAGATGGATTCGGACTCGGTTTGCTTGGTGTCGCTGGTAGAGTCGGGGCCGCAGATGAATCCTCATTATTGGATTCGGACTAGGGCTCGGGCTCGGATATTTTTACAGCCGCTTTTGGCTCAACAAGGGCTTCTTCCACTGCAGCCGACGACATTCCAGTTTGGGGATCGATGGGGCGAGGTTCCATAACAATACCGTCATCAACGTTCAAAAGTTCGTCTTCCGAATAGATTTTCATCGACATACTATATAACGAGAAAAGAACCATATTATTCGATTGCGGGGGTGTGGTCGGTCAGAACGACCAACATTGTGATTGGCCGTCTTACAACGCCGTTTTCGGTTCGAACGTCCGCGACTCGAACGTGCTCGTCGGTGCCTGGAAAAACATTTTCGATACGCCCTAATTTCCACGACGTGGGCGGAAGCTGATCATGACGAACAACAACTATATAGATCGTCTATCGCTATTTCTCGTTGGGGAATTTTCCACTTATATCTCATATGCAAATGCTTGAGATATTCATCTTTCCACCTCAAACTAAACTGGTGGGCAAGGGCCTGAACTTTCCTAAACCGATTAACTAGAGTTAGTGTTTGCTCTGTGATGAGAGGTTCAGGCGGGGCTAACAAGGTGGTACCAATAAGAAATTGACCTGGCGTTAATGCAACTATTTCGTCTAGACTATCCGACATTGGACAGAAAGGACGAGAATTAAGCCAAGCTTCGATCCTAGCCAATACCGTTTCTGATGAATGAATGAATTGCCTTTTTAGAGAAACACACAAAGACACATACATACATAGCCCTTGGTTATTTTACAAGACCGACCTAGGTAAGATTTTATAAGGACCTGCGAAGTCCACGCCAGTATTTGTAAAAGGCCGATTTAAAGTTGTTCCCTCTGGGGGAAGGCAGTCATAAATTGACTTCAAGCACGTTTTTTTTTTTTTAACAAAAGGCACACTTTGCAACGCCGAACAACAAACCGAACCAAATTTTTCATACGAGGAATCCAATGTTCCAATCTCAAAGTTCGCATCATTAACTATATCACCATGAACACATTTTTCGTGAGTATATTCTACCAACCGTAGAGCAAAGCCACTCCTATAGGGGACAATTATAGGATTACGTTCCGAAGGTGCAAGTGTGGGCGAATTTACCAGTCTACCATTCATTCGCATGACGCCATTGTCATCTACGAAAGGATTTAGAGGAGCCAACAAACTCTTACTATATAACGGAATCTTGCCTAACAAATTCTTATAAGCGTTAACGAAATATATTTTTTGAGCCGTAATTGCACAATAATTACGTGCGTCAATAACATCTGCCGAAGAAATGCGTCTAGTAGGATAGTCATAATGGTTTCTATACCTGGGATGCGTTTGACGAATGAATCTAACGCGTATACAATGAAGTGAAGGGGTCTACGCAAACAAGAAAAATCTTCCAAAATCTTTTTAAATGTCGACGGAAAGAAAGAGAAGTGACATTTAACGCATTTCCATTTCAGTGCTAAGCGGAGACAGATCACGAATAGACCATTCCGATTTGCTTTACCTAGCCAACTAGGGCCTTTCCACCATAGGGGGAGGCAGACAATTCTACCGGAGGCAAACATTCCTAAATCCGCGGGGTTATCTTCTGATTTGACATGGTACCAATTGTAATTGCCAAAATTTTCTTTGATTCGACACACCATATTGCTACAAATGTCGTCCAAGTAGAGGGGGTTCTCTTCAACCAAGCAAGAACTATTGTCGAATCTGTCCAACAATAAATTTGATCAAATTCTAGATATATTCCCCGCACAATAGTTTTCAATAAATCTGATACTAAAACTGCTCCACAATGTTCCAAGCGAGGTAGCGAAATTGATTTACAAGGGGCGACTTTTGTTTTGCACGAAAGCAAATGAACGAAAATGTTTCCATCTGGGGACTCGACACGTATATAGACAACCCCCGCGTATACCTTTTCCGAGGCATCGGAAAAGACATGAAGTTCAGCAGAAAATCCTGGAATATATTGAACCCATCTAGGTATCCTAAACGAGTTAACATGGGGATATGTTTCAACAAAACTTCTCCATTCAGCCTCAGTAGCTGCCAGAAGTGGATCATCCCAACCAATGTTATTCAGCCAAATCTTCTGCATGACCATTTTCGCCCTAACAACCACAGGGGCCAACCAACCGACGGGGTCAAACAATTTCGCAATTGCCGAAAGGCTTTTGCTGTGTGAGGCTTCTTTCTCTGTGAGACCCCCATCAACCCCAAAATTTCGTGAGGATCCGATCAAAACTCTGACTCCGTAGTGTGATTACACAAAAAATGGAAAAAGGGATGCATTACCGACTACTGCGATATCTCTGTTGTTTGACCACCTATGACAACCTACTTCACACCGTTGTACAGGTAATATTTTCTGCATTCCTTGCCAGGTTTTGCTTTCGATATACCGCTTACAGAAGAGAGATCTTCGCTGTGAAATAAAACGTTGGCCTTTTCTCCAAATAAGTTTTTTTTCAAATTCTGACCCCTGAACAATATCCGATCATTACCAAAATCAATAGGTTTTTTTCGTCTGTGGGACCCCCATTACCACCAAAAATTTCGTAACGATCCAATCAAAATTGCGACGTGTAGCGTGATTACAAAAAATGGAAAAATGGGATGTATTACCGACTATTGCGATATCTCCGTTATTTGGCCGCCTACGTTAACTTACTTTGCATCATCGTAAAGATGGGATTTTCTACTTTCATAGTCAGACTTTGTTTTTGGAAGGTCCCCAACCAAAGCTGTGATATTCGTCATTATTATTAAAATCGCAAAAATGAAAAATTGGGTTCCATTAGCGGCTATTGCGATATCTTCGTTGTTTGACCACCTACGACAACCTACGTTACATCGTTGCAAAGGTGATAACAAGGTTTAGATGGACATACGGACGGACGGACACACATAGCCAGATCGACTAAGCTCGTCGAGACATTTATTTTGGTATATTTATGTATGGGTCTTCGACCCTTATTTCGATGCGTTACACACATAGTGGTGTACAGTATAAAAAAAACAAATGCGTAGAGCAGTGGACCGTATATGGGGGTGTATGCAAATAAAAGATTAATAAAACACAAAGTTTTTTTTTATAAATAATAATCTAAATGATTAATTCCGTTTGGTTGGTTTTGGTAAACACTATTACCTTTGGCAACGATATGCCCTTTCTATGCTTAACGATATGTGCTTTACAAACCATATTGCGTGTTGTCTGTCCCTAGTTGTGCTGGCCAAAAAAAACTCAATTTTCATCATTTTTTCTGAGAAAACTACCAATATTTTTAGGTAAATCTTGTATACCTATGAAAGAGCACATCTTAAACTACCTTTGGAATTTTTATTGTTGAAAAATATTGCACAGTTTTGTGGTAAATGGCTACCTGCGAAACCCATTGTTTGTAAAAGCGTTTTGCGGTGCCAACGCTTGCTCGAAAACGAATAGACCGATCTTCATATATTTTGGTGAGCGTTTTAAGAACCTAATAATCTTGTCTTTAAGCGAGACAGAATTCTTCCACCGACGATGCAGCTCGTAAAATGGAAATTTGGTGTTGCCTTCGCAACATTCTTCCTTCACGAGTGCACTCGGCCGCACGTCTCTTTGCCAGTGCAATTCGTGCTTGTCGATTTTTTTAGCATATTCGTGTGCGTTTTGTCCACTAGGGTTATGACTTTTTTACAACCTCATATCCCTGTATCATAGCGTGATGAGTTTTGCCATAAGATTACATAAAATTAAAATTATAAGGTGATTCGGTGAAAAAACCTCACGCACAAAATGATTTTAAAATTTGAATTTATCAAAATTATGGACAATTTTTTGAAGTCACTGTAAGCAGATATACAATTAAAAATAAACTTTAGAGTCACATGAGATAATAAAATTGACACAACATTTATTTCTCACTAATTGTCTTCAATTCTGAGAATTGTAAAAATGTCGTAAACGCTTTTATTTAAAGATATAATTTTTTAACAAAAAATTTAAAATTTTTTCAAAGTAGTTTGTGCATGACCTTTTTCAATATTTGAATGAAATAAACAGTATTATAGCTATTAGTAGGCTTACATTTATTCATTCGTGCAACAAAAAATAATTTTTGAAATTTTTTTTTTCATTTCATACATTTTTTCAAAAAATTATATTTTTAAAATCGATTTGTGCGTGAAGTTTTTTATATTTTAATGGAATAAACGATAGCGTAATGATTATTAGGCAAAAGTTCATTCATCCCTGCTACAGGAAATCATTTTTGAGAAAAAATGTCAAAAAGTCATAACCCTATTGTCCACAGCTCACTCCGATCGAGCTCAAATAAAATAACAATGATTTTGTACCTTCCTTAAAAAGACCAACCGCAATGTAAGCTGTTAAATTTACAACGAGTGCATCACTTGAAAGGGTTTTGGGGCAAATTTTCCAAAAAGTTAATTGAAGCTTTCGTTGCTATTGATTGAAGCCGCCGACGCATCTTTGAGTAAAGTCTCTTTACTTAGATCGTTGTATATAGGTATAATAGCATCAAAAACATTTGATGGAAGTGGTCTGTAGTCGTGTATGAAAGCCTATTTTCTTGCCCGAGCCCGTTGATATGAACACCACGAGTCTTCATCGGTTGGACATCTCCGTGACGTGGATTTATATCGCTTGAACTGTAATGATCATCCATTTTGAAAAGCATAATACACTGTTTTTTTGTTATGTAGAACAATCTCTATCGTTGATACTTACTAATTGACAAAAAATAATGACTGCGCGGCTTTATAATATGAAACGCCCGTTTACAGGTACAATGCTTCTATACCTGGACCTGGACCCGTCCACATGTTTCAGTCATAGGTTACAAGTGAATTCACTTCAGGGAAGTCCCAACAAGTAGCCATTGTTTAAAATTATGCAAAAAGAATTGGTATAATAAACCAATAAATTAGGCTAAACACACAAACCACAACGGGTTCTCCATATCTCAGCCAATTTTGCTCCGATCGACTTTAATTTTTTTGCGGCACACTATACTACCTGTACTTCAAAATAAGCCAATATTTTTTCCATTTTTGAAATTGACAAGTAGGGATAACCCCTTAACACAAATCTTACTTTAACATTCCGACCCCATTGAAGCAACAAAGTATGATTCAACACAATAAAACTTTATCTAAATTATTTCAGGTAGTAGGTACGATATGTATAGTGCAGTGAAAGCATTATATTCGAACAAATATACTGAATGGAAACGCAAATGAATCTGCAACAACAGATTAGGGATCCAACTCCGATGAAGCCGAAGATGAATCTTCAGTAACTGATTCTGATTTCAAATCAAGCTGGCCGAGTTTGCGAAGTATTATAGCATGAAGCCGCAGATGAACCTGCAGTTACAGATTCGGACTTCAATCAAGCTACTTGTTTTCCGAATTGATATTCGATTGATGGTCTGTCGCAAAACCGATAACATTAGTAGGTCGCTTTACAACATTCACATATTTCTTAATAAATTCAATTAATGTTTTCTTCGACAATTTCTTTAAATTTTTTGGAAGCACGAAATCCGATTTTTGATGTACGTCGACGACTACTTTAGGATGTTCACATTTCGAAGGCCGAAATATAGGCGCTGATGCTGACAAATTGGAATTCAATGGGACTTATTTACGATGTTGGAGTGAGAGTGGAGAGTTTGTAGTCGCAACCTGTACCGAATTGTACGAAGTGGACTCGCGATGTAATAATGTGTGATGCCGCTGACCACATTTAAGACAACTACATTTACTAGTACAGTTTACTAGGTTATGCCCCCTTGCCAAACAATTGACTCAACATTCGTAACGTTTGACCGTAGCAAATCTATTTTTGGCCGACAAGTCCTTAAATTCCCTACACAAATGCAAGCGGTGGTCCTTTCTATTACAAAAGCAACATGATTTTCCAATTGTGGGTAGAGAACAATTCTTAGAACGAATTTTCACGGAGGTATTTTTCGGGTTTGCATGATCTACTACAACGTGCTTTACTCTGAGACTTTCTAAACACACGAGCGTGTTTATCCTATCTGATAAAAATGTATCTATATCTTTCCAAGACGAAAAAGCGGATTTGTTTTTGATGCTTTGATCCCAGAGAGTATGTGAAATTATAAGCAGTCGTTGCTGACAAGTAAAAATAAGTATCAGATCCCATTGGTCCGTAGGAATATTATATGTCGACATCGAAGAAATACAACCGTTAATCTTAAGTCGAATTTCTTTCAATCCTGAGATAGTTTCTGTATGCAAAACCGAAAGATTGAACAATTATCGAAGTTGATGATGAACTAAAATGCGTGTTTTATTGTATTCATCATTCAAAGCTTTCCAAGCGAAAGCGAAACGATTGGTTAGAGGAAACTGCGCAAAAATATAGCGAGCTTCTCCACTTGTTTTATGAAGCAAATAGAACAACTGTTCAACATCACTTATTTGAGAATTTTTAAAAAAAAGTGCACTAAACAAATCTCGAGAGGAAGGCCAAGAAGAAGAATCTCCATTGAAAACATCTATCTCAATAGGAGGCAACAACAAATTGTGAACCATATCACAAGCGGGAGACATATTCATTTCCTGCGATTCAGAAAACGAAGATATATTTTTAACCGAATTTTCACTAGTTTTTTGCAACAATTTGCGGAAATTATTTGACGAAGAACGTAATTTTAACATTTTTCCGTTAATGGAGTCCAAAGTTTGAGAGTATATATTGGAAGACTCTTCATATTTTGAATCTGCTCATTGCAAATCGTTTTTTGTTGCATATTTCAATATTTTCAAATCTGTCAATGTATTGTGGACCGATTTCCATAATATTTCCATTTTATTCTTCCTGTCCTCTAATCTTATAATATCTAAATCATCATCATTCAGCGTACCGAATTGTGTACTGAATTCTACAAGAGCGTTAGAAGCTGCGATGAAGTTATTTAGAGGAGCGAAGGACATTTTACTTAATTATTCCAACAAAAAAGCAAATTTCGAACAAAGAGTTAATAAATAAAATGACGATTTTATTTAATTATTATAGCAGACGAAAGTACCTACTATAGGTTGTATTAAATTTCCAATGATTTAAATCATCAAAATCGGACATATATAGCGTGTTTGGTGCAGCAAATGCGTCAAATCGGCCGAAAATATATATGGGAGCTATATCCAAATCTGAACCGATTTCGATATAATTTGGCACACTTATTTCCAGAACGAGTTCAGTCACACAATCCAAATTTCATCAAAAGCGGGCGAATATAGCGTGTTTGGTGCAGCAAATACGTCAAATCGGCGGAAAATATATATGGGAGCTATATCCAAATCTGAACCGATTTCGATATAATTTGGCATACTTATATCTAGATCGAATTCAGTCACACATCCCAAATTTCATCAAAATCGAACCTATATAGCGTGTTTGGTGCAGCAAATACGTCAAATCGGACAAATATATATGGGAGCTATATTCAAATCTCAACCGATTTTGATATAATTCGGCACACTTATTTCTAGATCGAGTTCAGTCACACATTCTAAACTTCATCAAAATCGGACGTATATAGCGTGTTTGGTGCCGCAAATACCGCAAATAGGCCGAAAATATATATGGGGGCTATATCCAAATCTGGACCGACTTTCACCAAAAGCAATAGCGTTCGTTCTATGGCTTAAAAATTGTATTCCCCAATTTTCAGCTGAATCGGACAAAAAGTGCAACCTGTACGTTGCGGACATGCATATATCAACTCAGAAAGTGATTATATGTACGGCCCAAAAAAGAACTATGGGTCTATTTCGTTACATACAAATGCACAAAGGCATAATACCCCTTACCACAGTGTAGTGTAGGGTATACAAATTGCGACCTCTATCTTGGTTTGAACAGACGGACGAACATGGTTATATCGACTTAGAATTTTACCCTGATCAAGAATATATATACTTTATAGACTTTCCGATGAATATTTCGATGTGTTAAAACGGAATGACAAATTTAATTATACCCTCCATATTATATGGTGGACGGTATAAAAAGGGATGATTCGGAAGGTACCTCAGATTTTCATACAACATTATTCCGAAATCGTTCGGAAATCTGTACGAAAATTCGGAAGAAAAAATTCGACTTCCGAGTTTCCCAAGGATTTCCTTCCGATTTCGTTTCGAATTCTGACCGAAAGCGAAGCGATTTCGTTTCGAAATTATGTCATCCACTTCATACAACTTTTGTCAAGATATCGTTACGATTTCGGATCCGACATCGGACGTAGCGTCCGAATTTTGTTCCAATTCGTTACGATGTCGGTACGATTGGTTTGCTGGGTCCACACACACAAAACTAATTGGAAAAGCATGCACTCACACAATGACACGCCGCAAAGAACGCAATAAAAATATATATTGCCTATCGCTCTTTTTAACAATGACCTAATATCAGATGCATTCTTGACAGGTGATGGTTCTCTATGGAACACAAGACATGGCGAGCACCGAATGAGTCTTGATGAGACACAGACAAAGTTCCGGACATCTCGCTAAAGAAGGCAGAATCCTTTTTCTCACTATATTATGTAACCACTATCTTAATATTGACTTTTTTCTTAGAATATTTCCCGCTTCGACGCAACAAAATTCTGAGAAAATGACAATTTGAAGTTTGAGCTAAAAACTCAACAACCCATGCCCTGGAACCTGGATTTCGTTAAAGCAATACGGTATGGCAGAATGGAATTTTATACAAAATGCAACGTTCAGCGTCGGTCGTGAAACTTTCCACCATGCGGCAAGTTTTTTGAGGGATCGGGTCTTTCCAGTCAACGCAGGTGTGTCTCAAGGATCATTACTGGGACCAGACCTGTATAACTTGTTCATCAGCGATATACCAGGGCCTCCTAAAGTAGGATTGCTGCTTACATACGCCGATCTTATCCTATTAAGACGCGCGGACGCTTTGGAAATACAGTAGAAAGAAGACTGAATACTTATATGCATGCACTTCATAATTACTTCAACAAATGGGGACTCCATCTCAGAGTTGAAAATCCGAGTCCGTGGTTTTCAAGGGCAAGCTTTTGGAGATATACACCATTTATCAAAGTTGGTAGTGAAATAAAAGGATTGTCAGATGAAATACCTTAGCATACCTACACGACAGCTCGACTTCTGCCTGCCCGCGGACTCTGTGCCATGCGGAACGGCTCGGAGTTTTACGTTTTTTCTATAATTGCATATTGTTGCATACATTATAATCGGGACATATAATTCATAACTGCTTGCCGAATTTCATCAAATCTATAGCTTAGGAACGTTTTTATAAATCGGCATTTTAATGCCCAAATCGTTTGCTTTTATAAACATTTTCGATCCCTCTTACTGTTAGTGTATTGCAACGTCATTTATATGCGAATGCAATAATATTAAGTTGATACTGCACCGTTTTGTGATGAACAACAACCGGAATAATGTTACAATGTCAATGGCGGAGTGAGGAGGTTCATGATGGTATCGTCCAATACTGTGTAAATCTAAAATCATAATTCATATGTCTTTCGGACATTACAATTTTATTGGATATATTTACAATTGCTAAGGCAATGCGATTGGATGCCATGCATTTGGTATTCTTTTCGTGAGACATGATTCGGCAACTGGATACCACCAAAACTCAAACCCACTCACATTTGCACTGGCACTGAGCTTGAGATACGAATATAGTTTGGAGTCTGGCACATGTGTCCATCAAGAAAATGGCAAACATTTTCGAATGCACAAAAAGTGTGCAACAAATGCGAATGTAAATGCCGGAGTAACATGATGTCTATTTTGCATGAAGAGCCCATTTTATAACGAGCGAACCTATTAATAATATTGCGCCATTACGGCCACATTGGAAAACGATCAAATATGTCTCCACTCCTTAGCAATTCTGATAGGGGTTTTGTTGTTGCATTGCCTACCTTCTTTGACTTACTGACATTCCAATGAATGGTGCAGTTATAATAGTACGCTGCCTCGGAATAGTTCTTCAAAATGGAATACTATGGTTATGCACTAGCCGTGGAAGTGATTGTGTGTCCGTAAATATGTATGTATGTATATATTCGGCAGGACCAACATTAGTGTGTCTGACCACTTGCTACAAGAACGTTCAAGAATACAGGAATTGCTTATCGTTTGTCATTTATGGTCGTTATATTATTGGGTACATGAACAATTGGTAAAGGAGAAAGCCAATTCGAATATTCTGCGCTGCGCCATGTCATTTTCCATGGCATTTTTTGACTGAGTGACAGATGATCAATAAAGTTGGTATTTTAACTGCACAGATTGGCTATAAGTTGTGTAATGCCATAGAAAATGTCTTATTAAGGTGCATTTGGTGGCAAATAACAATTTCGTAATGTAGCTAGTAGAGAATAATAATTTAATTTGAACCTCTATTTGAATAGATTCTTCTATAACCACTCTCTTTCACTGGCACTCTTCTAAATCATGAAATATTTCCTAGAATTCTACTAATTAACTTTCTATCCAAAGGCGTAGCATCTGACTTCACAATAGTTCATATATTCAACGCCAGTATTACCCACAACTTCAGATAGAGCTTTCTCATGTCAAATTTTTAAATTATGTACACAAGGAACCCTAGAAACCAATAATTTTGTAGGAAACATTTTCCAAATATTTCAAAAATCCGTTAAACGGATAAACCAACAAATTTAAAAAGTAATTTTCTTTTATATCAAATGAGTATTTGATAAGTTGCACTTTGGTCATAAGTTGCACTTTGCACCTTAATTCCACAGCGACCACTGGGACAATGGGGACTAGTTAATATGTCTATCAGATTTGCTGATGCCACTCTTGTTCTGTAGGTATCCCAATCAGTATTAAGTTTCATCTTACGTACCTATTTACGTAGTGTATATTACTGTTTATTTCACCAAACCGGTTGAAACTTCCTTCTCGGATAGGTGATTGGCATGTTCCGAGAGTTTTGGTCAGGGCATCCACAACTCTCTCGATCCCTCCGCTGTGTGTAAACTATTATTTAGATACAATTTTTGAAGCCGCTAACGCTCTGGATTTAGGCCAATCTGTTCTTCTGGGATTCCTATGACGAATCTGATTGAATCCAAGTATGTGTCACTGCTTCCCCAGTGAAGCATTCTCTCCGCAGTTTAGAACCCTTCTCGACTTTTGCGATAGTCTTCTCAATTACAGTCGGCGCAAACTTAATGCTTGTCATTAATTTAAAATCCTCCAACTTATCATCCGAAGACCGGCGTTCTGCTTCTCGACTAACTTCAGCTCCATAGGAAGAGTAGGTACTCATACTGAGGCTATCATCGTTATGACGGAATCTCAGCAACAGGTACAGTCGCCAGGCTACTGTTTCCCGAAGTGTGCCAATGTCATTAACTATCTGCATAAGAAATCGACCGATTCTTTATTCTCGCAGTTAATGACCTGGCTCCTTTGTATAGGACTTACTGACGTTACTATGATTCTCAATATCTAATAAGAGGATGTCCCTCGACTAGCAACCAATGACTATCAGTGATACGCCCATGGGGTCAACCTCGGAACATGGTTTCTGCGAAGAACTCCTTCTGTAAACCTTGAAAAAGACCGATAGGCAAGTGATCGATTACCCTAGTGTTAGGGTTAGCTAAGACGAGGATCACTAAGTGGATATCTTTCTAATGGCAAACCCTAGATCTTCACCAAAATTCTACGTTGTGTTAATTTTTGCTATTTTCCCCTTATACGTATGTTTATTTTGACTGGTCTAAAATTGATGTATAAGAGATTCGCAGATATAGGGGTACGCTTTAGCATTTTGCTTCCAATATATCTGCTTTGTTAGTATGTACAGATTCCGGGCTTCTTGCATATCAGCTAGATTATTGTCATCAGAAATTGTATTCTCTATTCAGCGAAGTTTTTGTATGCGTTTTAATTTGGGTGTCCGAATTATCGAATTGCCCGGGTAACCGAGTAGTTACGAAAAACATATAATTTTGTGTTTAAATTATAAATTAAATCAAAAGTTATTCAATAAAAACAGTTTCTCATATATACGAGGTCTGAACAAAATGATAAGCGTTTTAACCTGATCAGAAATAACAGTACCTGTTTATTCATCAATAGAATACACTTATGCAAGCCTTTTTTCCAATCCTCATAACACTTCTGATTCGGTGTCTTCAGTTGTGGAAAGTGAAAAAAGTCAGCGGAGGCCAAGTCCGATGAAAATGGTGGTTAAGACATGATAATGGTTTTGTTTTTGGACAAAAACCCAGCTGGTGCGTTATCATCCCAGCAAAATTTGAAGGAAGGGGTTCCATGCCATGACGTGATTTCATGGCATCTTTTGCATTGGTTCAAACGAAGTCGTGAAAGATCCGATATTTTCATTAGCATTTAAACCAATGCAAAGGAAGTCATCATCAGCATTTGAACCCATGCAAAGGAAGTCGTGAACGATCCGATCTTTTCATTAACATTTGAACCCCTTCCATCGATCCAATAGAGATGAATTTTGTGTTTTTATTTATACACATTTTCTAAATATATAAGATTAAATATTTGCAATAGGCTTGATGTTGTCGGAGACTCGAAATCACAACCAACGTTGTTAAAACTCTCGTCTTAATGATAATGTCATTGCAAAGGTTTGGTGAAAATGACATGTCAAAGCATTGGTGGAAATGACATGCCAAAGAATTGGTGAAAATGAAATGTCAAAGCATTGGTGTAAATGACATGCTTTGGATCCAAAAATGAATAGCATCTTTTGGGGTCCACGCTCATATAAAATTCATCGATGAAGATGCTAAAAAGATGACATGACAGATCACATGCACCCATGATTGAATGCCATCTTTGACATCGAACATTTTGCTGGGCATGATGTAAAATCCATGTTTGGCTTTTCCTCAGTTATGTGCGTTTCTGACGAATTGCTTCGCACAAAAGGCACAAAACTTCGGTATTATTCCTTATTGACCGTGTGGAGCCGTTTTAAGATGCACCACACCATTGCAGTCGAAGAAAACAGTGAGCAAAACCTTCACATTTGACCGAACTTGACTTGCTTTTCTTTGGTCATCTTCTCGGCCTTCCTTAAACCGGTTATACCACAATTGAACTTGTGTTCTGCTCATAGTAGACTCGCCAAAGGTCACAGTCAACATTTCAAATGTATTTATTTAATATTTTACACAAAACTTAATACATTTTCTTCGATCCATTTTTTCGACTAGTATAAAATTGAAGAGCACGCCAAAACACTACTAACCTTTTTATCTGTCAAAAACAAACTGACAATCCAAAATGGCTATATTACCAAAATATATTTCTAGAACTTGCAAAAAGTTACTAATAGTAAAAATTTGTAAATTCTTGCAGTTCTGGAATAGACCACATATAATAGCCATGTGTATTAACTAGGGTTTTGGGGTTTGTCTGTTTTCATATATCCCGGGAAACGGGAATTAAAAAATCGTCATTCCCTGGAATCCGGTATTTCCCTGGAATTTTGTTTGAATTCGTGATTTTTCCATCTTATACCATTTGTACGTATAAATGCTAGTTTCCAAGTTTTGACTTCGTCCACCCACTAAAAATAACATTCTAATATGTCTGATTATCGAACTTAACCACCCGTGTGACGTAGAATATTGGTTGAATAATTTTTCAATGTACCTCTTTCGTCATAACAGCTCAACTCGATAGTGAATTAATTGAAATATCTCTATTAAATGACCTTCGCAAAAAAATATATATATTTTTTAAATTTTTGGACAGGTTTTTCGGAAAATTGGCCATTGTGTGTTGGTAAAAATACCGCTAATGTTGGCGATATTTTCAGAGTAATTTAGCAGCTTACCTAAAAATGGTGTCGAAAGACTCGTTGTTCCAAATCTTCTATAAAAATTGGTACCATATCATTGAGGTAATATGAATCGGGGTGCACTCATTGATATGAAGAAGTGCCTTCATGGAAGTTTTTGTGAACAAATATAGTGTATATACGCCCTTGCCTAAAATTACGAATGATTTTAAACAACAAGTTTTTGTTACCCAGACGATAAAATTTTTGGCAAAATTTTTATTTTCTATTATTCTTTTAGGAATGCCTTGAAATATTTACCATATAAAATTTAAAAACTCTTTTGCTTTTCTACAATTGCTGAGTAGTTAGTTGTATGTTTAGGTGATAACTCGTTCCTTACCAATCTTATGTCCTCAGTAACTTTTTAACAACTTTAGTCATTGTTTATTTTGCAACAATTTCATTTGTTTGTTTTGTAGTTGTTACAAAAACAAAACACATGTTAACAATTTTTTAATCGATGAAAGTTGCAGAATTCCTATACTGATGCCGTTCTTTTAGCTTTTTGAGCTAAATTCAATGAAATCGTACTTAGTATTTCGCATTATTTGACGTTTGCCAAAATCACTATTCGCGCGAAACTTAAAAAATAGGAATATTATTTGCCGAACAAACAACGAAATTATTTTGCATATAACATCTTTTTTACCAATAAAAACCCAAACTACCACCGCAAACAGTAAAATAAATAACGGAAACATCTCAATCTAGAAGAAAACTAATAAATGTCCGGATTATTGTGGTAAACAAATTCCGTATTATAGATTCTACAGAGTAAATATTTTTAGTGTCCGTATTACTGCTTTGTCCGGATTATCGAGTGTACGGATTATCGAGACTATACTGTATTTAATTTATTTATTTGAAGTGCATATTTATTATAATAAAAAATTACATTAAAATTATATTTAAAAACGCTAGGAACAGTTGTTTTTTTTATTTTATTTATCTATCTATATCTATCTATATATATATAAAATTCTTCGAGACTGCCATGATGTTCGAAATTAAACTCCTCCGAAACGGCTGGACCGAATTCGATGAAATTTTGTATGTGGAGTTTTTAGGTCTGAGAATAGGTTTTTAGCTATTTTTTATACTGGTCAGTGGAGTGACCAGTGTACCTCCCCCACAAATTTTTTTAAGAAAACGTGAAATCAAATATAATTTTGAACGTATTGTATAAAAATTCATTTCAATACTATGGTAATAACTGTTTTGATCCTGAATGGTCATCTCGGAAGTGGAATATCGCGGTCAGACCAATTTTTTAAAAAAATGTATAATTATAGGTAATGTCCTTAATTTTAGTAAGCTTGAATACAAAAACGCTATAAACACTGGCTTCAATAATTGGGAAAGCGCAATCAACCCCACATTTTGGAATACAGTACTACGAAAATAATGTTAAATGTCCCTTGACCGAAATTCCAAAAGTCGATTTAGAAATCAAGCAAAACATAATTTCAAAGATAGTTAAATAACTAGAACGTCTAAAAAATGTGCATTGGTCACTAAAGCTATGGGCCAGCAATTCGGTGTATCTATGTATAACCTGTGTAAATAAATATATGGGGTTCTTTAAGACTTACATGATTTTCTACATTAAACTTCCGAATCGGCTGGACCTAATTGAATGAAATTGTGTGTAGGTTCATAAGGTGATAGAAGGTGTGGGGGACCTCCCCAACAACGGGTTTTAACAAATCGCTAACTGTCAGAGATTATTATACGAATTGGTACACAATACAATTGCAATTGTTGCCTTTTGGAAGCAGAATACCGCGATTGCGTCCAATTTTTGTAAACTTTATTCTTACTGATTAGATTTACAAATTTAGTAAGTGGGACAGCAAACATGGCATGAACATTGACTTCAGTGCTTGGAATAACTTGATCAAGACCACGTTTTTTAATACAGCAAAGTCTAGATAAACCCAATAGCATTTGAAGTCATTTTTTATGAATCACAGATGTTTTCATGTTTAGGAGTGCAATATAATAACGTGTTCAATAAAACATCTCTCTGTTAACAAGAAGTAAAAACGACGTTAAGTTCGACCGGCCCCAAGTTTTATGCACACCACCATAAATTATATTGAAATCAAGCTTAAGTCATTTCGGTTGAATAACGTGGCTTAAACATTCAAAATCCCCAAAAAATCGTTAGGTAACGTTTTATGAATGAAAATATGGATTTATACCGACAATTCTCTGCTAAAATATTTGATACCTCCAAGGAAGACTAAATACCAAATATAGGCATTTCAGTTGAATAATGCCGCTAAAACCTTGAAAATATTGAAAATCGGAAGGTATCGTTCAATGAAGGCTACATAAAAAACTTCTACCGAATATTCTATGCGGGAATGTTCTATACCCACAATGAAGACAACACACCAAATTGCCATAGCCATTTCGGTGGGATAATGAGAATAAAACCTCCAAATTATCGAAACTCGGGAGGTACCGTCCTATATGCCGATAATTCTCTGCAGAAATGGTTTATACCCAAAAGGGAGGCTAAGTACCAATTATAGGCATTTCGTATGAATAATGTGGCTATAAACTTGAAAATACCGAAGATCGAGAGGTACCGTTCAATGAAGACTACTTAGAAACCTGGACCTGTACCTAATATTTTATGTTTCATACCCACACTGAATACTAAATACCAAATACCAAATTGCAGCCATTTCGGTGGGACAATGAGACTAAAACCTCCAAAATATCGACACTCTGCGGTACAGATCTAGGGTAGTTCTATCAAAACGTGGACCTATGCTGATAATCCTTTGCAAAAATGTTTTATGCCTCTAAGGGAGACTAAATACCAAAGTATTGTCATTTCGAAAATTTCGAAAATCGGACGGTCAGTCGGTGTTATATCAAAATGTGGACTGATATAACCAATTTTCAATACCAAACATGATACTAGAAAAAAATAGAAACTTCTGTACCAAATTGAAAAGCTATATGTTAAATATCGCGAGCTGTATCTTGAATTCAACGGATAGACGGACATCGTTATATTCACTTATTTTTTAAGTTGATCACGAATATATACTTTATAGGTTCTCCGACGAATATTCCGATGTGTTACAAACAGAATCATAAACTTAATTATACCCTTCATATTATGGTGGAGCTATAATTAAAGTAATTTTCTATTTTACATCTGGAGATACCATTGCATGAGGGTTATACCAAAACGTCGATTTATCGTCAATTCGGTTCGAATATCTAGAGGTATCAATATTAGATAGATAAACTGTAGATAGATTAGTAAGCCTTACACCGAAATCCAAAACGACGGGCCAGCAACGCGGAACCGGGTCAGCTAGTATAAATATAAAAGAAATTAAAACTATCCTCAAACTTAAGGTTTTCAAACCTGGTTCTATTCTTAAATTAATTCAGTCAGGTAAATCTAAATCCTATCTGTAGAAATAAAGAGAAATTAATAGTGTAAGATTATAAGGTTTTAGGAGGAGTGTTACCAACATACAAAAATACCATAGTAGCTCCATGACAGCCATGAATGGGCTCTTCTATATTTATACGTTAAAATATAAAAAAGTTAATATAATTATAGCATTCCACTATATTTTATCTTACTCGGGGTAGCGAAGCTCACCGGGTTTAGCTAGTTTATTTAAAACTCGGGGACCCGGCGAACTTCGTCTCGCAGTTTGTTAGGTACAGAACTTGATGGCTTTGGTTCAAACCTGTAGTACTATTATTGCTATCACCTTGTTCAATGACAAATATTTCTTTGTTTTTAACTGTGTAGGACGATGTTTGAAGAAGATACACATTAGATAATTGTACTTTCGACGAAGAAGTTTGACGAAGAGAGAAGGTATTGAGAGGCAAAGTGTTTCTATTTTCCTCGACTCTCTCCCTCTCCTATAAAATGACAATAGCCGCGAAAAAATTAGGCAACTGTAAATCGGGACTAAGATATATTTTTTAAGCAAATAACGCGTTTTGCGATGTAAATAAAAATATTTGGTAGCACAGTTGAAGCAAAATAGTATCATATTTACGTTTTAATCAATTGACCTATATTGAGCAGAGGGATCCGATCGTTATCAGGTAACCACCTTCGTCTGTTTTTTCTGACTTCTCTGTTTAACGTGATCTCCCGAATTCTACTTGCATTGCAAGTTCGGAATTAGATAGATTATTAGCAATGGCTCTGGTAACGCGGACAAATGCGGTAATTGAATTTTGACTGAGACTGTACAATCCAGTACTTGGTACGTTGATCCCTGTTAGCATAGCTATTCTATTAGTTGCCGTTCTTTGTGTGTTTCGGATGCTTGAAGTCTTGTCACACTAACACGTGACTTTTGTCGATTACTTGGTCACCCTATATTTAATTTCGAGGTAAATAACATAGTCAAATTAATATCACAAACATTAACATTTAACATTTAATAAAAATTTACTTACTTATGTGGCCCGATAAAGAATATTTGTCAGATAATTCGACCAAAAAATCTCCAGTACCTACGAGTTCTTGTTTTTTTTTCTTTCCAATTTTGAATATCATCCTTTTTCGATGTACATACATACAGTGTACCAACAGTACCAGTGTAAATATGTATGTATTTGGCCATTTGTAAATGTCTTCCAGCTCTGCGGGAACTAAACTGATTGAATTCATATTCCTTTTCAGTGGGGATATCATTTTTTAGTATCATGGCAGGATCTGAACAGTATCAACATATATCTGGTATAGCTTAAATTTTATACCGCATAAATCGGAAGTTGATCTTTCGCAGGTGTTTTTACTTACAGTTTAAAAGTATACATATGTATATGCCACAACCTCACTTCCAATGAAATTACCTCGGAGCTCTTGATTTTTCAAATAACCCACCAATTTTTTTGATTTGTACCTTTTTCCTCAAAACTGCGGAAACTACTTTCGGCGTTATCATCTTCACCGAAGCCACCACTAATCTTTACAGACTTTAAACTAAGCCCTCACCTTTTAACAATTTTCGCTGTTAATTTCCTTAATAGACGTTTGAAAATAAATGAAAATCGATTTGATTGTGAATAAAAAATTCTATACAACTTTCAAAAATTGGCAAAACAGAGGCGTACAATGGACCCCCGCAGTTTGTGCATATACAATTTTCACCTAAAACTGTCGAAGTATACTCCAAACGCGAAGCTCGATAGAAATTTGTGAAAAAATTGACTTTCTTGACTTGGTCAACACACAAAAATTGAAAAAATAAGTTTGCAAAATGTTCGCGATTTTTTTAGGTTTTATCCTTTTCTGCCACGAGACCATTCCGAATTGGTGCGAATTGTCAAAATCTGTTCAGCAGTTCTTGAGTTATATATATATGTATATATAGTCTTAAATCCGTCACTAATGTTTGTTATCTTATATTAAATGTGTCGTTTATGGAATATGAGTACACATACATACATATGTGTATACATTTGTGAAAACTTGGCTCCTCCTCATTTTTTCCTCTTCCAAACAAAGTGATGTTGACACTTGTTTGGTTACTCCTACTGTATGACATTTAAACATGTCATAATAACTCCCCTGAGTCTAGTGGGGAGGTCATTGTTTGATGTCATAATTCCTCTTTGTGGTGTCCACATAAATCGTAGTTCCAATTATCTCATTTGTCGTTGATTAAAATAATCTGTGGTTATTGTTAATTTATTTCATAAATTTGATCCCTTCATGGATCAAATCAATAAAATAAACTATATTGAGACGACATACGACAAGGCATTGGGAAAAATACATATGTACATACATATACCGTCCGACAAACATGAAGATTTACTACAATGACAAAATATTCCCAAAATCACATGATTTGTTCATCCTCCAGTACAAATGATTTGATTTCCACATGAATGGTTGAATGAAAGATTGAATTACCGACCTATCATATCAGCGATATGATATTGTTGGTTCGCTGGTCTGTCGGTCTCTGGAGCACAGTTTCAATCGAAAAAAAAACAATCTCAACTGCCGGTACGATACTGCGCATTCATGGAAGCTGTTCTCTTTTACAAGACCTGTCTAAAGTAACAATCGATTGACAATTGTTTGTAAAGACATAATTCAAAACATCGATTAACATTTGTGTTTAGATTTTTAGCACATACATTTTATAAATAAATATTCGAAAAATATAAAAAAGTCAGCATCTTTTCAATAAAGCTCAAATAAGACTTATTGAATACAATTTTAAGCTGAGCAAATGCATCCATCCTCATTCATTTATTTTGCGTTCTTATCTTTTAAATGTCGACAATTTGAAAAATATAAATAAGTCTTGTTTAGTAATGTTATGATTTTTGTATCTAAATTCAAGGTTCCAATTCAATTAAGTACTAAAATCTGGTTCTTTTTGTGAATTTCGGAGGGGTACCTCCACAAGGCCCTACTTTTAAAAACGCTATTTTTGTAAAATTTGCGAACGTGTCGGTGTGAAAATTAATTTGCAATGGTGGTTGTGTCCCCCACCCTAGGTACCATGCCTTTTTAAATGAGTTATATCTCCAAAACTTCTTAACCGATTTCCATATCATTTTCAGATGATGTACAGAGATGGACAATGGTGGAAATAGGCTATATATTTTGTTGAATTTCGGAAGAGAGGGTTATCCCCTGCGCCTATTTTTTAAATGCGCCATATATGTATGTAAAATATACGAACTTTTCAAATCAATGTAAATACCAGATGTTATACATGACGAGGCTTTGGTCTTATTGGAAAGCAAGTGTTTGGATTAGAAAGCAACATATAGGTAGCTATAGCTTCATCACGTATATAAGAAATACATTATAAGATGGTGGAAGGACGACAAAGTCGGTCCGTAAGTTACCACTGGAAATTTATGTGAATGAAGGGTGCACATGCAATATTAAATATAAGTTATCATGTGGAACGAATGTACGATGGTACGTAAAAATTTCCTAGAAGCTATAGATCGATTCTTGAAGGAAGCAATTTACGTTTAGATTTCAGACAAACACTTCCAGCAGATGAAATAAATGCATGCTTCAAGCCATCAGTTCTTTGGCGGTATGTTAAAATTGTATTTCTGAAGATTTTTTATTTATACATAGATACTTGCAGATCCCGACTAATTAGCGATGCAAGAAAAATATAATTGACTTAAGGAAAGGTAACCTAAAACTGTTTCAAGGGCCAGCAACGCGGACCGGTCGGATATAAAGGAACTCCTATGACAAAAGGATTCATAGCTTTGATACATGATATTTGATACATGCAATCACGCTGGAGGGAGAGGAACTAGCTTGAGTTGCTTTTGATTATTTCTGGAAAAACGAACATGAATCGTAGGATTTAGTAAACGAGGTTTTAATAGTCTATTAAAACAAATTCTATTTATTAGTGGAAAATCTTGGTAGGAATTAGTAAATAATAATTATGGAGTAGGAATGACTTGCACAGGTATCCAAAATGGAGCCACACTTTTTACACAATTGAATGATAAAATTAGTTTTGTTTAAACCAATATAAGACAAATGCGAAATTTGCGACCGATATTAGGATGATTACCTCGCACAATAAGAATGGAATATTCACACAAAAAAGAAATTAGAAGTCAAAGATAGGAAGAAACAAATAGTAAGGCAGGTTTAATAATCTATCCAGGCTGCAGGTTTACAACTCGGTTTTTTTTAACTTTAAAAATCGAAAAGCGGTTTGTTTTGACATAATAATAATTGTTCCACACATGTTTTGACATAAACGTGCTAAATTCGGAACGACCACCACGAGTTGTGTTGAAACAAAATGGAATAATTATGTAGTTTCCTTTAGTTGATGAAAGTATTAAACTCTTCCGCCCAATTACTTATTACGTTGAGAGCCTTCTTCAAGACTCCCTAGGTTTTAAAATGATGAAGGCAGGTGCAGAATTAGCCTATAAACCATTTCAGTAAGATTTCTCACCACTTTCTCATGTTCTAGGAAATAAAATTGTCAGGCTAAATGCAGTATGTTATAATTAAGATCTTACTGGTATCGATCTTAACGCCCATAGGGACGATAAGCATACATATGATGCTGACAGGCCTTCTGGGGTCAAACGCAGACCAGCAAGCAGCCCACTGTAGGTCGGACGCTACTGGATTTATTTGTGAATACCCTTTCGAAAAATACGATCTCCTACAGAGTTGTTGCCCTCCACTGAGCTTGCAGTTCTGTCTGACAGGCACCAATTTGAAGATGCACTGTATTGGTTTCACTTCCCTCTTGGTAGGGCGATTAGGTCTATCTTTCACCAGAAAAAATCTACGGTCAGACTTCGTAGTTGGCACTATTACTAGCTTTAATTCCATACAATTCGGGACTGGTCGTCCAGTGCGTGATAAGTTAGCCACGATCAGTGAATAGGGAGAATGTAACACAATGCTGGAGCAGAATAATTACTGCATGGTAGTAGCTTTCTCACTGTTGGGAGCGAGGCCTATTCCCCTCTTCCGCTCTCTCACAGGTCTTTTAAGTTTTTGTTGTGGCCGCTGTATTGGTTGAATACTCAATTCTCTACTCCACATGCATCCCGAAATGTCTATCTACTAAATGTTTGTGGCTAATAATAATTTATGGAGCTTTCAGAATATTTCAAGTTTATAGATGTTATTCCGTGTAAGCATTAATAACCGATCGACATACATATGTATGTATTTATCTATCTACGCCTTTTTCAGATGCTGTTTAAGTTGTATTTGCAATTCGAAACATTTCAATTGTAATTCCAATTATTCCATTTGTAATTTGAATTATTCCATTACTTAAAAGTGGAATCAATGAGGATTATTCGGAAAGCGAGTTACCTCAATGTCCTTTTCGTCCCTTATTTTAAGTACTGCTATAAAAGTACCACAAAATGACGTTTTCTGCAAAAATTTTCAATTTATTTAATTTGTATGGGGCCAAAGGGCCATTTTCACGAAAATTCTCTGAAGCAAAATGTATGGTCCAATCGGTGGTTAATTTGCCCATATATTACGTGTGCATCTAGTGCTTTGTCGGCAGTTATGTAATGGTAGGTCTTGAACTTGCGCAGACAAGTGGGAAATCCAAAAAAATTGTTTTTATCTATATATATAAAATTGAAATTTGTTTGTCTGTTTGTTTGTTTGTGCCTTATAGACTCGAAAACCGCTGAACAGATCTTACTGAAATGTTTAGGGTACATTGCTACATGGCCTGGAATGAAAATAGGCTATATCATTTTTTGAAATTTCGCGTTGATCTGGAGATATAGCATCAAAACCGGAGGTACCTCCAAAAAAATTAGATTTTGTATGCAAATATCTTTAGAACTGTTACAGATACAATCTCCAAATTTTGTATGTGTGACGGAATTTGGTGTAGAAATAAATTTACTAAATTTTGTTCAAATCGGTTCAGATTTGGATATAGCTCCCACATACATATATTTTCGGCCGATTTCCTTACTTTATGTACCAAACATGCTATTTATGTCCAATTTCAATGAAATTTGTAATATGTGTCGGAATTTGTTTTAGAAATAAATGTGCCAAATTATATCGAGATTGGTTCAGATTTGGATATAGCTCCCATATATATTTTCAGCGGATTTCTTTATTTTATGCACCAAACACGCTATATATGTCTAATTTCGCTGAAATTTAGAATGTGTGATGGATATTGGCCTAGAAATATATGTGCCAATTTATATAGAAATCGGTTCGGATTTGGATATAGCTCCTATATATATTTTCTACCGATTTCATGTACACTGAACACGCTATTTATATCCAATTTCAATAAAATTTGGAACGTGTGACTGAACTTGGTCTAGAAATGCATGTGCCAAATTATATCGAAATCGGTTCAGATTTGGATGTAGCTCCATATATATTTTCGGGCGATTTTCTGCATTTGAGGCACCAAACACGCTATATATGTCCAAATTCGCTGAAATTTGGAATGTGTTACAGAACTTGGTCTAGAAATAAATGTGCCAAATTATATCGAAATCGGTTCAGATTTGGATATAGCTCCAATATATATTTTCGGCCGATTATCCACATTTGATGCACCAAACACGCTATATATGTCCAATTTCGCTGAAATTTGGAATGTGTTTTAGAACTTGGTCTAGAAATAAATGTGCCAAATTATATCGAAATCGGTTCAGATTTGGATATAGCTCCTTTATATATTTTCGGCCGATTTCCAGTATTTTATGCACCAAACTCGCTATATATGTCCAATTTCGCTGAAATTTGGAATGCGTAACGGGGTTTAGTCTAGACAAAAATGTTCCAAATTATATCGAGATCGGTTCAGATTTGAATATAGCTCCCATATATATTTTCGGCCGATTTCATGTATTTTATGCACCAAACACGCTATTATGTCCAATTTCGTTTAAATTTGGAATATGTGACGGATATTGTCCTAGAAACAGATGTTCAAAATTATATCGAAATCGGTTCAGATTTGGATATAGCGCTCATATATATTTTCGGCCGATTTTATGTATTTGATGCTCCAAACACGCTATATATGTCTGATTTCAATGAAATTTTTAACGTGTGACGGATATTAGCCTAGAAATATATGTGCCAAATGATATCGAAATCGGTTTAGATTTAGGTATAGTTCCCATACATATTTTCGTCCGATTTGATGAACTTAATGCACCAAAAACGCTGTATATGTACAATTTCAATGACATTTGGAATTTATGACGAATATTGGCCTGGAAATAGATGTTCAAAATTATATCGAAATCGGTTCAGATTTGGATATATATATTTTCGGCCGATTTCATTTATTTGATCCACCAATCACGCTGTATATGTCCGATTTCAATGACATTCGTAATGTGCGACGAAATCGGTTCAGATTTAGATATAGCTCAAATGTATATTTTCGGCCATTTCATGTATTTGATTCAATGAAATTTGTATCATTATTGACATATCTATATCAATATTGAAGTAAAAATTATCAATAACAGAATCAGTTATCCTAAGAGTAATTTAAGATGTCCCAATAGGCTGAATAAATTACAAGTATCCTCAAACTTAAGGTTGTTCCTAATTTAATTAAATTCTTTAAAGGAGAGAGTGGACTCAGGAGTGTTAGAGTATATAAAATTTGTAAATGTGACCTATTCATTCATTTATTTTTCACTTAGTCGGGGTAGCGAAGCGCACCGGGTTAAGCTAGTATATATATATATATATATATATATATATATATATATACATATATGGTTCACATGTGTCCTTCTGAACATTGTAATCACGCTAGAGGTTGCAATTTTATGGGTGTCCCGGAGAGAAAGAAGCTTTTTGGTGATGGTCGGAATGTGGAAACAACTTATGTGGAGAAAAATCCATCGTTTTATTTTTTTGCGAATATATGCGCTTCTAGTAGGGTATTCCAAAAACAAAGCCTGTGAATGAAAGAAGAATGATTCAATGATATAACTATGGGTCTACGACGTTTTACAAACCTTTCGGTCTAAAACGCGCCCTCCCCATATACTGATGTGTAGTATACAAACTGATTTTTCCTACAGACTTCATGCACCAATGATTCAAATTCTAATTTGTTATCGGTAACTCGACGTGTACCTTTGCCTTTTTCTTCTTAAATTGGCTACTTTATTTTGTCTAAGCGATATAAGCACATACTTATTTTAATAATTGTAAGGTAAGTTTCAATATATAAATAGTACAAAGTTTTTGGAACAATTGTTATATTTTAAAGATGTCCACAGCATAAATGTTTTATTATATGTACGTTCATATTAGACTGGTTTTAACTCAAAGGGAAAAAATCGATGTCGGATTTTTTATGCGGCTCGTGTTTATATTCGTTAGATTTTAAGATTGCCAAAGTTTAGACACAAACGGAATATGTTAACACAATTTGTATGAAGCCAAAAGCGAATTTTCACGAAATCGCTCTACAGACCACATTTATTGTCCAATCGCTGAAACAATTTTACCAGTTCATGTCTGTGGCTAAACAAGTAATCCTACAACAAATTTTGAAAATCGTTTCGGATTTTAATTGTAACATATTCCGATTATGCTCAAACTTTGGTAATCTTAAAATCTAACAAAACTAAAAACTTTAGGGGGTTGCCGCACAAACAAACCGGCATCCATTTTTTAAAACTTCCTTAGCCCATATGTATGTATGTACGTATCCATCATTACAATTTCAAGTAACACCTACATACACAACCTGTCATCATCAACACATTATATTTCAAAGCGTACTTTCCCTCTCCTCATGCGTCGTAATCTGTAGGTTTAACACATTTTGGTATTATTTACTAACAAGCATTTTTATGAATTTGAACATTTATTGCATTAATAAATTGTTGGCCATTAATAACAATAAAAATAGATAATCTCCGTTGTACAACAAATTAAAGATGGTGTTTTTGAAACGGCAGCAGTAGCAACGTCACCACCAACCATCATCACCGTTACCGCACTGGCAAAACCCTCTAAGGAACAGTGGCGAGACTATATAAAATAAGTTGGCAAACACACACATATGGCCAAATGAAATGAAGAAGCAATTGCTTTAAAGCACTTCTTTTGCAATGAAATTCGTATTCGCATCGAGTCTTGTCATATGGCCTCCAAGTCTCTGATGTCTAAGCCCCGAAGGCCTTTTGTAACCAACACGAAACATCACGAGGACTTGTTATAACTGATATTATGGGGCGAGAGTTCATAACGGGGATGGTTTAGTTTATTATACGTTCATATGTTCATGGATATGTGTACGAAACTTACATACATTATAACATAATAATGAAACAAAATATTATGGTGTTTGAAATCGAATCATATAAACTGAATGAATCTTATCTGTGTGATTTTGTCGCGATATTTTCGATATTTTTCTAAATTTTGACACATTTAGTTGGGGAACTATTAGAAAGTAATTATAATTACACTGTGCAACATTTTTAAGGTGATCTTGTGCAAACAATTCGAACTGAAAATTTTTTGAAAGAACAGACCCAAACGACAATGAACCCTAGTTGGGTTTTGTTGTGTCAGATCCAGCTCGGATTTTATGGCCCCATCTAAACATTGTTAAGTATTGAGTTTTTAAAGAAATTTGGGGCTATATCTCTGAAACCAATGCGAATCTTCTTTTGACCTCTGAAGCAAATTTGTAGATAAGGACAAGAATAAAATATTTGGAGAAAAAATGAACTCGAAAAACTACATTTATTTTAAAGTATATGCAAAAATTCCACAATTTTTTTTTACATTTCGCACCATATCTCCAAAACCGTTAATTTTTTTCTCAATATTTTCTTTTGGAAAAATATTTCCCGGAATGTAATACACAACAGAGGTCCGCAAAATGCATATAAAAGGCACACTCTATTGCCTTTTCCCAAAAGCGAATAGTGCAGTGCCTTGCACATAAAAAATATGAATGTGCAAAAAGCAGATTCACCCCAAAAAAATCATTCACTGCTTTAGTGCATGCTTGCTTGCTTTTACATTTGTATTCACACGATTCGCAAATGCAGTATGCACAATACTGCATACCACCACACAGTATCGTACCATCTTCTGTTTGAATAAATGAATACATTTGCCAAATTTCGCTTTTTCTTTGAGTTTCTTTAATAATAGGATAAACACCATTACAAGTAATTGTTTTTATTGTCTCAACATTCATTTTTTATGTTTATTAACATGTAAATTTGACCAGAAATATCTACTGCTTTTTGTAATGCAACGTGCTTTTTCGAAGGCAGCGTGCAACAAAAAGGCAACGAGCTCTTTTAGTGTGTTGTGTGTGTGCAATTGGCACACACTCATGAAAGTAAAGGCAAAGCAAGCAATAGCACTAAACAGAGATGGCAATAGCAAGCAATGAAAAAGGCACGAAATCGCGAATATGCATTAAAAGCGAGTGGCATTTTGCGGACCTCCGATACACAACCCCTCAAGACATATCATTGTTGTAAAATGCCTCTATGCCGTTGTTTTCAGTACATTTTGCAACGGCGATTTCATAAAAATGTCAATAATATAGTGAAATCTGAAATGCGAAAATAAACTGTGTTTGAAATACGTGTTGTAAAAGATATGATGCAAAATACCGCTGAAGTAAGCATTTTAGAGTTTCAGAATGTTCTGAAGAATTGTTGAGAACTTTATTTGGAAGATTTTTGCAAAAGGTAACTTGGTTCAACTCCCAATAGTTTAACCGACACTGACAGAATTTTAGCAATTATGTAACATTTTCTATATTTTATAGATTTTGATGCCCTAGATGGAGTTTTTCTTATGTGGTTTTTTCCAAAGATAAGTTCTACTAGTTTGGGTTACAATATTGCTAAAGACAGAAAGGCCAAATTCCTATTCGTTTCTGAGATAAACCCCCAATAAATGCAAAAAATCCGAACTGGATCTGACAGGACAATAGTCTAAATATGTACTTTAAAAAAATGCATACTATAAGTTGTTTGCACTTTCAGTGTTGAATAGTGTTATCAAAGAGCTTAGTGAAAATTTTTTCTCTCATTATATCCAACTTCGACAGTTAGTACAAATCTTGAGCTTACTACAAATAAATTCACTGATCCCTCTTATAGACAAGATCAGTAGAGAACAAACAATTTAGCCAAGAAGTATACTTGAATAATTTGGCACAGTGGTATAATAAAATATTACACACAGTCTTTGTAAAATTGTTTTTATTATTTATCTTTTTACAATTGTTTTTATTTCCCGAATTACAAGTGCTTGGGTATCCCCCTTGGGGCTTTGTTGTGGCGAGATGGAAAAGTAAATTAAAAATCTCTTAACCCTCAAATGAACAAATTCTTGAAACAACGTGTAAAACAACTATCATAATCATCACCAGAAGCAGCGACAGCATTATTATCATCATGTTTTTATTATATACATATAGCATACCATAAGAGGCGAAGATGAGGGGACAAAGTCAATTACCACAATCTGTTCAAATATTCCTTGTTTTCGACAGAGCACCACGTTAATATTTCAACGCCAAGTGTAAATGCGACACAAACATAAACTCAACAGACACTTTTCATCCCTTATGGGACAAACGTTTTCATGGAAGATGTAGAACAAAAAACCACAAACTATGAAGGCATTGCAAGAACAACTTATATTTGTTTCCGTCTGTCTGTGGGATTAATTACATAGAAACGAACAGAGATATGAAACAATACCAATTGTTAGTTTTCCTGATTCTGGAGAGACTGAATTGTAAACGAATGGGACATTTATTAACAATGGTCAACAGTTGAATTATTCCAACCAGCAGTACCTCCCTCTGAGCATGTGTTTGGTGTTTTAAAATTGCCATAATTGTTGTAATGTATTGTTGTTCCTTTTACATATCAACTTCAATTTGAGGATGCTTGCTTAGGCTTTGAGTATAATGAGCAAATCTGTTGGTAATTACGTTTATTAGGAGATTAACTGATTGGTAATCTCATCCCTGTAGATCAGGAACATTGTTGGTTGGTACACGCAACAACCCTAGTTAAACATTATTATTTGTGTACAAGATTAATAAATTAATTCCTAGGATCAGTTTAGCAACAGGACAATCAAATTACTCTATTAACTGCTGTCGCAAGGGTTTAGAACATTTAATACCGAATTTGTATTATGTCCCAAGTCCCTAGGAAATGATAATTACCTTAGGAATTAATATTATGTCAATGCGAACTTTCAGTAACCCATCTTCTTAAAAGCACCCTACTATGAAAAAAGGTGCAGTTTACGCACTGGCGGAGGTATGTACATGGATAGTACAATGCTGATATTATCGCCTTACAGGAAGTGCGATGAAATCGGGCCGACGTAAAGTTTACAAACGATTACGCACTGTATTTTAATGAAGCGAAAAATGAGTTAGGCGATGGATTCATGTGAAATCGGAGACCTAAAGCCCTGGTCTCTAGATTCGCTACAGTAGATGAGGGAATTGTCACAATCCGTTTAAAAGCAATGTTCATGAACTTGAATCTCATCTGCGCCTATGCCACGACCGAAGGAAGACCTAAGGTTACATTCTACGAACGCCTAGATCAGCAATCGGCACACAACAACAAAAACTTGAGGGTATACTGTAGTCTTTGTGTGAGTGCATGGTATTTCAATGAGAGGACCCAGCAAACCAAATGTCGGATGACCGACATTTCTGAACAATTTCGGAAGCCACGTCGTTCAGATTTCGTTCCGATTTCTAAACGATTTTTCGGAGCGGAAATAGTTCAGATTTTGTACCGATTTCGGAACGAATGTCGGAAAAAAATTTCCTTTCCGAATTTCCCAAGGATTTTCTTCAGATTTCGTTACGAAATCGGATCGAAATCGATAGCCTAGTTGTCTTGTTTTCCTGCTTCATTTCTGACATAATAAAAATAAAAGAATAAAGAAGGCCTAGTAAATTTCGAACGGCATTGGCCCTTCCTTTTTTATTCTTATGTACCTAGGCCTTTAGGGTTTAACTTAAGCCGTGTAGACGTTGTTCTATTCCCCGATATGATTTGTACCAAATAAAACGAGAGTTCGTTTTAGATTAGAAGTTTACAGTGTTTTATTGAAAATTTACGTTGCAATTAAAATTCTTAATTCAATCAGTTACATTCGTAACAATACATACACATATGTTCCCATACACTTCATAGAAGGGACTCGGGAGACTTCTCCCATATTAGTGAGTGCACCTACACAGAGGGAAGAAAATCGATTCAAAATCAACACCGTATGGTGTCAACATGAGCACATGCGTGCTTAATTGTTTTGACCACGGCTGTTATCATTTTGTGAATCTGACCACTAATGGTGTCAATATGGGCACATGCGTGCTCAATTTTTCATTTGTACCACAAGCGGTGTTGATACACTATCGACAACGCATGTGGTCAGTTTAACTACGTATGATGTAATTTTTTCTCTGGATGTACTTTTTATCGCCGAGTGCGAACGGCGTGTCTTACGACACCACTTATAGATAAGTTTTACATGGCTAGAACACTCAGAAAATGTGTATTTTTAGGTGTATTTTTTAGCCACTGTTGGAAAGTGTGATATTTTTGCTCGGCCTGGCAAGGTGGACTTGTTTACCGTTGCACCGTGGTCACTGTCAATTTATTCAGTAAATTTATTCAGAAATTCGAAGTCGGTGGCCGCTATTTTAAGAGCGTTAATTCCAAAGCTCATTTTTGGCTCAATGGGTTCGTCAATAAGCAAAATATGCGTTATAGATCAGGTGAAAATCCACATGTGCTTCACGAATCAACACTTCATCCACAAAATGTAACTGTTTGGTGCGGTTTGCCTATCGTCACTATACCGTGAATGGGCGAAGCTACCACACCAAGCCCATGGACTGAAGATATAAACTTTGACGACATGTGGTTTCAACAAGAAGCTGCCACAAGCCACACAGTACACGTTATAATTGAGTAAAGAGCAACTTTGACGAGCGTGTTATCTCAAGAAATGAGCCAGACGATTAGCCGTCTCGTTCGTGCGATTTGAGGCTTTTAGACTATTTTCTTTGGGCTACTACAAGCCGACTACGTTGGAAGAGCTCAGAGCCATCATTAAACGGAATAGCGACAGTTTCGGCTGAAATGTGTGGCCGAGTCAACCAACGTACTGCCAGATGCAAAAATGTCTGCGATAGCCCTATGAACGATGTTGAGTTTCATTCACAAATGTTTTGATAGTACTTCATACCGATAATAACGTTTTTGAAATATATCCAATATAATAGTTGCTTATTGAAAAACACTGTATGATAGAAAATCGAAATTATATCCCGATTGTACAAAAAACTCTGAAACTTCTACACCATTGATAACTACAAGAATGGACGATATTTCAAACTACAAACTACAGTTTTGAAATTGCCAATATTCACTCATTGATTAAAGAACAAAAATTTCATTCACAAAAAAAAATCTTTTTATTGATAAAAATTTACCAAAATGAATGAAGGAAGAAATTTTTCATAAACCAAACAACAACGAGTTTATTGAAATGTCCAAAACTATAACGACAATAATGGACAAACAGTTTGTCTTCACTCCGTCTGGTGTGAACGAAAAACACCTTTGCACTTTCCCATCGATACACGGAATCTCGAATAGCGAACATGATGGTGTCAATGAAACGTCTTTCAGTTAACAACTTATAAATAGCCATCTCCAGCTGAGATAACTTTAATCATTGTTTTGCATTTCTACACAACAGATCTTCTGGCATAGAAGGAATAACAAAGATCACTCACTCAGTTGGCTGTGGACCTATTCGTTTCTAATGATGTCTCTTAATAAAGGCTCTTGTCTTGCGGCCTACATTCATTAAATCATAAAATCACATTTTATTGGACATCTATTCATATGTGGTTGGTTGGTTAAACACATAACGCTGTTCTTCCTATCGGTGGCCACTAAACGCTTTTAATATTTGACATTATCTCGTAATTTAGTTCAGTAAAACTGACAACATTCAGTTATTAGAGGTGTTGGCCATAAAACAACAGTGATTTCAATAAAATCAAATTTAAATGAGACATTTGACCCGAAGGCTTATGCTACGAACAAGTCTAACGATTTTCTTACTAATCGCTAAACAAAGAAATAAATTAACTAAAAAATTATGGTTTAAACAGAGACTAATAAAATTTGTTTTTAACGCAACAACAAGATTATGTCGTATTATTAAAAATTAAACACTAATATGCAACAACAACAAACTGCTACATGGGATAACATATTCACTAGGTTCAAGTGTGAAATCGGAAACAACAAATGTTGATTGAATTTCAAAACCAGGTAAGGATTGAATAAACTCTCTTAATTTGTATTACCTTTCAAAGCCTCATGTTCTGTGAGATTTATATCTGCTACAATGTTCTGTTCTACAGGGCGAGATACATAACTGTCATACGCATTTCGGGTGTTATGACAGTCCACAATGGTATCATGCCAGTTTTTTATTAAGATTATTATATGTACTAAGGAAAGGAGAATTTAAAACAAGTAGCAGACTTTAAGTCTGACCATTGCCGAAGGCCGGCCATTTGGTAGCAAAACAAGTAAGGACGGAGTTAAGTTCGTGCCAAATATTTTATATCCTGCAAAAAGTTATAAAAGAAACTGATACGAACAAAAATGTGCCTCATCGAAATATTGGTTTTAGACCCTAATTATATTTGCACGAAATCCGTTTCACGCTATTTAGAGTCGATTTAGCAATGTCCGTCCGACTATCTGGCTGGAGCGCACGATAACCCTCGAACGAAGCAGCCGATCGGGTTAAAAATTTGGCGCCGTAAAATTTTGTGGAAACTTAGTTTAAGTTCGATGGTGGACCATATCGGCCAGATGGACCATATCGGTCCACCCCTACGGGTACCTCCCCCACAAAAGTTAACAAATTTTGGCTAAAATCGTACGCACGATAACTCTCGAAGGGTGTAACCGAATTGGTTATAACTTTGCATACTTTGCACATTTCTTCGGGTACCTTCCACACAAAATTCGGAAAAGTGAGCTCCTCTTAAATTGTTTTGATTTTTTTTTTCAGCAGGTTGTCCTTGCCGCACCCTTTACGATGGTACAATTTTTCTCGAGGGCAAGTCCATGCTGCCTGAGATAATAGCCTAAAAGCTCCAAGAAACCTTGACGGCACCAACCAAACTTTGCACATCGTATTATTTCATCTAGTCATGTATTAGGTTTGAACACGGACTATAGCGGTCCCGTCCTTCGGGAAAAAATTAAGTTTAACAGCTCATCTCGGATCGTTTTGAACATTTACGAGCTGGCAACTTTTTGCCAAGGGCAAATCTATACTTCCTGAGTTAATGGCCGTAAATTTTCAAAAAAAGCCTGCCGGTACCAACTAAATTGGTAGTACGTAAGATAACTCTCGAAGGGAGAATCGAAGTAACAGCTTAAAAAAATGTAACTAAAAGCTTTAAATGATCGTAAATCGTTAATAGCCCCCCCGTTGTGATGGAGAAGTTTCGTGACAACAGGCGCCTCACCGCATATATCCTTCGCAGTTTCTCGCAATATGGTTTTGAATTAGTCCATATTCAATATATTTAAAAAAAGACTACTCGATCTTGACACTGTTCGTAGGCCGCGCAATATTTAAGTCTTGATATTGTTCGAACGTTCCTTTGCCTTGACATCTTTCTCTGTGCTCTTGGGTTTATGTTTAATTATACCCTCCACCATAATATGGAGGGTATAATTAAATTTGTCATTCCGTTGTAGCACATAGAAATATCCATCGGAGACACTATAAAGTATATGGTAAATTTCAAATTTCCTTTGTAATTCCATTAAAAAAAATTAAGAAAATATTTTGTGAGCACAGCCGCGATATTTGGTTCATAAGTTGGTTGGTTTCAACTCTGTTCGCGTTCAAAAAATTGGATGCTGCGCTCAAAAGTTTATTTTATTCCTATATGAAGAAAAAATATTTAAGAATTCCCTTTGTGTTGTAATAAAAAATGTATATATAAATCGTTAACAGCATTTGATATCTATCTGAAGATGCTAAATTATTTGCAAAATTTATTTTTATTTTCGCGGAAAATCAAAAAATAATGAAGAAATCTTGGGGTAAAAATAAATTAAAAATAAATAACTTGCATATTACAGCAAAAACAAAATACGAAAGCTTATTGTTGGAAATTATTTCAAAGTATATTTTTTGGTTTTATACGAAAAATTGAAGAAATTTTTTGGGAGTTATTCTACTATTTCGCTAAATTTCCATACAAAACCTGAAAACCTAAAACTTCTACAAGGAAAATAGTTTGTCATCGTGAAAGTATATTGGCCTTTTGTGATAATTGCAACCAATGAAAAAACAGAAAAGTTAAAAAGCGTGTAATTCGCGAATCCTTTAAAATCAGTTGAGGCGCATGCGCTTTTCGGATACAGTGGGTGCATCTCTATCAATAAGTATGCATTTATCCATGTATCATTCAGCGGTCAAAGTGCACCGGCTGTTGCATCTTACCATTCAAAAAACCTTCAGATGGGTAAAAATTTCGCGATGTGCATATGATTGTAAGGCGCATCCGATTTCAGTGTCCGCCTATTAAAAATACGTCAATATAACACATTTTAAAGAGATTAGTCAAGAACCGCGGATGTGCTATCACATTCTATTTTGGGTTAAATGCGACTATTACTCCCAAATCTCTGTAATTTATGACACACCTTTTTGCAAATATTATAACCGCGTATAAAGGATTCTATTTATGTATAAATTTTCAAAGATAATTGCGGTTCAATGCGCGGAATTGTCAAAATATATTTTTACAGATATTTCCATATTTAAGGTATCTATATCCGCCGTTTTAGTGGATGAATTTGATCGTGGAAGGACTGATTAGATCTGGCGCGCAAAAAAAAAAAACTAAAATCACGCGGTGTTCAAAGGTACCAATGTTACAGTTGCAATTTTTAAAGACAAACAAAAAAGCTTCTTTAAGAAAATTTACGCACCAAATTTTCGACTTTGGACTCTTTTTACTAGGAAGCTGTACGGAGCACACTCATGACATATAGATCAAACGACGTGGAATCACAAGTTCTACAATCCTATATATAGTTTGGATCATTATCTGATTGCACCCTCTACTTATAAGGAAAATTCAAAAAAAAAAAAAAAACGCCGAAATCATACATTAGAATCATGTTGCCAAGGGGGTATTCCTTTATTCTTTCTTTGAGCACAGGTCTGAATGTGGCACGATTTGGCCAGAAATCAAGAAAGAACACAAAAAAACTTGTTTACTTCAACACCGAACTTAACGCCGTAGTTTGTCTTCTGTGTGTTTCTTTTTGAAAAAATAATAAAAAGTGAAATTTTTAACAGGTTGAGGAATGGGCTCGATATGAGTTCGAATGTGGGTTTGATATGATACGATGAATGTCTTCCTATACAGTATTACAGTGAAGTTAAATGACATCGTCTGACTCTTAGATAAAATAATTTTCTGTCTATTTGACTATTTTTTATTGCATTAAAGCCGTTACCTAACTCCTGGTAGTCTACAAAGCGCAAATGAATTTGATATCGTAAATCTGCATACTGACTCATACTGTTTCGTCCAGTAGTGGAATTCTGTACCTCATTTTTTCTCCAGAACGATTTCTCGACCATCTGAGAAGTTATTTAAACAGATTCTCAAAAAAACTTGTTAAATTATTATATACAAATTCAATTAAGAGGTATGCGATGAAAATCGGCTAGATTTTAAATCAAATACGTTAATATATTTTATAATAACAAAATGAAATAAAAATCCAATTGGAAAACAACTGCAAATTTTGAAAGAAATCAAACAACGATGAAAAAAAAAAAACAAAAACCTCCAAGTAAACAAAATACTACATCACACCAATTTGAAGTAAGCGATGAAGAAGGAGATGAACAAAACACACGAAAAAAGTTCACAAGTCACGCACAATTATCCAAATATACATTTCAATCTAGGCACAGTTTCGCCGTCATCATCATCGTCCAGCTCAATCTCGGTAAACAACTCCCATAGCCAAGATGGCATGTGAAGAATAATAAAATCGATAAAAAGGTAACTCCCAGTTTGTGATCCCACCAGACATTCAGGGGATCATTGTTTCTTCTCTGTTGTTTCAGCATGTCGGAACGTTGAATGCGTGGTTAGTTGGCTGGGTGGTTGGTCAGTCAGTCATTCGATATCATAATAATCACATATATTAAATTCGAAATCATAATAAAATAATAACAATCGTATCATAACACTATTAGTTTAACCAGTTCAACGCTTAACAAAGTTTATTGTTGCTGTACGTGTCCAGTCCATTTTGTTGTCAGATATTCACACATGGACACTCATTTGGTTTCGGTCAATTCATGTCGGCTCAATTCAAATAAACTCAGCTCAAGTCAATTTAAGCTGAACTTTAATTCTCGGCATGAGTCGACATTGTTCCACGCATTTCATTTGTCAGTTTCACTTCATTCGTTTATAACTTTATTTACAGGTTAACAACAAAACACACACGCAAATGCGAGCGCTCACTGTGGTAAACGATATAGGGTACAGTATTTAAAAGGAAAGTGCTAATGTGGTCGATTGCTTCAAGAAGATGGTATTGAATTTATACCGCTCAGCAGCAGGAGCCTATGCGTTATAGACCGAGTGATTCAATACCGGAGTCCACACGCTTATAAGGTATATACATCAGCTAGTTACCACCATATGGGAAGAAGCACTCATACTCCATTATAGGAACTTAAGCATCGTCTGTCCCGTCCAGAAAGAAAGATAAAACTATATGCTTCAATTACAGGGGCTTCTGTGTACTCCCCGTAGATAATAAAGTTTTATTCACACAGTACATTGGATAATATCTTGTAAGAGACTAAAGCCTGTGGTCAATAAAATAATTGACACATTTCAATCCGACTTTAGCAAATTCAAAATTGACCAGATATTCACCTCTCCTAAAAAAACACACTTTACAATAGTTCCGAAACATGTATCCCTGTGGAAGTAGACAAGTCAGATTTAATTTCTTATAACTTGATCAGTTACAACCATGTATACCAATATATCTCGAGGTGTTTAAATCTGGTATTGCTACACAGAACAAATTAACTCATACATATTAGCAATGGTGTTCAAAAAGTGTTTCCAATGATGAGATTTGTCTATATTATGAATGTTGTTCATAATTCGAATGATGTTTTGTATTTTTTCGCCGGCACAATTGTTTTTTGTTTTTTCCTCTTATTTTGTAATTATTGTTCTTTAAACGTTCCTTCTTCTAATGATTTATCTTGTAGAGCAGAACAATATAAACAATGTAAATCAGCACTAGTTTGAGTTATTAGATGTTGCATTTATATTAAAAAAAATAAAAAAAAATGTATATGTGAACTAATTAGCTTTATTGATGAATAGTATATGTGCGAGTAGATACGATGGAGGGGATACAAATTTTATAAATAATGTGAAAAAATAGGAAATAGTACACATGAGCATGTATTTTAAGTAAAGTACTGTACCATACCATAATATAATAGGGTGCCACCGTGGTGCAATGGTATGCACACCCGCCTTGCACGCTGAAGGTCGTTGGTTCGATTCCCCGGCCAGTCAACATCAAAAGACTTTTCAACGGTGGCAAAATACCCCACAGTAATGTTGGCGACCTGAGTATTTCAGCCTTGTAAAACTTCTCTACACTACTACTACTTCTCTCTTAGACACGCCGTTCGGACTTGGCGATAAACAGTAGGTCCCGTATCATTGAGCTAATATGAATCGGGGTGCACTCATTGATATGAGGGAAGTCTCCCTTGTCCTTCTGGGATGTTTGTGGAGCAATTATTACACTTACTTCCATAATATGTAAAAATTAATTATGAAAGAAAAATTAAGCAATTGGCAAAAATTAGGGAGAGACAAAATAAAAACAAAAACAATAGAAGCAAAACAAACCACGACATCTCTATAGGTAAAGCACAAAAACCGGGTTTTGCATGAAAAGAGAATCTCTCTCGAGAGAGCCAAAAAACCAGACAGCAAATAGTTGGGAAAGTAGGCGAAACTAGAAAATTTATTTTTGAATTTTACAAAAGCATTCATACTTTTGAAAAAATAGAAGTTTAAAAGAGGTGCGTTCAACTTATGGACAAATGATTCTGTGTAACAATCATGTTTCATTTCTTTGTCGAAAACTAGAACTAAAATTTAGTTAATTAATTAATTAAGTTTTGTTAATTTTTAGTTACTTAAAACTAATTTTTATTTACAAAAACTTAGGTAGACTAAGTCTTAGCTAACTAAGACACAAAAGAAAACAAAATTGGACCAAATAAAACAAAAATATCAAAACTAGAACAATGTTTATGTCATTGCAAGGGAATCAATTATGGTAGCTCCCAATAATGCCCCAAAGGTGTCGGCGTAAGCTTGATAAGAAAGAGGTACCAAAACTTATTCCTGTAGCTATCATAAAATAAAGCCAACATTCATTACAATTTAAAATAACAAAAAAAATTATTGATACCACTGTACTTGACATCGGCAGTGACGTTTTAAGTGCAGTACACATTGTCAGTTTTGACTGTCGATTTGCAGTTATCGATAACTGTCCAACCGTTGTGGTTGATGAATGACTAAAATGAACGGCCACACTAGCAAGCAACCGAATATTTGAGCAAAGCTGTCATTCAAAACTGAAAATGTGTATCCAGCTTTAGAGAGATCAAACAACCATCGACCACATTTACGCACTTAAGGCACACAGATGTTGAGATTTATTGAAGTGTAAAAAATGTTGAAAAATTAATAAGCAATAAAATTGCCATGAAATTAATATTCCCATGAATCTCGTGAATATCATGCTGAGCTAGATCACAAATACTCGGTCAGCATTAAAAAACTTTGAACAACTCATACAGCTTTGTCCAACGTATAAAGTTTCTAATTTCTGTAAAAGTGTTTGTTTTGATTACGGCAATATTGTTATAATTGGGATGTAGACATTGAAAAGAGGATATTACTATCGCCGTGATGAGTTGATAAAATATTTATGTCGAATACATCTACACTATGCAACACTGAAAATGCAGACAACTTCTAGTATGCATTTTTTGAAAGGACATATTGAGACTACAAAAACAATAGCAGGGTTTTGTCCTGTCAGATCCAGTTCGGATTTTATGGCCTCATCTAAACCGGCCTAAAACAGTTTTTGCATTTATCGGACCTGTATCTAAGAAACTATTAGGAATTTGGCGTTGCTATCTTTGGCAATATTGTAGCCCTATACTAGTAAAACTTATCTTTTGAACAGACCACATAAGAAAAACTCCAAATAGGGCATCAACATCGATAAAATATAGAAAATTTAATATAATTGCTAAAATCCTGGTCAGTATCAGCTAAATTAATGCGAGCTGAACCAAGTAACCGTTTGCAAAAATATTCCAAATAAAGATCTCAGCAATTTTTCAGAACATTCTGAAACTTTAAAATGCTTACTTCATGTTGTTTCAGCGGTGTTTTGCATAAGATCTTTTACAATACTCGCATCATATCTTTATCAATACTCGCATTTCGGATTATTGACGTATTTATTAAATGGTCGTAGAAAAATATAATGAAAACAACGTGACAGAGGCATTTTACAACAATGGCATGTTGTGTATTACATTCCAGCGAATATTTTTCTAAAAGAAAACATTAAGAAAAAATTAACGGTTTTGGAGATATGTTGCCAAATGTACACAAATTACGGAAATTTTCGGTATTTAATAAAATTTGAGGCAATAAATGTAGTCTTTCGAATTCATTATTTCTCCAAATATTTTATTCGTTCCCTTATCTACAAAGTTGCTTCAGAGGTCAGAAGAAGATTCGCATTAGTTTCAGAGATATAGATATATATAGAAAGCTTTAAAAAGTCAATATTGAACCAAGTTTAGATGGGGCCATAAAATCCAAGCCGGATCTGACACAACAAAACCCAACTAGGGTTTTTGTCGTTTGGGTTTGTACTTTCCAAAAATCCTCCGTTCAAATTGTTTGCACAAGATTACGTTAAAAATGTTGCACAGTGCTATTAAACACATTTTGTTTAAATATTTTTATAACTAATTTGGACAAATCACACTTGGCAAATAACTTGACGATTTCTACGAATGCCAGACACAACGACGACGTGCATACATTGATTGATATGCTCAATGTAGGATAACTTGGAAAAGCCTACAAACATTTTATAATTTTATCATTTTTGAACGTGTACACAACCACAATAGTAAAGTACCCACTTGCAGGGACGTACACAAGGACGTATTTTTTACCACGAAATGAAATATGTATTTTTGAACATTTTGCTTCCAAAAAGTCACATATAATAATTAATGAAATTTGTCAGCAAGTTACCGACCAAAATAAAGCTTTTAGTTTTACAGAGTTTGTCGGCAACGGCAAAAAATACAGCACCTCATTTAAAGGTACTGCTTTCGTCGAACAAAATAGTATCAGTTATTTCTTCCGACAGAAATATACCCTCAGCGTATGACTGGCCATATGTCACATCTGTAGTGCGATTATCTAACTAATTTTAGTTTGGACCACACAGCAAGAGAGTTATCGTGTTTACCGAACATTTTAGTTTGTTTCTGTAGGGCCGTTAATTATCTGCAGAAGTACCTACTACACAAAATTTCAAACTTTTTCGCAAAAGTGCAGTTTAAGGACATTACAATAGCATATTTTTTCTGGTCCAAGTCCATACTACCTGAGATTATAGCCCTAAAGCTCCAAAACCCCTGTTAACACCAACTGTTGATAAAGTATCCGATTTGGTCGAAATTTTACACATCAAGTTCAAGTTCCCAAGGTCTATATACGGCAACATCTTTGGGTACCTCACAAAATGTCAACATTATCTGCAGTTTAAGGGCTGTGGATTGTTTTGAAATTGTCATTGAAGGTTGTCCTTGTGATTCCGATTACAAGATATAATTTTTTCGTGGGCAAGTGCTTCCTGATAAAATGGAACATAAGCTCTAAATTATGTATTATACTGCGATCACCTAAAATGGTTGTGCTGAACAACTACCTAAAAGAATGGCACCTAAAATTAGATTCAGTGCCACTCCCGTATATATTTTTTAGTCATATGCTTAGCGTATTCAGACTGATTCTTTTTTACTTTTCCTGTTTAGTGTTGTAGTTGTTCAATAATATTGATAACTCTTTTTTATGTAGAGTCTCAGGCCGGGCCCAATACGATTTACTAGGGTTTGTCGTAGGCAAATCTTCTCTAACAATTCTTATTGACATCTATATTTTTATTGCTCTAGACTGTCATTTATTATAAATTGCCAAAGAATGAAATGTGTATCAGTACCTTCTTCCCTATTTGTTTTACTCTTCTTACCAGTCGTTGTAGTTCCATCGGGTTTAGCATAGTTAAGTTCTTCTTAAAAAACTCTGTCTGTGAAAGGAAATATTGTCACATTTTACAGGTTATCGGCCAAATCCCCGCATTAGCAAAAAACAGTTAGTGATTTCTAAGGCATTATTCTGAACTTTAAAAGATCCTCAAGCGAATACGGACTCCTTCGCTGATCCTGGGAGGTGATGACATGTCTACGTTTAACATTCCGGACTGATTATAGAGAGATCATACTAGAGGTGGGCGCATGTCGTGCCGTGAGTAGTGCGTGTTCGTGCCTTCTCGAAAAACACCGTGTTTGTGCGTGTCGTGCCGGAATGCATTTTTGGCCGTGCCTGATCGTGTTTTTTTGTTCGACACGGTTTTGCACGACACGACTAAACACGATCTGCACTATGTGACACGATCGTGCTAAATTTTTGGTCTCCCTTTAGAAGTCGTGCAAGATACCTTACTAAACACGAACATCGAACAAGAAACCGACCAAAATATTCCTAAAATTATTTGCTTCGTTTTTGCAATCTGGTACTTATTGCCGTTTTGTTATGGAGAGGCCAGAGTATTAGTGAAAAAAGATGATGTTTGTTTGCCATTTGTTTTGTTCATGAGAGAAGCAAATACAAAAACTACTATGTATGAGGGTTAACGCAATATACTCTCTTTGCAAGTCAGATGTTTATCTGACTGTATTATTTGTTATGGATGATATTATTGAAAAACATCCTCTTCCCGAATTGAGAAAACTGATTGACTGCCCAAAAAACGTTGTGAATTATTTTAAACACTCGAAGCTAAACAACAAATTGTCGAAAATGTTAAAACAAGATATAAGAACACGTTGGAATTCAACATATATACTTGAGAGCATATACCAAGTCCAGAGTCAGATTAACAGCCTGTTTCTGTATGTCGAAAGAAGAATGTTTGCGAATGAAACACGACCAAACTTTAGTTTTCGAAATAATTTTACCTTTGCTTTTGCTTCAAAACAAAAAAAACAAGTAAAAAAGCATTACGTTCGGCCGGGCCGAACTTTTCATACCCTCCACCATAAAATATTCATTCCTGTCCCCAACTTTAAGTACGTTAAAATGTCAGATAATGCACATAAAATGCTTCATTCGGGAGGCCCTTTTTTATGGTGCCTATATCTAACTGTTGACAATTTTTGGTGGGCTAGAAATTGGGAGGTACAGTTTTTGATGGGAGCCTTTAATGTCAAATAACTCCTAATTAGGTTAAAAAATTTAGCTAGAATCCTCAAAATATCGAAAATCGGTACATAACGTGGGAACTTCAAATGTCATTAACAGCTAGTTCGGAGGTATCTGGGCTATACGAAAATATGAACTTAAATGAACAATTTTTGTTGCAAAATTTTTTGTTGACTTTTAAATTTGAAATTACAGAAAGTTCGTCCAAAAATAAAGCTAAGGTACGGAAAATCGGGAGGTTTGTTCTGGGGCTATACAAAAACATGGACCTACGTTCTGTTAAACATTTTAAGTAAAATCCTCAAAGTACCGAAAATCGGGAAGTATCGTTATATTGAGGCTATGTTGAAAATTGTTGATGCAGATGTGTTGTGACCACTACAACCTTCAAATGTCAAATTACAGTTAGTTCTGTTAAAAATTGTAGCTAAAAATGCCAAATTACTGAAAATTGGGAGGTACCGTTACATAGGAGCTATATCCGAACATGGACCTATGTTGACAATTTTTGATGGAGAGGTGTTGCGACCACTAAGAACTTCATATGTCAAATTACTGCTAGTTCGGTTTAATATTGTAGCTAAAATCATCAAATTACTGAAAATTGGGAGGTACCGTTATATGGGGGCTTTCTTGACAATTTTTGATGGAGAGGTGTGGTGACCACTAAGAATTTCAAATGTCAAATGTTCAAATTACAGATAATTCGGTTAAAACTTGTTGGTAAAATTCTCAAAATACCTGAAATCGGGCGGTAACGTTATATGGGGGCTATTCCAAAACATGGACCTATGTCCACTAGTTATATAAGTTTACTGACATTTAAGAACCCTAAATGTCAATTGATAGCTAAATCGGTCTGAAAATGTAGATAAAAACGTCAAAATGCCGTAAATCGGGGGTACCGTTATATGGGGGCTATACCAAAACGTGGACCTAGGTCCACAACTTTTGTTATATAAGTTTAGTTACACTTAAGAACCCTAAATGTATATATGTATTATAGCTATATCGGTCTGAAAATGTAGATAAAAATGTTAAAATACCGTAAATCGAGGGGTACCGTTATATGGGGGCTATACCAAAACGTGGACCTATGTCACATTTAAGAACTTCAAATGTCAAATTATAGCTAAATCGGTCTGAAAATGTAGCTAAAACCGTCAAAATACCGTAAATCGGGTGGTACCGTTATATGGGGGCTATACCAAAACGTGAACCTATGTCCACAAGTTTTGTTATATATATTTATTGACACTTAAGAACCCTAAATGTCAAATTATAGCCAAATCGGTCTGAAAATGTAGATAAAAACGTCAAAATGCCGTAAATCGGGGGTACCGTTATATGGGGGCTATACCAAAACGTGGACCTAGGTCCACAACTTTTGTTATATAAGTTTAGTTACACTTAAGAACCCTAAATGTATATATGTATTATAGCTATATCGGTCTGAAAATGTAGATAAAAATGTTAAAATACCGTAAATCGGGGGGTACCGTTATATGGGGGCTATACCAAAACGTGGACCTATGTCACATTTAAGAACTTCAAATGTCAAATTATAGCTAAATCGGTCTGAAAATGTAGCTAAAACCGTCAAAATACCGTAAATCGGGTGGTACCGTTATATGGGGGCTATACCAAAACGTGAACCTATGTCCACAAGTTTTGTTATATATATTTATTGACATTTAAGAACTTCAAATGTCAAATTATAGCTAAATCGGTCTGAAAATGTAGCTAAAACCGTCAAAATACCGTAAATCGGGTGGTACCGTTATATGGGGGCTATACCAAAACGTGAACCTATGTCCACAAGTTTTGTTATATATATTTATTGACACTTAAGAACCCTAAATGTCAAATTATAGCTACATCGGTCTGAAAATGTAGCTAAAAACGTCAAAATAGCGCAAATCGGAGGGTACCGTTATATGGGGGCTATACCAAAACGTGGACCTATGTCCACAACTTCTAATATATAAGTTTATTAACACTTAAGAACCCTAAATGTCAAATTATAGCTACATCGGTCTGATAATGTAGCTAAAAACGTCAAAATACCGTATATCGGGGGGTACCGTTATATGGGGGCTATACCAAAACGTGGACCTATGTCCACAAGTTTTGTTATATAAGTTTATTGATACCTAGGAACCCTAAATGTCAAATTATAGCTAAATCGGTCTAAAAATGTAGCTAAAAACGTCAAAATACCGCAAATCGGGGGGTACCGTTATAAGGGGGCTATACCAAAACGTGGACCTATGTCCACAAGTTTTGTTATATACGTTTATTGACACTTAAGAACCCTAAATGTCAAATTATAGCCAAATCGGTCTGAAAATGTAGCTAAAAACGTCAAAATACCGTAAATCGGGGGGTACCGTTATATGGGGGCTATACCAAAACGTGGACCGATATAGCCCATCATCGAACTTGACCTGCCTGCAAACAAAAGACGTATTTTCCCAAAATTTCAGCGTCCTATCTTCATTTTTGTGGATGCTAGAGTGATTACCACAGACGGACGGACAGACGGACGGACGTGCTCAGATCGACTTAGAATTTTACCCTGATCAAGAATATATATACTTTATATGGTCGCAAATGAGTATTTCAATGCGTTACAAACGGAAAAACAAACTTAATATACCCTCCATACTATGGTGGAGGGTATAAAAAAAATGAAAAACACACAAGAGTTTGGACGTGTTTCATCCGCACACATTCTTCTTTCGACATACAGAAACTGGCTGTAAGAGTATTTTGCTACAAAAGTTGGATCGTATATCTGACTTAAAGTTTTCATTGCTAGAACTTCTATTGGGTTTTCATAAAATATTCTCGGAAAAGAACCCTACTATGCACATTTTTGCCCTTTGGTCTAAAAAACTTTTGAAAGTCTGCTCAATTGAAAGATTTGAAAGCTAAAACTAAACAATCATTGCTTAAACGCTTTGTACCAAAAATGACACATCTAATAGGCTCATTTAGACTAGCCATAAATCCGCATCTGGATTTAATAAATCCAGTACAAATCTCATTGCATTTAGATATACATACCTTTTCGAGGATTTAAATTTCAATCAGCTGATTTTTGTTCATAGCACAATTACCAAGGTAGATGCATCAGCCCATCCGATCGTATTTGAATCGTTAGAAGAAGTTGTTGTAAATTGAACTCGTCTCAAAAAAACATACGGCAAATTACAAATTTATTGTTTAATATTGAAAATGTTAGCTTATTATGATACTAATGCTAACTAATGAGCAAATAAAGAATTATTTTATCGTTTAAACAATGCAAATATTTGTCTTGGTATCAAATTTGTATATCAAATCAATTTTATTTTTTTCGTATCGTTTACAAATTTTGACATTTTAAATTATTTTTGTAATGGCAATACACCGATGAATCTACCTTGTTTCTTGTCCCAGCTTGCAACTTTTTGTATTTTCTAGCAACGTGTTGCAAAAAACAGAGTTGTATACGAGGATTTATGCCGGATTTAAAATAAATCCACCCAATACGAGGATTTATTTTTGTGTGGGAAATCTGGTAGATTTTGACCGGATTTAGCAAATGAAACCACTAAATCCGGCTAATGAAGTCATATCTAAATGACCTATAAGAAGATGATTTTTTATTAGCTAATGTAAAAGCAATGTTACTTGATATACAAAGTGAGAACATATGATGAGCAGGAAATTACAATGCCACATTTACACTAATTATCAGAGTTTTTGGATCAAAATGGCAAAAAGAAGAAAAATGAAAAAGTTGATACAGAAATTGATACATATTATCGAGTGCCGTATCTAGCCCGACTGATGTTTTAAACTTTTGGAAACATCCTAATCTAAAATATTTAGAACAATTAGCCAGGAAATTTTTGGCTATACCCGTCAGCTCAGCAACGAGCGAGAGATTTTTTGCACATCTGGAAATATTCTCAACGTTCTAACTTGGACAAAATAATGGTTTTAAGAATAGAAAAATTAGAATTACATATGAATATTTTTTTAAAAACAAATGTACACCTATATCGATTTCTCCTTTTTATACCCTACACGACCTTGTGGTAAGGGGTATTATGTCTTTGTGCATTAGTTTGTAACATGCAAAAGGAAACGAGATAGACCCATAGTTCCTTTTAGGGATATACATAGAATCACTTTCTGAGTCGATTTACGCATGTCCGTCTGTCCATGTATTTTTGTAAACAAAGTACAGGTCACATTTATTGTCCGATTCGCATGAAAATTGTGGAAGATAGTTTTTTGGCAAAAGGACGAACGGTATTTATTTTGGTAAAAATCGGTTCAGATTTGGATATAGCCCCATATACATATATCTTCGCCCGTTTTAAGGCATTTGGTGCAAGAAAAATCCTAGATATGTCCGATTTCAATGAAATTTGGAATGTGCGACGGAATTCAGTCTATAAATAAGTGTGCCAAATTATATAGAAATCGGTTCAGATTTGGATATAGACCCCATATATATATTCGACCGATTTAAGTCATTTGATGCACGAAACGCTATATATGTACGATTTCCATAAAATTTGGAATGTTTACCGGGATTTGGCCTAGAAACAAGTGTGCTAAATTGATATATAGATATCAGTTCAGATTTGGTATACCTCCCATATATATTCTCGTCCGATTTTAGGTATTTGATGCACCAAACGCGCTATATACATAAATTTGAAATGTTTGCCGGAATTTGGCCTAGTGTGTCAAATGTGCCAAATTATATCGAAATCGGTTCAGATTTGAATATAGCTCTCATATATTATTTAGGCAGATTTGAGGTATTTGATGCACGAAACACGCTGTATTTTGATAAAATTTGGACTATGTGACGGAATTTGGTCTACAAATAAATGTGAAAAATTATATCGAAATCTGTTCTGATTTGGATTTAGCTTCCATACATATTCACAGTGGTGTAGGGTATTATATAGTCAGTTCCGCCCGACTTTGATCCTTTCCCTACTGGTTTTGTAATTTCGTGCGTGAGTGTGCGTGTTCGTGCCTTCACGAAAAACGCCGTGTTTGTGCGTGAATGTGCATAAAAATTTTGTTCGTGCCTAATTTTTTAGGCACGCGCCCATCTCTAGATCATACACCAATGATGGATGCCACCGTGGTGCAAAGACAAGCACATCCGTTTTGCACATTGCATGCCTGGATTACACAAAATCCTGTAAAACTTTGCGAATAAAGGAAAAAAGTTAAGAGAAGTACATAAGGGCTATATCCGGACGGGGCCGACCATGGGATACCCTACACAACCACCCATTGGCAATAGCTTTTTCCGAAATATATTTTTCGTGAGGAGATCTAGGATTTGCCATTAGAAGAAATTATACCCGCTTTGTAGTAGTAGGTTCAGTATAACCGGGTCCGACCCGGTTTTTTAATTTGGATTTTCGGGACAAATAAAGGATAAAAGGATCCGCCACCTCATGAAAATATGGTTACCCCCGATTATTTTATCCTGTTCGTTTGAATATGTGCATTACAAAAAAAATTACGAGACTCCTTTTCCCTTTTTTCCTTTGACCCAAAAATCTTAAATATGAAATTTCATGGCGATCGGTTAACGTTACCCCGTGCCACCCGAGCGATGTTTGTTTCCATAGTAATATGTATGGGGCCAAAGGCGCATTTTTCGAAAATTCTCTACAGGCCAATCTAGTAAGCTAGATGAACAGTTTTCTATGAATCCAACATAGTACGACATAACATCAAGAGGAGTTTTACATGTTTGAAAATATGTACTCAATTAATAAAGACATCATTTCGTTAAGCGCTTTTGCCACCACTGAATATGAGGTTTGTATTGCCTCAGATAGCAACATTTCTACGAAAGGTTATATGTCTATGTTGGCTCTCGACAAAAAATCTGTTACTTTTACAATTTCATTAAGAATGTTTTTCTATTCATTAAGAATGTGTTTTCTATTCCATACATGTACTAAAATATGATTTTTAGATTTTCGACCTAACTATTATTTTCGGCTTTATGTAATTTTAAATTAATAATAATTGTTCCACAAACATCCCTGATGGGACAAAGGAGACTTGTCTCATATCAATGAGTGCACCCAGATTCATATTATCTCAATGATATGGGACCTACTGTTTATTGCCGAGTCCGAACGGCGTGTCCTAAGACACCACTTGTAGAGCAGTAATTTTAAATTATGTAGGGTAAATTACTTTAATAAATACATTCTAAATCAAAATATTTAATTTTATTTTCTTGAAGTCCTGCAGACATATTAATGAAAAAATATTTAATTGTTAACAATGCTTGTAAACATGTAAGAAAATTTATGTCGTATTATTGATAGCTGAAAAATAATTCGTATACGAAGGTTCTCTTTGTAATTGGGCTTCTTTGTTTTGTGCAACGAAACAAAACTCCCATTGAATACTATTTTAGCGTACACATATACTCGTATTTCAAAACCATGCATAGAAAATTTAATTGAATGCAATGCCGTCATTGTTACCAAAATTTTAGAGTCATTGATAACAATATCATGTTTAAACTACATTTTGACACCCATTCATGACATTTGTTCATTGGCAAGACAATGGATGTAGATTTGTGTTTTTTTCTTACTTTTTAAGAAAATATTCTCTTTTCAACTCAAAATCTTCCTGCTGAGAAAGATAAGATGTAGGCTGATTGCTCAACGGTTTGAACCACATTAAATGATTGGAGATCAAAGATGGTCTTTCGGAAATTATGACATATCTACCATACATTTCTGACGTATATTACATACGTCAGAAACGTCATAAACCCAGCCAAAAAACCAGGTTTTTGACAGAATTTCATAACCTAAAAATCGATGTTGTCATAATAATACAACTCATATTTTATTTCTTTTGAGGTCCAATTTTATTAAAAAACAAGCAATGATTTCACTCTAAAATATATACATTATATATGTAATATTTGTAATAATATTTGTTTTTTACTTCACCCGCAAATTCTTTGAATCATACGTAAAGTAGTAGTAGTGTTCGGAATATATTGTAGATGGCGTGCTAAGTGTGTAATTCAATTTATTGTTCAATTAATTCAGTTCTTAAAAATTAAAATATTAAGAAGAATATGCTTTTATTTTTAAAACACAGGTACGGAGGCTCTTCAGTAACAAAGACAGGCTTGCAGAATTAATAGTAATTGAACAAATATGATGGTAACCTACATTTTTTGAGGTTTATGACGTTCACTACTTTTTATACGTTTTCTACGGGTATATGACGTTTTGGCGTTTACAACTTTCTGACCGTCGAAAACTTAAAAAATCATCATACAGACCATCTCTGTTGGAGATTTCTTTTTAGGTATCACGCTCATCATCTGAATGTGAACAAACTTATGTTCACTGTGTTCATAAATAAAAGGATTAATTCAGTATCCCAGTGAGCAAATAAAATCTAAGATTTGACAGTTTTATTAATTAAATATTCATGAATGCCTTTGGTGGAATTTTGTTATCCAATTCTAGGGTGAGAAAAAAGATAACAACAAATTGATTTTCTTAATTCGATCATAACATACCAACCAAACTAGTTCTCTGTTTTGTCTAAAGAAAGAAAAAAAAGGTGTTAACAATAGGTGGAAATCAGTTATAATCGAATCACTTCAAAGTGCCATTCACTGTTGGAGCAAGTATAATTATTGGACATTATTTATTGACTCCAACAGCGGATGTAGTTTCCAATTTAAATATATTAACAAGAACTTGATTTGGAAATTCCACAAAGAAGGCTTTTCACGTGACAAAGACAGCGTGTCGACAGACACAATGTAAATCAATCTGAAATACAGCTTTGGATGAGGTGGATGAATATGAAAGCAACAATGTTGCAAGTATGAATATTTTACTTAACATATGACCAGTCAAAAAAGCCCACTTCAATGTTTTAGAACTTAAAACTATCGTCTAATACGATAAAAGTGTAAACAAAGTATACAAAAGAACAAATATTTATATTAGACTTGTTGTTCGAGTGGTAGTGCAATGGTATGCACACCCGCCTTGCACGCAGAGGGTCGTGGATTCGATTCCCCGGCCAGGCAACATCAAAATTTTCAACGGTGGCAAAATACCCCTCAGCAATGTTGGCGACATTTCCTGAGTATTTCAGCCATGTAAAACTTCTCTATAAAGTGGTGTCGTAAGGCACGCCGTTCGGACTCGGCGATAAACAGTAGGTCCCATATCATTGAGCTAATATGAATCGGGGTTGACTCATTGATATGAGAGAAGTCTCCCTTGTCCCGCCTGGGATGTTTGTGGAACAATTATATTGTTGTTCGAGGAGATACAGTACAATGACTATAAGATAGTCTATTTGATAAAAAGAAGTATTGCTCTCCTGTAGTTAAAAACTATACAGTCGTAGCCCCTTTTTACACTTGGGAAATAAACACATAGATTCCAAAGTTCGTATTTCCTTGTACTACACCATTTTCAACTGTAATTCAGAAAATACCAGTTGTAATTCAGAAATTCCATTTGAAAGTCAGATATTTTATTTGTAATTCAGAAATTCGAAATGAAATTCAGATATTTTATTTGTAATTCAGATATTCCATTTAAAATTCAGAAATTCCATTTGAAGTTCAGATGTTCCATTTCAAATTCAGAATATATCATTTGAATTTGATATTCAGAATATTTTAATTGTAATTCAGATATTCCATTTTAAATAAAGAAATTCCATTTGAAATTCAGATAATTCATTTTAATTTCAGAAAATTCCATTTGAAATTCAGAATTTCAATTTGGAATTCACATATTCCATTTCAAATTCTGAATATGTCATTTGAATATCAGAATTTCCAATTTAAATTCAGAAATTCCATTTGAAATTCAGAATATTTCAATTGAAATTAAGAAAGTATTTCGTCACCATAAATGCCCGAAGACGTAACCCACAAAATCAAAACTTTACAGGAGAACCAAAAAACGTTATAAAATTAGAAACTGTTTTACGGAATATTAATCTTATGAAGGCGAGTATATGGGATATTATCGATCATATACGAAGGGGAATAAGTAGTGAAACCAAAACCGCTAAATTGCTTAGTTTTGAGATCCTCCATTACAACAAAATCTGTAATTCCGAAATGTCATTTCTTAAATAGGATCGTTGTTTTTGAACGTAGAAGCTTGAGCATGTATTTTAACTTTATTTATCAGATTACGTCAAAAAACGGATTTGATTTTCATGTCGACGATTTATGAAAACATATTTGTTATGTAATGAGGTTTTTTTAAATAAACGGGTAATTATACGAGCGATATAAAGTAATGACAGGAATTGCAAAAAATGACGGAAAATTAAGAATTCCAAAAGTCAGAATATAGAGACATACACATACATACATATATAGTAAAAAATTTATAACAATTCAAAAACAAATGCAAGTTAATCTATCGTCCCACTGGTATATCTTCCAGAGATAGGGCTTCTTCGTGGAGCTTCGTCTATGACAGACTCCAAATACTGCAACCTCTGCAGACTGATGTTTGGTGGTGTCACGGTTGGAGTACCCAAATGTCCTTTTACATAAGTTTTAATTTTACGCCATATATGTATGTATGTACATTCGATTGGATTTAATTGGGGCGAATACGGCGCTAATCGTAAAAGAGACGCGGGGGATTGCAAAAATGCTACTTCCAATTAATTGTGACATGGATCTTTATCTATAACAACAACGAGCTCCGACAATACGTTCCCCATTTCCTGCCATTTAGATAAAAACATCCGGACCCACCATTTGCATCATTTCTTCTGACAGCACCACTGCACCGATCCATTTTTATGATCCCACTCGTGCCTATAGCTCCAAATAATCTTAAAAGAGACGCGGGGGATTGCAAAAATACTACTTCCAATCAATGGATGACATGGATCTTTATCTATAACAACAACGAGCTCCGACAATTCGTTCCCCATTTCCTGCCATTTGGATAAAATCGACCGGACCCACCATTTGCATCATTTCCTCTGACAGCACCACGGCGCCGATCCATTTTTATGATGCCACTCGTGTCTATAGCTCCAAATAAGATGCACATTCGGACCTCTGCACGTTGGGAAAATTTGCACTGCCCTAATACCAGTGCGAGACCATCCGTAGCTCCTTTTGCAAAAAGGTTAAAATTGGTTTCATCCATATAAAGTACCTGCTTTCCCTCTCTTATAAATTCATTTAGCTTTTGCACATATTCCGAACGTTTTTGCTTATTTTGCCGGGAATTGATATCTTCGGATTGACGGTGCGCCCGTTTAATCGAAAAAAATAGTCCACGGATGGTATTAGAAATTGTGGAAATAGCCTTCTCAAAGGTATTTAATATGATTTCTTTAATTGATTTTAAGGTAATACACGGGTTATCTTCCATCTATTTGAATATATCATCGACTTCTCCATCTGATAGAATATGTGGTTTCCACCACGCGTTTTCGGTTCTTAAAATTGGTGCTGCTAGCTCTGTCCAATCAGCTCCTTTGTTTGCGGTCTCAGTTATCCGTACTTTATCTTGCTCCGAGTGTCTCTTGTATGTTCTCCTTTGAACCGTTTCTGTTTCTATGTATTAATATACATATATACTTTTATATTTTTCTATTAATTATTTGATAAAATGTGTTACCTTCAATGGATCCTCTGCATAATGGGCATACCTCTCCTATGTTTTCCATATATTTCGCATGGTATTACCCATTGCACTACTCCTCTTGTCATTTTCGAGACGCAGATAGCACAGTTTCCGTTGAGTTCCATTTTACACAATCACACGCGAGACAATAAAGTTTAATATCAAAACACTTATGTAAATAATTTAAATGTGGCAAATCCTATGTATACTTTGGTTGTAGGCTAAAACCCCTATGAACACTATGTTTATTTTACGAATTATGTGTCGTGAATGTAAATGTAAATTCTGAATATCAAATGGAAATTCTGAAATTCAAATGATATATTCTGAATTTCAAATGGAACATCTAAATTTCAAATGGAATTTCTGAATTTCAAATGGAAATTCTGAATTTCAAATGGAATTTCTGAATTTCAAATGGAATTTTTGAATTGCAATTGAAATTTTCTGAAATTAAAATGAATTATCTGAATTTCAAATTGAATTTCTGAATTTTAAATGGAATATCTGAATTGCAAATAAAATATCTGAATTTCATTTGGAATTTCTGAATTACAAATAAAATATCTGAATTTCAAATAGAATTTCTGAATTACACATAAAATATCTGAATTTCAAATAGAAATTCTGAATTACAGTTGAAAATAGTGTAGTCATGTGGTGCTTACCAGCTGATACATACAGTTATAATTCACATCTGCTGGCATCCTTTCCTGGCTTCAGTAGCGGGACCGCCCTGGCAACTTTCCAGGCTTGTGGTACAATATGCGTGGTTAACGAAACATTGAAGACACTTGTTAAATACTCAACTCCGTGTTCATCCAATTGCTTATGTATAGACAGCGGAGTCCTAAGCAAATACATATGTATATGGTTAGGATGGTCGTTAGAGTTGGGTAACATAGTTCCTAGTTCCTTGTACTAGTTCCAAAACGTATGAGTAACATCATGAAATATATCGTGTGATAGTAAGTATACGCAGTTTGTTCAAAGAAAATATTTAAGCCATTGGAACTGTGAAGTGAACTAGATAGTTCCATATAGTTCCTTTGGCACAACTCTAATGGTCGTAGAGAAAATCAGATTAGTCAGAAACTCGTTTTATCACAAAATAAAACGAATTAGGTCCAGAAAATTATACATATTTTGCATATAGTGCATATTTTGACATATTTGCATAAAACGAGTAGATGCAAAACCATATGCAAACATATATTCAAAGATTTGTGGTCTAAATATGGTATTATTGCATATCCAAAAATTTATGCATTTTGCATATGTCATATGTTTCGATTGCAATTTAATCAGAAGCCAAAAATATGCCCAGTCCCAAAATTTGACATGAATCGGACCAAAAATAGGGGTTGCATAAAAGTCCGCTGTCTACTTATGTATTAGCATTGAGGTTCCATATGTAGCCAACGGTCTGTATGATTTCGGGTTTCCGATGATATCTGCAACATAGTTTATCGTAAATTGTGCTGGTATCTCCTCAGCTGAGAGGGCTTTTACAAGGCGTAGCATACTCCTTTTCGCCCTATCACTATCGGGTGCGGTTAAAATAACATGCGTACCTCTTCGAATCTGTTACTGTCGCTTTTCTTCATCATTCTTTCCCGGATTCAAAAGTAATTTAACGGTTGCCCACACTTTACTTAATCTTGGTGAAGGATGGATTTGCAAGATGATATTGCATTGCTTCAGGTGGCCTAGTAACTTTTTTAGCATCAGGGTTCGTACGACGAAGCACATCACGCTCATTTGCTTGTCCCGTCGCATCTGCTGGGAAATTTGGTCTGATTACGGGTGTTCGACCAGCATGTATGTAGCAAGCGGCTGCAGCTGTGATAATGTCTCGGAAAATTCTCTCAGCTATCCGGGCATCTGAGGGAATGGACAGCCCTTTGATGCCTTTTTATGGTTCAGAAAAGTAAGGCTGTCAGAGATTATGAATTCTGGTGGTCTTTTAATGGAAACGTTTATATAAAGATGGTCTGAGCTAAGGGAAATAACGGGATGCAAGATGCGTTTTTATACGACCGGATGCAAAAATGGTGATGTCTGACGAGTTGTGGCAATATTCTCTTATACTCGTAGGAGCATTTTCGTTCACCTTGAAAAATCACATGTGATGTTGAACTCTGTTTCCTGGATGGCTGCAGCCAAAACGTTCCACCGACTCATTATAAAGTCTACGATGACGTTGCCTATATTGTGGAGACCGTTGAAATTGAATTGCAGGAATGATGAATTTTCAATCGCAGTGGTCCTGAAGGCGGCTGCCTCGCGGCTGAGGTACACTAAGACCTCGGGAGTGCTACCATTCCCTACATACATTATATCTAACCGATATTGGCATATGGTGAATGCGGATCTAGCAAATGGAACAGATTCTTATGGCCCGAGGTTCTTCTCTATCTCTATATATTGCAGCTCCCATGGTGAAAAACTATGAACATAATAATATAATTGTTGATTTTACGGCACTTGGTCGAAAATAATCTCTATGATTGTTTTAAACCTACATACCCAACACAAAAATCAAGTTTTTGTGGTTAATCGAAAATTGTTTTTTTTTTACGACAAATGGTGTCGGTTATGGAATTGCCCGATTTTTTTGAGCAACGATATGCTTTATCTAGGTAAAACTGATGTAGTGATGATGCAGTTAGTGTTATTCCTTTTTTGGACTTGTACAGATATCCTGCATATTCGGCCAAAAGTTGACCAAACTTCTTCCCAACAACTAAGAAAGTATTAGTCAGCTGTGCCGACAGAGATATACTCTTAGCATCAGACCTAAAAAAGAAGTAAACACAATACTTCTGACGTGTATAGGTTTTTTTAGTTTTGGGCCAATTTCTCAGGAAGTATGAACTTGCCACCGAAAAAATTGTACCGTCGTAACTAAGGTCGCATACACAACGTGTTGCTTATACTGCACTCTTTCCAAACTTTGTGTGGGAGTTAACCGAAAGAGTGGTCCGATGTAGTCAATATTTGAACATAATCCTAACATATAAGAAATAATAGGATGTACAACGTTTGGATCAGTTTAGTTGGAGCCGAAAGCCTTATTGAAGCTTTTGGCCATTCTCTTAGAAAGTATGAAAATTTGCGCAGTCGTAACAGAGCCAGAAAGAACAACCTGTTTCAAACAAATTCAAAACGATTAATTACACTTTACAACAAAATTGATTTTTTTTTTTTTGAATTACAAGAAACCCCGCACAGATTATGAAAGAGGACCGAAAAAAAAGAAGACACGTGTATCGGCGTTTTGAAAGTTTACGTCGAGAAGTAACCTAAATAGGCGTGGCAAGTTCCGCCCATTTCTACAGGTTTTGAAATATTCGACATCCGATTCCTTGGAATCCTTGCATTTTAGGTATAAAGTGTCTTTGGCAATATTACGGACAACAATGTGGGGTATCTTTTTATGAAAAAATTAACCCTCATGCGAGTCACTAAAGGGGTCTTTTTCAAAAACGTTTAAAAAGTCTTTTAAAATGAGATCGTATCAGATCAAAATATTCTACAAAATTATTTGTCATACAATTTTACTATATGTCCCCGAATATACCAAAACTCTAAATCGTACCTAAACGCCAGGAATCTGCCAAAAGTAAAATCACGTTTTAGGGTTAATGTTGTACTTTATCTGAGTTTATTAAGTTTTGTCCCACAAAACTTCATTCTAGATAGAAGACGTCAAAGACAAAAATATTCTGCATCAAATTTCAATGTAAGTCGCCGAATAAATGAAATCTGCATTTACAATATATATCAAGAAAATATATACATCAAATTTGCCAACAAAACACCCAAATATTTTTTGGAATAAATTAGTTTTAGTTTTAGCCATTCACAAGCATTTTTGCCAAAATAAAAACTCGGTTAAGGATAAGCTGACCAAAGCTGATCAAACACACAACTGTGTTGAAACATGTGTATGGACGGACTGCAACCAGGTACAGATATAGACATCATAAACGTCCAATCCAATTTACTTTGGACGTGAGCAAGCAACCAAATGCCATATGGCCAAATAAAACGTCAATATTCCACTGTCAGTCTACTTAAAGCGTTTACTTTTCTGTTCACTTCCCGCATCTTGGTTAGCATCACCATCTGAAACGGACTATTGCAAACCAAGCCTCTCGTAAATTAATGAAGATTTCTTATTGATTTTAAAGTGTTTCTCGTTGTTTGTTTAATTTTTATTTTTCACAGTTGTGGTCTCTTAATATTCATGTTCTTCGGTAGATATACTATACGAATTTGTGGATATGTTCCAGCACATCAGATTTTTGTAGCAATGGGATAACTATTTGTAAATTTTGTGGAATTCTTATTACACGATACATACGTATACTTTATTGGAATTTTGGTTATAGAAAACATTGCCAGATCGTTTTACGGGATATTCAGCTAATCAGTAATAGTCTACCCACAATTTAGAAATTTTATATTGCACAAATATATTGATTCATAAAATGCAAATGGCCTCTTGTGCTATGGTACACAGAAACAAATATTTCGAGAATTTTTACATATTTTCGATCGTGATGTACAGGTACCTTACATAAGATACATGTACAGTAGAGTGGTTTTAGTAAATCGATGTCGGATATTTTTATGCGCTACCATCCTAAAATGTTTAGTTTTGTTAAAAATTAAGATTGCCACTGGGGCCTTAAAGATTCCATGGGCCATTTATATAGCTAAAATTAAAATCTGATCCGATTTTGACAATTTTTTGTAGAATTACTTGTTTAGCCACAAAGAACTGGTCAACTGCTTTCATCTATTGTACAATAAATGTGGTCTGTAGAGCGATTTCTTTCAAAATTCGCCTTTGGCCCCATACAAATTTTTATGGGACCAAATGCGAATTTTCACAAAATCTCTCTAGAGACCACATTTCTTGTCCAATGGATGAAAACAGCTTGCCATCACATTGAGACTATATAAACAAACCACACCAGGGATGAACAAAACAGTACTCTAGCGTCAATTTCATTTCGTTTGTTTTTTTCTTGCGCTCAGTCGTTGGAGAGACATCAACGAAGGCTCACAAGCACAAGCAACCTGTTAAATGTGCTATGCAAGGAAAGGATAACCAGACGGTCCGTTATAGTAGTCCCGACCCTAGCACAATCTTTAATATTTAGAAGGTTGCCACATCTCTGCTGTTCAAATAGGGAAAAGCTTGATCATAGGCTTCGTTGATTATCCAATAGTTGATTATCCATAGTCAATTATCCAAAATTTAAAACAGGACCGGAGGTAGTACGCTTGGTGTATCCCAAAAACCTTTTTATAGCCAATCGTATCGATATAACCGTTCCATCCTGTTGCATCTTATGTGCTGTTCTCATTTCGTAATTGCAGTTCCTAGATTTAATTCAAAAACATACCCTTCTGATTTGGGAAGTGCTAGGTTAAATTAAGTTAGACTGTAGGACGCGCAGCTGCTGCTAATTGTTGACAGCCACTTCAGTCAGAGACCAGGAGTCCATTGTGTTCAAGAGATAGAGTGGAAAGGAGGAGAGATGAAGGAAATATAAAGAGGGAGAGTAGATGTAACAGAGAAATGCGGAAGAGAAGGTAGATAGTTGAACTTGTTTAGTCTGCCCCATTTATGACTCTTGCAGTGGGTTAACAGGACTGCAGGGTCTACACGGACGAAAAAAGGCCTCTCTAACATACATATGCCCAAACCATATTCAATTCAATTTATTTTATTTATTACAGTAACCTAGCCCATAGGGCCATGAGCGGTTCCAAAAAACATCTAAACATTAACTACTCGAAGTTTGCTTATATCTAACAATATTTCTTTGTTTATTAAAAATAAGGAAATTTGTGATTAAGAAACATTTTTTAACACTAAACACGGTGAGTCTTAACTTAAATGGAAGGTGCTTACACATCGGAAGTTTTTGCTGATTCTGAAACTACAATGCTCATAGATGAGAAATATCATGAAACAAAAAAATTCTCCACAAGATTGGCCTTTATGATATTTTCGTATATTTTACCGTTTTTAAGATATGGAAGTTCAAATTGGGACAATGCACTGACTGTATCGCCCCCTTATAAAACAATGTCATTACTGCAATTTCCCAAATAAAACTTATATATCTTGAAAGTGGTACAACCTAGGAAAAAATAATTCATCCAGTCTTGTAGAGAATTTTCACAGCTTCAACATTTTCTTTAGTCGCATTTTGATATGACTTGCGGTTTCCAAGCAAAATCTTGAAGACTTAAGATAAAAACCTAAAAATTTGAACTGAACCTCTATATCTCAAAAATGGCAAAACCTAAGAAAAACAAGTAAGAAAAGTCTATAGTCGGACGGAGCCGACCATGGGATACCCTATACCACTATCCCTGGACAATCGCTCTCCACGGAACTTCTTTTCAATGATTGTGATATTGTGCAAACAATTCGAACTGAGGATTTTTTTTTTGCAAGTACAGACCCAAACGACAAGAAACCCTTGTTGGGTTTTGTTGTGTCAGATCCAGCTCGGATTTTATGGCCCAATCTAAACATGGTTAAATATTGAGTTTTTAAAGAAATTCGGGGCTATATCTCTGAAGCCAGTGCAAATCTTCTTCTGACCTCTGAAGCAAATTTGTAGAGAAGGACAAGAATAAAATATTTGGAGAAATAATGAACTCGAAAAACTACAAAGATTACCTCAAATTTCAAAATATATGCAAAAATTCCACAATTTTTATACATTTCGCACCGTATCTCCAAAACCGTTAATTTTTTCTGAATATTTTCTTTTGGAAAACTATTTCCTGGAAAGTAATACACAACTCTTCAGAACATGCCATTGTTGCCTCTATGCCGTTGTTTTCAGTACATTTTTCAACGACTATTTAATAAAAATGTCAATAATGTAGTGAAATCCGAAATGCGAGAATAAACAGTTGGTGTGAACTGTGTTTGAAATACGTGTTGTAAATGATATGATGCAAAATATCGCTGAAACAACATGAAGTAAGCATTTTAGAGTTTCAGAATGTTCTAAAGAATTGTTGAGAACATTATTTGGAAGATTTTTGCAAAAGGTTACTTGGTTCAACTCCCAATAGTTTAGCCGATACTGACCAGACTTTCTGCAATTATATAAACTTGTCTATATTTTATTGATTTTAATGCCCTAGATGGAGTTTTTCTTATGTGATTTTTTCAAAAGATAAGATCTACTAGTTCAGGGCTACACTATTGCTAAAGACAGCAAGGCCAAATACCTATTCGTTTCTGAGATAAAGGCCTGATAAATGCAAAAAAGTGAAGATTTAGCCCGGTTTAGATGAGGCCATCAAATCCGAACTGGATCTGACAGGACAAAACTCTACTGCATAGTGTTATCAAATATCAGAGATGTAATGTATAATATGTACTTATGACCAAAACCAAAAAATTATCTAGCATGACAAAGACATTTTTGTAGCAGGAAAGGAAAATGTAGTTCACACAAACTAAAATGTAATGAAACCCACTCATGTAGTACTACTACTTCCGTTGTTTAACCGCTACGTTATTGACATTTTTACCAATTTCACACAAAAGTTTCAGTCCATTAACCCGCTAAGTATTATCTGTTCTTCACGTTGGTTTGTACGCTTCTTCTTCATCAGAAACTCAAACTTTGTTTAAAATTTTGCGGGTTATTATTTTGACCTACAGAGCCGCTACAAAATTGGTTAAAATTTTGTTTTTGGTCCATTTCATCCCCTGAACATTTCACGATCATCAGCAAAAACTAATCATTTCTATTCTGGCCCGAACCCAACCTCCTTAAAAAATTCGTTACAATCGGTCCATAATTGCGGCCTTAAGCTTGTTTACAATTTTTAATGGACAGACACACATCGCTAAATCGTTTTATCTCGTCGAGATATGAATTTTGGCATACCAAATAAGGGGTCTAGGGCGAATATTTCGTGGTGTTATATAAACTTTTGGAGAGACAATATGTAGCATGGGATAAAAATGTGGTTCTCTACACAGAACCCATTATATATTAGGCAGTAGGCCCGTTATCTAGCAAACACTTTATTGCAATTTACATCAGAGGAAAGGTCAGTACTTTTTTCCATATGTAGGCTACTTTGCGAAATATATATGTCCTCAAGGAATTAAAATATCGATCAAAAATAAAATTTTTATATGTTTCATACAAAAGTAATGGTCCATTTCACCCGCTAAAGAATATCAGATCATCATTCAAAATTGTAGACATCTTTTTCGACCTATACTCTTACCCGGTGTAAAATTTCGTGACTATTGATGTATAATTGCGACTTCTAGCGAGTTTATTATTACACTACAAACAAATAATGGAATATATTAGGCTGTAACTCTGTTATCTGATCACGCACACCTACATAATTGGCATCAATTGAAAGGTCAAGCGTCCCACTTTCAAGTATATCTCACTTGTCCGGAATGTCACTTCCAGGAATTAAGATATAAGCTGTATATTAAAAATTTTCACAATTTTCACACAAAAGTTTTGGTCAATTTAACCCTCTAAATATTATTCTATCGCCATCTCAAATTGCAAGCTTCTCCTTTGTGATATACTCTTACCTTATTTAAAATTACGCGTTGATCGGACTATTATTAAGACCTACAGAGCCGCTAGAAAATTGGATAAATATTATGTTTTTGGTCCATTTCACCCGCTAAATATTTCACGATCATCACCGATAAGAATAGGGATCTATTCTGATCTGAACCCGACCTCCATACAAAATTTCGTGACCATCGGTCCATAATTGCGGCCTGGAGCGTGTTTACAATTTATAATGGACAGACGGACGGACGGACGGACGGACGGAGGGACGGACGGACACACATCTCAAAATCGCTTTATCTCGTCGAGATATGAAGATTGGTATACCACATTGGGGGTCTCCGACGAATATTTCGCGGTGTTACATGAATTTTTACCAAAACAAACTTATAATACCCTTTTCCACATTGTGGTATAGGGTATAAAAACCATAAGGTCAGTCTATAGAGAATTATCACAGCTACAAAATTTTCTTTAGGCCCTTTTACATAGGACTCGGCGTTTTCCAAGCAAAATCGTGAAAACCTAAAAAACCCCTAAAATTGTGAATTTTGACCGCGATTTATTTAAAAATCCCTCCGGCGATTTTTTCTGTTTTCTTTATTTTTCTTATCAATGAACATTGCTGTTTCAGAATCCGCGAAATCTTCCCATGTGTAAGCGGTTTTCATCAAAAGTTGGTTAAAGCGCACTGAGCCATGATATTGTTTTATAAGGAGGCGATGCAGTCAGTGCATTGTCTCAATTTGAACTTCTATATCTCAAAAACGGTAAAATCTACGAAAATATCATGAAGAGCAATCTTGTGGAAAATTTTCACGGCTACAACATTTGCTTTAGTGCCATTTACATAGAACTCGCGGTTTCCAAGCAAAATCGTGAAAACCTAAAGAACCCCTAAAAATGTGAACTTAAACTTTTAAAATCCCTCCGGCGATTTTTTTTTGTTTCATGATATTTCTCATCTATGAGCATTGTAGTTTCAGAATCAGCAAAAACTTTCGAGGTGTAAGCACCTTCCATTTAAAATTAGTTAAGGCTCACCGTGTAAATTATAATAAGGAAAAATAACAACTTCCTCAATGCAAAGTTGACCCTGGACGAAACAGAACTTACGTGGGCCTCAAATGCTAATTCATTGTCCAACATTACACCTAAGCAATTTATCTTGCTTACAACATCTATAACACTATTATAGATTGAAACAGAAATTGCATCAACGGGTAAGTTGCCAAAATTCATGGCCTTTGTTTTTGCGGTGTTGATCTTAAGGCCATTTATGGTCATCCACTCTACCAAGAAACTAACAGTAAAATTAATGGAGTTCTGAAGAACATCCAAAATCACAAAGTTTCCTAAAAACAATAGCTGAATATCGTATCCTACAACTAATACGGCTAAACAAGTCATTTATGTACATTATGAATAACAAGGGGCCCAGCACTGAACCCTGCGGCACCCCACTACTCACTGACAAGACACTGGACATTACATTTTTACTACTAAGATATTGCCTTCTACCAAACAAGTAAGAGTGCATCAGGTTACATGCAGAGGAGGAAAACTTGAACTCATTGAAAAGCTTCTCTACAAAATAGCATGATTGACTTTATCAAAGGGCTTCTCCAAGTCTAGAGACAAGAGCACGCAACAACCACCATCACTGACATTCTTTCTTATATTGTCCGTCAACCCAAGCAGCAAGGATGTGGTGCTGCTATTAGATCGAAACCCAAACTGTCTATCATGCAAAAGCGACGAGCCATCCAAGTATGCCATAATCTGTTTCTTCATAACTTGCTCAACCATTTTAGACAGGATTGGCATGATAGATATGGGCCTCAAATCACTAGAATCGCTGCTTTTGGGTATCGGAACGACTTCGGCTACTTTCCGGCCCATTGGAAATGTTGATGTCATGACAATGGTATTTACAACATGCAAAACATACACACATATATGGGGAAGCAACTATTTTAAGATCTTCAGTTTGAATCCGTCATAGCCAACAGCCTTTGACCTAATCATACCAAAAGCTTCAATAACTTTGTAGCAAACATATATATATTTGCAACATTCCCAAACATAAAATATGTTTGAGTCCTATAAACTAAAATACATTTTTGTTTGGGTGCTAGGAACAAAGCTAATTCATACAATTTCTTCTTTTCCTGCTCGCTTGCTTGGTTGGTTAAATGTGAATAACAGAAAAAATTACTGCTTGTGAAAGAATAAATCGGAACAACAAAGAACGAAACACACGCTTTTGGCCGCATACCTCATACACACCACCAAAGCAAAACAAACTTTTTTACCCTCCCGCCATGGCTTCCGCGTGCTCTATTGCACCATACACACAGTTCTTTATTATAAAATAAGAGAGAGCCCTGTTGTTACGCTCTTTGACAAAAATCTTCTCTCCACCCATAAAATTTATGCTGTAACATAAAAAATGTGTTGGTACCCAAACAAATAAAATTGAGATATGTTGCAAAAATATATTCGTTTAGATCCAAACTTATTTCTAACATATATTTTTCTGCGTGTATGGAGAAAAAATAAGAGAGATATACAATCTCATCCACACCAAACACCCCATGTCTTTCGACTGGCAGTCTAGGACATCGGCTGAGGAGGTGGTCGATTGTTTCGGTCTCTTCCACATCCTCACAAAGCCTGCAATACTCAATGTTGCTGTCCTCCCACTTACTTGTCATATATCTGATACTGCTATGAACAGTAATGACCCATACTGCGATTCTGAATTCTGATTTACGTAGTGAGGGAAGGGACGTAGTTTTACGCAAGCAGACTGCCGGCCAGATTGATTACGATAGATTACAGCCAGGTACGTCTTGCCAGATCCTCACGAGTTTCCCTGCGTAAAATTTACTGAGTTTGTTGATGAAGAGGCAAAGCGGTACCCTAACACAGTCCTCCAACCGAAGGTCAGAGTGTTGGGAGCCTCGTCTTGCCATTCCCAACAAAACTTAACGTCTATTGTCGTCAAGTTTGTACGAGGGTCTGATGTTCAGCTCTTCACATACACACTAGATCCCAAGTCTTCTTCCATCTTCGACCCATCGGTGAAATTAGCTACACTGAAAGAAAAGGCTTCATAATATAACCGAAATCTTACGTTCCATCAATGAAATTTGTCATTGATTTTGAATCAACTTAGACTTTCATTGAAGACAATTTCATTGTTTCATTGAAGCAACGAATTTGTACATTAATGCAATGAAACTTCTTCATTGATGCAATGGAACTTCTTCTTTGATGCAACGAAACTTCTTCATTAATGCAATGAAACTTCTTCATTGATGCAATGAAATAAAAAAGATCATATTTCGATAGGACTTGCGGTTTCCAAGCAAAATCGTGAAAGCCTAAAAATACCCTAAAAATTTTAATTTGACCGCGATTTATTTAAAAAGCGCTCCGGCGGTTTTTTTTTTTTTGGTTTTTTGATTTTTTCATCTATGAACATAGTAGTTTCAGAATCCGCAAGAACTTTCCAGGTGTAAGCTCCTTTCATTTAAAGTTGGTTCAAGAGCACCTTGAGCGTTTATTGTTGTGACAGAGAGATCGATTATTTGGCCTAACCGGGTTTTCTGCTTGTTAAACGCACATTCACGCCACACAGCTAGAATTTACTTCATAGCAACAATGAAATAAATAACAAAGAACAACTGAGAATAACATATAGAGAGAATAAGTCTTGATATACACAAGTAGATAAAATGAGACAAACATATTTTAATGAGCATGAATATGTATGTATATCAAAACCAATCGCTGACAGTAAATAGTTTTTGTACAGTTACGCTGTTAGTGATGCTTCTGCTAGGTTTCGCAAACCCTACAAACATTTTTGGAAATTTTCAATCGCTTAACGATATCTGGGATTCGCAGGGAAGATCAATTCAATGGCGGAAGAGCGCACCTAAAGATCTTCTGCGAATCCCCAGCATAAAGTAACTGTGCCCAGTAAGCAAATCCCGAGGAAGATTCGCAGATTAATCATCTGGAAGATCTTTAGAAGATTAAAATATAAAGAAAAAATCAAAAAAAAAAAAAAAAATAGAAGGAGAGGAGATTTCTTTTTTATTCTTTTTTAGGTTGTGTTTTTTTTTCTTTTTGTTTCATTTGTTGTCGTTGAGTTTTCCCATTTTGTTTTCTTTCCTGTTTTGTTATGATTTTTAATAATTCTTTGGGTTGATGGTTATGGTTACTTATATTGTTTCTTCATTCAATTTCTCTTTCTATTTAAACTTGGCAAAACCTGGACATGTGTTGTGTTTGTCAATTCTCATAATATTATACGCGACATTAACATATATCAAAGTTTTGTAGAAAGTGTATATGAAAATTATATACAACCAAATCAAAAATGTCAGTGACAATCATCTGTTGCTTTTCTTGTTATTCGCCATGACGATCATTTTACAAGAAAAATTTAACAATCGTCAAATGATTAATGAAACTTTTTCAATTATTTAATAAAGCAGTTTAATTTATTTAATGAAACTATTTCATTAATTTTTGGAGCCAACCAAAAACATCAAATATATAAAATTTTCCGTCATTTTCTTAAAAGATGTTGGCGTACTAGTTTTTAAGCACATACTATTTAGCATAATTTTAATACTAACACATTTTTCTTAAATTTAAAGAAACAAAAAGTATCATTACATCAATGAAATCCGTTTCATTTATACAATGAAACCCAAAATCAATACATTTTATGTAACTTGAGGTTTCAATGCATGAACGAAACATTTCTTGTATTAATGTAACATTTCATAGCATCAATGAAAAATAACACTGGTCAACACGACTTTTGTTTCAACCGAAGTTGTTGTTGTTTCTAAATGAAATCGGCGAGCTATTTTCAAATCTGGTCACGGTTTTTCTCCATCAGCTCTTGTTCTTGAGATATAGCTCAAAATCGGTTTTTACTAGTTTTACCCAGAATTTCGTTATTTTCGGATACAAACAAATATATGTTTGCGGGTTTTTTGACACTAATATATTAAGAAGATGTTATACGCTCGATACAAAACGTTTTTTGAAATAATTATGGCGAATATATATCAAAAAATATAGAAAATATACGATTAATTTTGTAAAAATTGCATATTTTCGGTACTTTAAGCTGTAATTACGTCATCGGGGGAAGTCATAGGAACTTCATATGGCATTCCGGATATGCTCAGGGTGTCTACTATATAGTCCTGTATTCAAATATTTAATATAAGATTTATAGCGCCCACGATTCGCCCATAACCTAAAAATCGTCATGAAGACCGCTAAAGGGAAATCATTTACCTGTGATATCATTACCAAATATGCCATTCACTTTTCAATGGCAGTCTTCATGACGATTTTTAGGTTATGGGCGAATCGTGGGCGCTATGAACCTTATATTAAATATTTGAATACAGGACTTTATAGTAGACACCCTGAGCATATCCGGAATGCCATATGAAGTTCCTATGACTTCCCCCGATGACGTAATTACAGCTTAAAGTACTCAAAATATGCAATTTTTACAAAATTAATCGTATGTTTTCTATATTTTTTGATATATATTCGCCATAATCATTTTAAAAAACGTTTTGTATCGAGCGTATAACATCTTCTTAATATATTAGTGTCGAAATACCCGCAAAAATATATTTGTTTGTATCCGAAAATAACGAAAATCTGGGTAAAACTAGTAAAAACCAATTTTGAGCTATATCTCAAGAAGAAGAGCTGATGGAGAAAAACCGTGACCAGATTTGAAAATAGCTCGCCGATTTCATTTCGAAACAACAACAACTTCGGTTGAAACATTCAACTTTTTCAATTTTGTTGAGCAGTGTAATCAATGAAACCCGTTCATTGATACAACGAAGCATTTTTCTTTCAGTGTAGGCTATTGAGAAGTGGTCTGTCTTACTCCCACTCCCACTCACTCCTATCAGAGATTATTACATCCGCTATGTTAAGGTCCAGGATTGGCGAAATGTAGTCAGCTTCACCTCCCCATAGCATGTGCCGTGAACAGTGCCACAGATTAAGCCTTAAGGCATTTTATGATGCTCGATACTGTACTAGAATTTCCTGCTCCAGTAATTAGAACTGATGCTGCCCGTTGCACAGTAACAAACGTGGAAAGGTTACAATTATTGCTTAGGACCTGCCGCCATGTGAGGCAGCTATGGTTAAGATGGGGCTGTCCTATACAGCCAGTGCATTACATGCAATCTGAGACCCCAACTTTTCCCAATGGCGTTCTTACAAGAATAAAGTGCAATTAGGTACCTCTTGGTGCGCTATTCAGTGGTCGCCAACTGAATAGCATTCCCTAATATTGGGGGGAAGCAACACCTCAAAGCGTCTTCGCTGATTTCGTCATATATCAGCGTTTTAGATCAATGTCTTAGATACATCTAATAGTGGATCGGTGGATCGCAATGTAATTTCGTATTTACGAAGAGAAGTAACATCCATTTAGACGTGAAGCTTTACTGTCAGAGTGGATCTGGATACTATACGAACTGCAACTGTTTTTTTTTAACATAAGGAGGAGTAATAATCCAAATCACACATGCGGAGAACCTTTTGACGCAACATTATTAAATTCGTGTTCGGATATAGTTTGGTTGTAATTTCACTTTCCCCATGGCAGGCTTTTTGCTTGGCTTACCAACCAACCAAACTTTTGTTATTAATTTGTTCAGTTATTTAATTAACATCCATAAAAATCAGATTTCCTGTTGCAAATTGATTTATGATCGAATTAATTCTGAAAGTCGTTGGAAGCGTGGTAGTTGTTGTTGTTGTCGCATCGTTGTATTCCAATTTTTATAACCATGTTTCGTGTTGTTATCTCATTTAAATTTGTTGATTTTTTTATGTCCGTTGTTAAGTATAAAGGTTTATTGGGTCGGTCGTTCGTTCGAATTTTTGTGGTCCAAAATCAATTTGTTTATTATGATCATTAATTGGGGTTCGAACAACTAAAAACAGCTGCAGCTGTCGGCTTAAATCAGACAAATAACAGTGTCGAGAGTGTGTGAATAAGTGTTGAATTCATTACAAATCAATTCCTACAAAACCTTTCGATTTAACAACGATAGTTCACACACAAACGTGAGCAGCTAATGATAATCCACCAAAGGAAAGCTTAACCGCAGTCATGTCTTATTTATGAAAAGATACCGTAACAGAGTGATTGTACCAACCGTAACCGAATTGATAAAGAGGTAATTTAGCTGCCAAACAACGTCACAATCAATGAAATAAAATTCTATGGCTAATAGAATTGTCGATGTTTTTATGGATAATCTTCAACTCATCCTAGTGTAGTTTTGCAAATTAAGAATAAGCAATAACGTCTTCCATAGGCAAATTGAGTTTGTCGCTCTATTGACTTAATATTTTACAGATTGTTTTTGATGGTATGGTGGACAGCATTAGGAGATCAAGTAGATCGGTTGAAATAATCGAAAATTTCAAATAATATTTTTGAACCTCCTGCTAAGATCCAGAACATTATTTAATGTTTCTCACATAATCTCTTGGCTATACAATGAAGCCTTAGTAATTGTAAAGTACTCTGGCCTGACTTATATTGCTTCACTTCATAAATGCAATACTATCGTTGTAAATTTTTTATTTTTGTTGTTATAAACAATACCAAATTAACTATGACAACCTTGACCTACAACTTTTGACGATTTCAGCATTTCCAGTAATACACTTTCCTGTGGATTTCATTTCATCACAAGATATTGTATTTTCAAAATACAATCTTAAAATTTAACGTGATAATCGGAATGATCATGCAGCTACCTATGGTTTTCAAACTATGACATTAATCATATGTTGCATATATTGTTTATAAACAATTATTCTCTTCATCAATTGTCGCAAGTCGTATCCGCTTTCACTCCACTAAAATTCTAAAATTGATTTGCTAAATCGACCTCATGGGATCATAATTTTGAAGAATATTAATTTTAGAAATTTACTTGCATAATATCAGTGCAAAATATTAAACCTATGACGAATCATTTTATTTAAAGGAGACTTTTACGCTTGGAAGGTAAATAAAAATGTTATTTAAAATAGAAATGTGTTTTAATAAGAGAGAGCTTTTCTGTAATATATATTTTATAAAATTTATTCTGCCAGCTTGGATCTTGAAATTATCATTGGGGAATTTGCGTTTGAAAAAAAAAACATCAAATAAAATCGATATAGCAAATTAGGATAAGGCCAGAGCTATACAACATAATCCTCAATAATCTACACCAACTTTAGTAGTCATTGGAAAATTCATATACAGAATATATCGACTTAATTAACTTTCTTTGGTGCACGATTTCCTCCAAACATTGGGCTTGCAACATCAGTGGCCGTTATTTCCAAGCGAAAATGAAAAAAGCAATTGATCCGTATTAGAGCGAGCTAAATCAAACCAACAACAATAGCCTAAAACAGGCTTCCTCTTCGGACAATTACAATAACAACGAACTACTTCAGGTATCGTACTTTAGATTCGACAACAATAATTCGCATTGTCAAACACAAAAGCTAATTCCACTATTTTCACAAATATAAAATACAATCGAAATAATTTAAATATTATTAATTCTGGGTTTTCCAAAATAGTCTAGCTTAATTCCATTGTTGTTGTTTTTATATTTAAAACAACTAATAGTGGAGAAGGTTTAAAGGCCACCAACAACATTTTGTTATGATGTCTTCGTTGAAAATCAACGACACATAACAGTGGAAGAAGTTTTGCTTTGTTTTGCAAACACTTTCGTCGGATTTGTGTTAGTTGCCAAAGAAAAATTCTCATTGAAGTTTTTTCTTGGTTCACCTTCATACTTCGAGCTGACGATTGATGTTTGGGTATAAAAAGTTTTTTTGTTGAAGAAGTTATTGAATAATAACTTCGGTGGAGAATATCCACCAACAAAAAATCAAGGGAACTGATGAGATCCTGTGGCGAGGTTCGAAACTATTCTTCCCTGCTTTACCCCTTGGCGAACAATGCCAAACCTTCTTCACTAATAAATTAGTTTTTTTAAATATTAAAACAACAACAATGGGATTAAGCCAGACTATTTTGGAAAAATCTAAATTGTAACAGCTATCCCAATAAAAAAAAACGCCACCAATGTTCTATTAATAATAATAATAATATTTTTTTTTTGTTTGTTTGAGACTAAAGTTGGACTCTATGGCTAAGAGTTCCTATGAGGTGTCTAAGGTATTTTTAGATTACAATAATATTCAACGGGTTCTTTCCCAAAAAGTTCCAAGTTTACTCGGTAGTTCGGATCCTTCAGTTATGACATCAGGTCTTATTGGTGTAATAAATGATGTGTGGACTCAAGCAAATCATTTTCAAATTACTCCAGGCAGTGTAGGTTTGATGTAGCCCCTTGGGTCAATCGTAATTTGATGTTGTTGATGGAAGAAAAGCAACAGTTGTTGCGAAGGAGAAGAAAATCAAGGAATCGGGTACTCATTAATGAGAGATTAAAAAGAATCAGCAAAAGCATAAAAATACCACTGCGAAATTCTATGCTCAATTATTTTGAGAGCAATTTACTACAAATTGGAACGGATGAAGCCATACTGAGTGTTCACGTGAACATATTTGTTTTGTAATACTTAAAGATAGTGAATGTCTTGGTGAGGGTTGCATGTGTAGATTAGAGATCATTTTGTTAAATAGGGATCTAGTTTAAATACAGTCCACTTGTAAACATGTGGCAAGCAGACCTCCTTATCGTGGGAGGTCGTTAGAAGAAAGGAGATAAGAATTTCCATTGTCACATGTAGTATGTCTGAAATAGATTGGTACAGGCAATCTATGAGCAGTCTAATAACCATGTGGTTGCTTGCTACATGTATGCGCATGTAAGATAAGAATATTTTACGACCTCTCCATAAGATTGTATGGCAGATGCGTTCGTACACATATGTGCACTCTCACTTTCTCTTTTCTACACACTAGTTTAAGTAGGTTAAGTAATATTTTTATATTTAGTTCTTAAGAATAATTTTACTTTAAATAAACAGTGCATGTATAGCATTCAACTGGGAAAGAAGTCTTGTTCTTTCCACGGTATAGATCCCCATTTACATTGGTCCTTCGAGCCGGATCAGTGGCCGAATCCAAAAGGAGCAGGGAAGCTGATAATTTGCCTCACAGGGAGGAAATTGGGTCAGCTGGCTGGTGAAGTCTTGATATCCAATTGGGGATATTGTCCGTAGGGGAAGAGAAATTCACCATGCTGAGCCAAATGGAAACGGCGGCAAAAATTGCTGATGAGGTGGAGAAGCTTCTTGTTCTCATCAACTGGGCGATTGAAGAAGTCAATGAAACCCAGACTAAGCGTTACAATGAGGGCGTTTACACGTACGTGGAAAAGCAGAGGTTTGCAGCATCGAAGCTGGCAGCAAAAGATAAATTGGTAAACGAGAAAATCCTCCAATTGTTTACCAAAAAAGAGGAAGTGGTACCAGTAATGTTGATGCCTGTTAGGCCCCTGTCATTGGAGGAACAAATAAAATTCCTGCGATGGGATATCGACGCAATGGACTATGAAGAAGGGAAATGGAAAGCCAAGAACAAGATTCTGGAAATTGACCTTCAAAAAGCTGAAGAGGCTAAAGCAAGCCTTGAAGCCAGAGTGAGCTCTCAGTGTGAGGTGATAAGAGACCTACACATGAAGGATGAAGAGGCCAAAATGGAAGTCCGTGGCCTGCAGAAAAAAGTGGACAACGAGCGGATGCAACGCAGGGCCGCTGTAGAGGCTATAATGATGATGAAAGGGGAGATCATGGCAATGGAAGTTGCTATGACCGCATGCCAATCGGAAAAGGAAGATGCAGTCAAGTTTGCCACTACACTAAAGGAGCAAGTCAAGCGTGAGGCTGAGGAATCGAGGATAGCTAAGGAAGAATTAATAGCGGCTATCCAAGAGGAAAATTGTGAGGTGACGGCTATGAAGGCAGAAGTGAGAAAATTAAATAAAAAATTGGCTAGCGCAGAGAGAGCGCGATATGCAGCTGAATTCAAATGTGATGAGTTGGCGGCACTACTGTTGGCTAAAGATGAAGCTGATTGTCAACTGGTGGTGGAAGGTATTAAGGAAGCAGATAATCTTTTCCAAACTATAAAAGAAATGGAAGCATCGATTACAAAGGGTAATCAATTGCAGATCTCTGGAGTGCTGAGTCAGAGGGAGACTGCGGCATTGGAAATGGTGGTGACGGCGAGCTACAAAGGCGAGGGGGCTTCAAATCTGAGCAAAGATGCTGCAGACAGAAGGGATGAGGCTATGGGGCCATATTCCCAGGAAGACGAATCAGTCAACAGCTCGGCACTGACCAAAAACCACGCAGAGACAGGAACTCTGCTAATAAAAATGGAGCCGATGAAGAGGGAAAAGATGGACAGCCCAAAGGAACAATCAGAACATACGGTTGCCATTGAAGACATTAAGTATGCTGGGGTCAACAAAGCCAAATGCACAAAGAGGGATGATAAGAAAATGTTCTTCAGCGTTGATAAGAAGATAAGCCAGGAATATCCATCTAGACAACCTGTGAAGGATGACGCCAGAAGAAAAAGATGCCCGAGGTCGGAAATGTTATGCCGTTAAAGAAGGATGACTTTCTTCGACGTTGGAAGGAGAAGATGCCTATGGCCAAAAAGGTGAAGTCGCCAGAAAAGGATATCTGTCTTCAAGGCCGGAAGAAGACTATGCCCAAGGCCAGAAAAGTAAAGCCGCCGCAGAAGGATGACGTTGCGAGTACCAGAGTGAAGAAGCCGCCAGATGAGGACGACTCCGCCTGGAAGATGAAGCCGGCAGACAAAGGTGGTACGAGCAAGAAGGAGTGGCTGAAGCGATGGAGAAGCTTCCTGGGTGCTGTCACTTAGGCTGATTATTATAGTATTGATTTTTATATTGCAATATTTTTCATTTTAATATTTCCAATTTTTTCATAGTTCTATATTTAGGATTTTATTTGACTTTCTATTTTTTTTTTTAAATATGTATATGTATTTTAAAATAATTTTCATATTTCATATGTATTTTTTGGGCCCCCAAGATGTTCACGTGAACATATTTGTTTTGTAATACTTAAAGATAGTGAATGTCTTGGTGAGGGTTGCATGTGTAGATTAGAGATCATTTTGTTATATAGGGATCTAGTTTAAATACAGTCCACTTGTAAACATGTGGCAAGCAGACCTCCTTATCGTGGGAGGTCGTTAGAAGAAAGGAGATAAGAATTTCCATTGCCACATGTGGTATGTCTGAAATAGATTGGTACAGCCAATCTATGAGCAGTCTAATAACCATGTGGTTGCTTGCTACATGTATGCGCATGTAAGATAAGAATATTTTACGACCTCTCCATAAGATTGTATGGCAGATGCGTTCGTACACATATGTGCACTCTCACTTTCTCTTTTCTACACACTAGTTTAAGTAGGTTAAGTAATATTTTTGTATTTAGTTCTTAAGAATAATTTTACTTTAAATAAACAGTGCATATTAAACATTCAACAAAGAAAGACGTTTGTGTCTTTACTTTATATCGGATCCTTATTTACACTGAGTGTAGTTAATAAAATATGTCAAGGTCTTGATGGAGGCTCTTCAGGTGTAGCCGGTGTATATATGGTAGAACATAAAATTTTTTTAAAAAAGCTAGGTTTTTATGGCTTTAATGAAAAGAGTGTGAATTTGTTGAGGAGTTATTTATCAAATTGAAAACAGTTTGTGCAAATTGGTGATGTGAGGAGTTCTACATCATCAGTGCAGTTTGGAGTTCTCCAGGGAAGTATTCTGGACCACTTCTGTTTATGATCTACATCAATGACATAAATAACATTGGCCTTGCTGGGACGATTGTGATGTTTGCAGACGATTTATCTATTTTTTATCCTTATAATGTGATTCTGACCCTTAATTAATGTTGGAGAGGGATGCTGAATTAATTTGTGAATTTGCCAGGTTAAATGGACTTGTGCTTACCGAAAAAAGACTAATTTAATACGATTTCGTCCGTCTTCCCCAAGTTTAAGTGACAGTTTTAAAACTTTGGTCAATGGTGATTGGATAAGTGAAGTGTCTAGTCTTACTTATTTGGGTATAAGACTTCAGAGTAATCTGAAATGGGATGACCACATTAGGTTTTAAAAAATCGAAGCTGTATTCAGCACTTGGAGTTTTGTACAAATTTAGAAGAAAGCTCAATGTAGTTACAAAGAAAATTATTTATCAGGCATTAATCCATAGTCATCTTGAATATTTAGCGATTGCCTATTCTTACAAAATGACTTCTGAGTTAAAATCTTTACAAGCTGCTCAAAACAAAGCTCTTAAATGTGTGTACAATCTTGATATCCGTCATAACACTATATCGTTACCTATCCGCGGATTATACAAAAAACAACTTCTAATTCGTGTATATAAAACTGTTCATAATATTGGAATAGATTCTATACCCATCCTTGTTAATTCAAACACGTTTAATACCAGGAAGTGCTAGATGTTGTCTTGAAATCACCAGACAAAGAATTGGCTATGCCGGCAGTATCGAATATAATTGTTTACCGTTGTGTATAAGAAACAGTAACACATTGCCTACCTTTAAAACTAGAGTTATGGAATTTCTTCTATCAAATGTGGAATTACTCCTATAATTTTTCTTATTTTTTATATTGATAACACTTTAAAGATTTTATTCATATATTATATTTGTTTTCACTTAAATTAAACAATAGTAACATTAGTATATTGTATAACAATAACAAATATTAGTTATATTGTAAAACAGTATTTGTTTCTAGTATAATTTTTGGTTGCCTATTCGCTCCAACATTGCCATCAGAGGCGCGGAGCGATTCCAAAATTTGTATCTAATGAATGTAATAAATACTGAATTAAAAACGAACGAAGGCAAAACTTGCAATTGACGACAAATCCAATGTTGTGTATGAAATAGGGTGCAATGGAGATAAGTCCAACTCATGTAAAAAAGTATACGTTGGCACTACCAAAACAAAGCTCAAAACCAGGCTTAGTGGTCACAAGTCGGACCAAAAACCTAAAAACATACCCATAGAACAAAAAACAGCTCTCGCCGCACACTGTGCCCAAACGGGTCATACTCCTAACTTCAAAGACGTAAAGATTCTTGCCCAAGAAAACAATTACAAACGTCGGTATATGCTCGAAATGCTGCACATAATCAATGTTCCTACAGAAGAAAGGATGAATTTCAAAACGGACACGGAACACTGTGCGCAGATTTACAGGAATGTTTTACGAAAACATCAAAAGAGATAAGTAAATTTAGTTGGAAATCACCAGTGATGAAGAACAGAACATAAAGTTGCAATCCACGTAACACTTAAAAGTAATTATAAATTGTAAATTTTGTTTATATTTATGTAAAATGTTTTGTTTTTGTTGTACTTTAAGACAAACAAGTGAGCAAAGGCAATAGTCGGGACGGGGCCGACCATGTGATACCCTACACCACTACCCCTGTGCATAAGGTTTTCACTGGTAAACATTTCTTTTGGGGAATATAATCCGACTACCACCAAAAATAATATGCCTCTTTCTCTCTGGGACCCCCATAAGCAATCACACTTTCGTGACCATCCGATCAAAATTACGACCTGTAACTTCATTGCAAAAAATGGAAGAATTGGATGAATTACCGACTATTGTGGTATCTCCCTTGTTTGACCACCTTCGCCAACCTGCTTTTCGCCAATGTAAAGGTAATATTTTCTTCTTCAATTGACAGGTTTTGCCTTTGGAATACCCCTACTAAAAGCCAATATATTCACAAAGAATAAAACTTTGAATTTGCCTCCAAATGAATTTTTGCCCATTCCGACCCCTAAATATTATCCGACCATCATTAAAATCAGTAGGCTTCTTCCTCTGTGAGACCCCCATTAACCCCTAAAATTTCGTGACGATCCGATCAAAATTGCAACCTGTGGCGTGATTAAAAAATAATCGGAAAATGGGATGCATTATCGACTATTGTCATATCTCTGCTATTTGACCACCTACGGCAACCTAATTTACATCGCTGGAAAGGTGATATTTTCTACTTTCCTTGCCAGGTTTTACTTTTTATATACCTCTTAAAGAAACAGAGATATTGGCTTTGAAATAAAACGTTGACCTTTCTCTAAATAAGTGTTTGCCCATTCCGACCCCTGAATATTATCCGACCATCATCAAAATCAATAGGCTTCTTTCCCTTTGGGACCCCCATTAACCCCCAAAATTTCGTGACGATCCGATCAAAATTGCGACCTGTAGCGTGATTACAAAAAAATCGGAAAATGGGATGCATTATCGACTATTGTCATATCTCTGCTATTTGACCACCTACGACAACCTACTTTACATCGTTGTAAAGGAGATTTTTTCTACTTTCCTGGCCAGGTTTTGCTTTTGATATACCTCTTAAAGAAACAGAGATATTGGCTTTGAAATACAATGTTGACTTTTCTCCAAATAAGTGTTTGCCCATTCCGAACCCTAAATATTATCGGACCATCACCAAAATCAATAGGCTTCTTCATCTGTGAGACCCCCATTAACCCTCAAATTTTCGTGACGATCCGATCAAAATTGCGACCTGTAGCGTGATTTTCAAAAAATAGAAAAATGGGATGTATTACCGACTATTGCGATATCTCCGTTATTTGGTTACCTACGCCGACCTAGTTTGCATCATTGTAAAGACGGGATCTTCTACTTTCATAGTCAGGCTTTGCTTTTGGAAAATTTGCAACCAAAGCTGTGATATTCGTCAATATAATTAAAATCGCAAAAATTAAAATTGGGGTTCTATTTGCTACTAATGTGATATCTTCGTTGTTTGATCATCTACGAGCACCAACTTTACATCATTAGAAAGGTGATATTTTCTACTTTCATTGTCAGGCTTTGCTTTTGGTATACCCCATATAGAAGCTGAGATATTCGATTTGGAAAAAAACGTTGTCTTTTTATCCACCTAAGTTTTTTGCCCTTTCCGACCCCTAAATATTATCCGACCATCACCAAAATCAATAGGCTTCTTCCCCTCCGGGACCCTCATCAACACCAAAAATTTGGTGACGATCCGATCAAAATTGCGACCTGTAGCGTGATTACAAGGTTTAGATGGACAGACGGACAGACGGACGGACGGACGGACTGACGGACGGACACACATAGCCAGATCGACTCAGCTCGTCGAGACATTCATTTTGGTATATATAAGTATGGGTCTACGACCATTATTTCGATGCGTTACAAACTTTTTGGCCAAAACCAACTTATAATACCCTCCCCACATAGTGGTGTAGGGTATAAAAATCCCTTATGATGATCGTCGAAGATGATCGATATATCGAAAAACTAATAAAGATATAAAACAAAACCACCATTTGTTGTATTGAAATGACCTAGAGCCAAACAAAAACTTAAGAAGAAAAAAAAAAACTTTTGAAAAGTTTTATATTTCTCTATATGTATACAATTTTCACTAAACAATTTAATCTTTATTCGAAAACAATTCATTCTAATTTATTGTACTATAAATTTTCATTAATTTATTATTGGACACAACTCTTTCGCGATTTGTTACATACTAGTTTTGTTTACACCTTCTTTCAACTGATCTTATGTTGTATGATTATCATATGCCGTTTCATCTGTCTAATCCATTTATTGAATTAGAATAAGAAAGCATAAGATCGATTGGGTGATGTTAATAATCAAAACAAAAACGATTAGAAATTATTTTCTTATGAATTAAAATAATTTGTGTGAATTAGAACTCAAAGAAAGAAGAAAAATCTCGCATGTGATATTTAAAACCTATCACGAATATTGCTATTGTAAAATTATATCATAACAAGTAAAAAAGTATCAGTCGGCTTTGCCGACAGAGATATACCCTCAGCCTATTTACATTGGAACTTTCATCTACTTCGATCTGTCCGAATGTATTTAGGGTCTTTTCAGAATTTTGTGGCACTTTTTGGACATTTGAACTTGCCTACAAAAACGTGGATTAGGATTAAAGGGAATGAGCCGACATAGTTTATTACGGAAGTGGATTTTAATTTGAGAGCCATATCTTTTCGATAGATATCGTGCACTTTAGTCATTTCAGTGCGTTATCGTACACCTGTTGGACCAGTATGGACTTGTCCAGGCAAAACATAATATGGTATACATTTCCAAAAGATCTCCGAACAGACCCTAAACTGCACTTGGACACAAATGTTGAACTTTTGTGGCGGAGGTATCCTAAGGAGAGGACCGATATGGGCCATTTTAGAAGTTAAACTAAGTTTGGACAAAATATGACGAAGGCAAAATTTTGGACCAAATTGGTCTATCACTTCGAGAGTTATTATGCTCTCCAACTACTACATACGGTGCACAGGGGTTTTTTACAATTTTCGGGCTGTTTTCCCAAAAAGTATGGACTTGCCCCTGAAAAAACTTTTACAGTTGCAATTGAGTCAGCGATTGCAAGTTGCTTCATCAGAAATCAAAGTTAGTCAAGAGCTGGTCTTAAAGTGAACTTATCCGAAATTTTGTGTGGGAGGTACCCGAAGGAATGGGCAAATATAGTCCATATTCAAACCTGATCTATATATGTATATGTAGATATATTAGGATGCGTAAAGTATGGACCAAATCGGTCCGTCCCTTCAAGAGTTATCGTGCGCACAAATTATCCGAACATTTTTGAATTTTTGTGGGGGAGGTACCTGACGGAGTGAACCGATATGGCTTATCTTCGAACTTATACTAAGTTTGGACAAGATATTATGAAGGCCAAATTTTGGATCGAATCGGCAGATCCGTTCGAGAGTTATCTTGCGCTCCAACCACTACACACGGTGTCATAGGGGTTTTTTGGACCTTTCAGGCTATTTTCTCAGGAAGTAGGGTTTTGCCCCTGATGAAACTTGTACCGCCGTATGGGGGGCCGAAATTTTGTGTGGGAGGTACCCGAAGTAGTGGACCGATTGAGTCCATATTGAAACCTTATCTAAGTCTGGTACAAGTTTCACGATGTGCAAAGTATGGACAAAATCGGTTACTCCCTTTAAAAGTTATAGTGCTCACAAATTTTCGGAGCATATTCGAACTTTGGTGTGGGAGGTACCGGAAGGAGTGGACCGATATACCCCATCTTCGAACTTAAACTAAGTTTGGGTAAAATATTACGAAAGCCAAAATTTAAACCGGTTTAAATCGGTTCATCCCTTCAAGAGTTATCGTGCGCTCCAGCCAGACAGACAGACGGACGGACATTGCTCAATCGACTCCAAATTGTCTGAAATACATTTCGTCCAAACATACTTGGTGTCTAAAACCATTATTTCGATGAGGCACATTTTGCCCGTATGAAAGTGTATATACACTTCATAGCCTAAAGGCTGAGGGTATAAAAACCACTATTATTATTGTTACGAATGTAACTGATAGGTTTAAGTTAATTTAGTTTAATTTCCGTTAATTTAAAAATTTGAATTGTAACGTAACGTTTTATTACGCAGTTATTTTATTTAAGCAACAACAACTACCATGTAGAACTCTCTTCATCATTCTAGTCGTTACATTACCTTTTGTTAATGTTCTTTTGTTTGTTTTGCCAAAATCATGTAATTATCGTTTAGCTTGTTACTTCTTTTCTTGGATTTATTTGTTGTTGTAATTACGTCATTAATCATCCCCCATGTATGTGAGTCTGGTTGTTCGCTTAGTGCGAATGTGCGTCTGTGTGTTCGTTGTACATTAGGGTTATGACTTTTTGACATTTTTCCTCAAAAATGATTTCCTGTAGCAGGGATGAATGAACTTTTGCCTATTAATCACTATGCTATCGTTTATTCCATTGAAATATAAAAAAAGTTCACGCACAAATCGATTTTAAAAAAATAATTTTTTGAAAAAATTTATGAAATGAAAAAAAATTTTTTTTCAAAAAATTATTTTTTGTTGCACGAATGAATAAATATAAGCCTACTAATAACTATAATAACGTTTATTTCATTAAAATATTAAAAAAGTCGCGAAAAATTTCACTTTGAAAAAATTTTAAATTTTTTGTTAAAAAATTATATTTTTGAATAAAAGCGTTTACGACATTTTTACGATTCTCAGAATTGAAGAAAAATAGTGAGAAATAAATTTTATGTCATTTTAATTATTTCATGTGGCTCTAAAGTTTATTTTCAATTATATATCTGTTTTCAGTGACTTCAAAAATTGTCCATAATTTTGATAAATTCAAATTTTAAAATCATTTTGTGCGTGAGGTTTTTTCACCGAATCACCTTATAATTAAGATTTTATGTAATCTTATGGCAAAACTCATCACGCTATGATACAGGGATATGAGGTTGTAAAAAAGTCATAACCCTATTGTACATATTCGAGGAGTTGCCAGACATTTTCTAGAGGACTCTCGAACAGGGAGACTTTGGGATATAAATACAGGGGAACTGGCAATGACGAGTGAGTTGTGTTTTAAGCGTTGAACTGAACAGATCGGTTAAATAAGAGCTGCGTGCTAACTAGAGACTTGCTGTGTGCTTTGTAATTAAAGTCGGTTCTGAATAAGTGTAATAAAGTAAATAAAGCATTGTAGAAACGTAATCTAAAACGAACCCTGTTTTATTTGGTACAAATCGTATCGGGGAATAAAACAACGTCTACACGGAGATTAGTTAAACCTAATTCCGTAACATTATTATGCCCTATTTGTATTAGTCTTAAGTATGATAATGAAAATGAATTGTGAAATTTAAATCCATAGAGGAATACACATTTATATGAAATACCTAAATGCCTAAATTCCTAAATTTTGATCATTTCCATACAGGGTAATCTAAAATATATATGATTGAAAGATTACCAAGGATGGGAAGGGGTAATACACTCAGATGGCATACAATCTCGTCATCAAAGGTAGGTATTTGTTTTTATACCCTCCACCATAGGATGGGGGTATATTAAGTTTGTCACTACGTTTGTAACTACTCGAAATAATCATTGTAGACCCCACAAAGTATATATATTCTTGATCAGCGTGCAATTCTACATCGATATAGCTATGTCCGTCCTTCTGTGGAAATCACTCTAGCGTCCGAACGGATTGACGTAGGTTGATGAAATTTTGGGAAAATATTTTATATGTACGTAGGACTTTTGGTATTGAAAGCGGGCTATGTAGGTCCACGCTTTCGTATAGCCCCCATACAAAATGACGCGTGACGCGTCGTCGTTTTAAGGAATATTTGTCCCATTTTACCACCGAATTGGTTGTAATTTGGTACTTTTTGTCTCCAGAGGCCAAAAAACATTCCTACCAAAGTTGGATTATATAGGTCCACGTTTTGGTATAGCCCCCATATAAGGCCCCATATAAAGTACGCGTCATTTTAATATATTTTGAATGTATCAGACCCATTTGACCACAGAATTGGTTGTAATTTGGTATTTTGTGTCTCCAGAGGTCAAAAAACATTCCTACCAAAGTTGGGTTATATAGGTCCACGTTTTGGTATAGCCCCCATATAAGGCCCCTTATAAAGTACGCGTCATTTTAATATATTTTGAATGTATCAGACCCATTTGACCAAAGAATCGGTTGTAACTTTGTATTTTGTGTTTCCAGAGGCTAAGAAACATTTCCACCATAAAATGTTTATATAGGTCCACGTGTTGATATAGCCCCCATAATACGATATCTCCCGATTTTCGATATTTTGAAGGTTTTAGCCTCATTATCACACCGAGATGGATGAAATTTGGTATTTAGTCTTCTTTACGCTTATAAAACTTTCCCCCAGAAATTTTTAGGTATAGGTCCACGCTATAATATAGCCCCCATATAACGGTACCTTCCCAATTTCGGTTTTTTGAAGGTTGTGGTCACATTAATCCACCGAAATGGCTGAAATTTGTGGTGGAGGGTATAAAAAGTTCGGCCCGGCCGAACTTAACGCTTTTCTTACTTGTTTTTTTTTTTTTTTTGTTTAAATGAATTCCCTGCTCTGTTAAAGAATTATGTGGTGATCGTGTTGGCATGATGATTCTTTTACTATAGCGTAGAAAAAGAAACATCATGCCTAAAGAAGCACGCCATTCCGACAAGAGCTAATCGATGAAAACCCATCATGCCATCGAGGTCTAAAACAGGTGGTAGGTCAAAATCAAATAAGAAAACATGTATGGCAACCATGGCTTGTTGAAAACTCACAAGAACTGAAATTAAAAAAAATATTGATGAACACAAATTAAAATTGTTTAAAAAAAGTAAGAACGGCGTTGTTATACCCTCCACCACGAGTTATATTGAAGTAAAATGGAACAATTAGTTTCCTTTCGTTTATGAAGAAGACTAATTACCAAACTTCAGCAAATTTCGTCGATCTATACCGACAAATTCATGCGGAATGTTTTTAGACTCAAAGAAGACTAATTACAAATTTCCGATATTTCGGTAAGATAGTGTGGCTAAAATCTAAAAAATACCAACATTAAGAGGTATGCTTCTATGGAGGATAAAGGAAGACGTGGACATATACTAATAATTCTTTTCAGGAATACTTTACAACCCCCTGGAAGACTAAATAACAAAATCCAGTCATTTCGGTGGGATATTGACGTCACAACCTTTAGAATTACGAAAATCGGGAGCTACCGTTCTATGGGGGCTATATAAAGGCGTAGACCTATACCGACAAATTTCATATGGAAAGTTTTATACCCCAAATTTCAGGCAATTTGGTGGAATATTGAGGCAACGACTTTCAAAATACCGAATGAAGGCGTGGACTTATACCGAAAAAATTAGAGGGGAAAGTTGAATACCCCCAGCGAACACTAAATACCAAATCTCAGTCACTTCGATGGATTATTGTGGCCATAACATTCAAAACACCGAAATTCGGGAGGGACCGTTATATGGGGGCTATATAAAGGCGTGGACCTACACCAACAAATTTCATATGGGAAGTTTTGTACCCAAAATTATTACTAAACACCAAATTACAATCTTCAAAATACCAAAAATAGGGAGGTACCGTTCTATGGGGGCTATATGAAGGCCTATACCGAAAAAATTCCGGGGACTGTTGTATACCCCCAAACAAAACTAAGTACCATATTTCAATCAGTTGGGTGTGATATTGAAGCTAAAAAATATGGACCGATATAGCCCAATTGCAATACCAATCAACCTAGGAGTAATAGAAAATTCTACACCAAATTACAAAGTTCTATCTTAAAAATTGCAAGCTGTATCTTGATTTCAACAGACGGACGGACATGCTTATATCGACATAGAATTTTACCCTGATCATAAATATATATATCTTATAGGGTGATAGGGTGATGAATATTTCGATGTGTTACAAACGGAATGACAAATTTAATTATACCCTCCATATTATGGTGGAGGGTATAATAAATAGTTTTGATCACTTCTTATCATACCGAACTTTCTAATAGAATATTTAGAATATTGAAGCTTTTTTCCAGGTTAACCTTCTTTATGAGAATTTATATGACGCATACACAATGGAATTGACATTTGAAACCCAGTGGATATATGGTAATATTCAAAAAAGTTTTTCAATCGTTGAAGTTGAGGTTCACCATTTAATAAGTCGCGAACTATTAATATATTTTATAAAATATGAATATATTTATATTAATTGAAGTGTTTTAGCCACGATCTCATAATATGGACCATAACAAATAATTTTCGTGAAAGCTGCGTTGGTGGTAATATAAAAAAATGGGAAAAATGTGTTGAAGTAAGCAAGTTTTTTTTCTTTCTTGATTTCTGGCCAAACCACGCTAAACTCAAACCTGTGCTCAAAGAAAGAACTAAATAATACCCCTTGGGAAACATGGTTCTAGTGTATGACTTTTGGCTATATACACTACATCCCCCTAAAATCGATGCTGACATTTTGAAGTTTTGATTTAAGTGTTTTTCGATGTGCGGATGTGCTCGCCAAAAAAGTTTTTAATTTTTTTTTCTATGTAATTGTAAAGGAAATGTGAAATTTACCATATACATATGTAAACGGGATATTATTGTTCTTTTCACCCAAAGTCAGTAATATACAAATGTCAATGTCATATCAAAACAAATTCAAATACTGAACAAAATTTGGTAAATTCTGCGCATAGGAAAGAGCTATTCTGCAACTATGAACGTGAGGAGTTGTCAACAAGTTATGCACACATAAGCTTTGTTCCAGAGCTACACAGTTTTTACAATTCTAACTACTATCATGCATTTTTCCCAAAAATACGTTCCTGTACTCCAAAAAAATTCAATATGTTCACTTCTCTTTAAACAAAAATGGCGCCGAATTGCGTTCTCTTTAGAAACTTTTTACACGAAAAATATGGGCGAGTAACAAGTTGAGACATGTTAGCCGGCTGCTGATTGTCTGGTACGCCAATTTCGACATTTGTCCCAGATTTTTTGATGTTTCTTAAATTTTTCTATTCCCGTACTTTTTAACTGTTAAGTTAAATAATGAAAAAAACGCGGAAAGTTTTTTATAGTATGATGTTAATATATTGACATTTTTCGGCATACGCTCTAAAAAAAGGTTTGAAAACATGACATAGGCTATGGTATTACAAGTATAAATAAGTCCCGGTCCACACTAGCGTGAATTTCATTAAAAAATTTCATGAAATTAGGTGTTCTTAAATCGAATTCCCCACTACAGCAATTTTATTTTTTTACTCTACTATGGACGTCGATCTAGAGACGCATAATTTCATATCAAAATTTCAGTGAAATTACTGTAGTGTGGCCCGGGACTAATTAAAACGTCGTAAAATTCGGCAGGGCCGAAGTTTTTATACCTTCCAACAAAATTATATTCGATTCTTATTTCAGCAATTTTGGTTGGATGATGTGACTGAAACACAAAATTATCAAAAATCCGGCGATATAGTTCTATTTGCACCTACATATACCAAAACGTGGACCTGTACCGACAAATTTTTGAGGGAAAGTTTTGTATCGCCAACCAAGACTAAATACCAAATTCCACCCAATTCTCTCCTGACGAGCCTGGGTGGGGAATCCAGTCCAAGCAGGTACTGCTTCGACAACGATTAAAACCTTCGTCTCCTCATGAAGATGGTCCACTGATGTCACGAGGAGGCACCCTGCTGCATTACTCAGACCGACATTCTGGTAGGTTTGAGTATTCTTCCACTGTGTAGCGCTAACATTTGCATACAACACTGGCGCCGCATAGCTTACCACAGACCGGCCTATTGCTTTATAAGAGGTTAACAAGGTTTCTTTGTCAGCACCCCAAGTGCTACCGGTCAGTGACTTGTTGAGAAACTTGTTCCTACTTAACCCAATATCTTAGAATAGATAGTGTTCGGAATCAGGATATTTCAGTCATCCAGGTGGTGAACAGTGTGGCTGTGGATTTAGCGGCGGATATTTTCATATTCTTCACATAGATGAACTGTACTAAGTCACCTATGTAGACATTTAACCTATAACATGTGTATGTATGTCGCCGACTATAGGACCCGACGCCAACATTACACTCATCCGAATACACTACGATCTCTATGCGTCTGGAGGGTGTATAATAGGGTTATAACATTTCTGCATTATTTGCAAATATCAAAAATACCACTACATAGCCGTGTAAATTTCATCACATCGCGATGTATTAAGCGTTTATGTTGACTTAAATAAAACATATGTATACAAATAAATGTTTGTTCAAAAACCTAAAATATTTTTTTGTTCTAAAAAGACCTTTAGAAATCGCTTTCGGTGTTGGAATTTTTTTCACCGACTCGACCTAAAACCCGTTTTTGTTATCAGAGCTAATTCCCAACTGGAGTGGTATTTTTTTGATTCCTGAAAATTTTAGGGAATGTATGACCCCCGGTGGAAATAGGATGCATATTTTCTTGACTTTTGAAGGGACGGGGTAGTTCCCTTTGCCATACTTAAAAAAAAGCCATATCTTTATGGGTACAAATCAAATGTCGTCATAACCTAACTTAGGTTTTTATGGAAAGAAAATTTTACCACGCCCACTTTCTTCAATTTTCAATTTAAATTTTTTCTACAAAAACACCTGAACCTATTTTCTGAAATTGTCAGGGAATGTACAGGGATAGCCCCCGAAAACATACTTTAATGAATTTCAGACTGGACGGGATAACTCCCTTATGCTATATTTTTAAAAACGCTATATTTGCAAAAACTACGAATGTATCGGTTTAAAAATTTACGAAATAATCTACAATCTTGGTACTTCTTTTGGAATTAAAGACCCGACGCCTGCTTTTTTAAATATGTTATATCTCCAATACTACTGAACCGATTTCCATGAAATTTGCAGCTTATGGAGGTGAGGTACCTTCCCCTCGCCTTTCTTTTAAACGCTATATGTATAAGCCAAACTTATGATTATATCGGTTTCAGCATAAATACCCTATGTACATATTAGGAGCCAAAATACCGCACACGTTTTTAAATATGTTTTATATTGAAATCTGATATTCACGCCCACTCTTTTCGAAACATTATTTGTCTAAAACTACTGAACCTAATTTCATGCAATTTTCACGAAATAAACGGACGAAAAAATCTCAAAAAAGTTTCGAAAAAACGCGTTTTAAGTTGAAATATAAATTCCCAAGTTAAAACGATTATTACATTAAAAATGAGATAACTACTTTTGTAAAGAGCTATCTTTTGCAAGAGCTAGCTAGTGCTAATTTGTTGTGCAAAATCAAGCATAATTTGAAGCGCTTTAGTGCTTCATAAACTCAAAAAACCTTTTCCATGATTTATGCCAAACTCCTAGAAAAAAAACTGTAATTCGGTGAGTTATAGAGATATCAACTTTAAAATTTGATACAAGATAAAGTAGAAGTAGTAGAAAAAATATAAATTGCTAACTCAAAAAACGGTATTGTACGATTTTGTAGCCAGATACACAATCTCTATGCTAAAATATAGTTGTTTTGCTTTGTAAAATTATTAAGAAATAACACATTATTTTTTAGATTACCGATAATTTAGAAAATAGCTTTTTTTTACGAAACTTTGTAATGAGTCCTTCGGCTCATGTAGCTTCTTCTTATGGTGAACATTATAAGCGGCATGTGTTTGCTCCCAATCGTTAGCGACAGATGGCAGAGTAGATTCTGTGGTAAAGTGTGATACTTCAACCGTTAATATTTACATAAGTCCGAAACCGCGTTTGTAAAACAAAACAATCTAACACAATTTTAACATACTTAAAGCCATTCTTCGAGCTTTCTGGACCCCCCGTAAAAATGCACAATTTATATGTGATATATTTTTTGTTTACATTTTATTTCAATTTTAATAGCATTCTTTAAGTCATTCTCTAATAAATTGTACACATCTTAAGTGATAAATTAAATTTACAATTATATATTATTTCTAATAGTGATTATAGGATAATAAGCTAGTTATAATAAATACGAACATTTATACATACAAATTAATTATACACATACATACTAATAAAAACAAGTAAAAAAGCATTAAGTTCGGCCGGGCCGAACTTTTCATACCCTCCACCATAAAATATTCTGAACTAAAATGGAATAATTACTTTTCATTCCTGTCCCCAACTTTAAGTGGGTACGTTAAAATGTCAGATAATGTTTATGTACATTTATGCTTCATTCGGGAGGCCCTTTTTTATGGTGCCTATATCTAACTATGTATGTTGACAATTTTTGGTAGGCTCGAAATTGGGAGGTACTAAAACATGGGCCTATGTTGACAGTTTTTGATGGGAGCCTTTAATGTCAAATAACTCCTACTTCGGTTAAAAAATTTAGCTAGAATCTTCAAAATATCGAAAATCGGTACATAACGTGGGAACTTCAAATGTTATTAACAGCTAGTTCGGAGGTATCTGGGCTATACAAAAAAATGGGAACTTAAATGAACCGTTATATGGGGGCTATACCAAAACTTGGACCTATGTCCACAAGTTTTGTCATATAAGTTTATTGACATTTAAGAACTTTAAATGTCAAATTATAGCTAAATCGCTCTGAAAATGTAGCTAAAACTGTCAAAATACCGTAAATCGGGGGGTACCGTTATATGGGGGCTATACCGAAACGTGGACCTATGTCCAGAACTTTTGTTATATAAGTTTATTGACATTTAAGAACCCTAAATGTCAAATTATAGCTACATCGGTCTGAAAATGTAGCTAAAAACGTCAAAATACCGCAAATCGGAGGGTACCGTTATATGGGGGCTATACCAAAACGTGGACCTATGTCCACAACTTTTGTTATATAAGTTTATTGACACTTAAGAACCCTAAATGTCAAATTATAGCTATATCGGTCTGAAAATGTAGCTAAAAACATCAAAACACCGTAAATCGGGGGGCACCGTTATATGGGGGCTATACCAAAACGGGGACCTATGTCCACAACTTTTGTTATATAAGTTTATTGATACATAAGAACCCTAAATGTCAAGTTATAGCTAAATCGGTCTGAAAATGTAGCTAAAAACGTCAAAATACCGCAAATCGGGGGGTACCGTTATATGGGGGCTATACCAAAACGTGGACCTATGTCCACAAGTTTTGTTATATATGTTTATTGACACTTAAGAACCCTAAATGTTAAATTATACCTACATCGGTCTGAAAATGTAGCTAAAACGTCACAATACCGTAAATTGGGGGGTACCGTTATATGGGGGCTATACCAAAACGTGGACCTATGTCCACAACTTTTGTTATATAAGTTTATTGATACATAAGAACCCTAAATGTCAAGTTATAGCTAAATCGGTCTGAAAATGTAGCTAAAAACGTCAAAATACCGCAAATCGGGGGGTACCGTTATATGGGGCTATACCAAAACGTGGACCTATGTCCACAAGTTTTGTTATATATGTTTATTGACACTTAAGAACCCTAAATGTCAAATTATAGCCAAATCGGTCTGAAAATGTAGCTAAAAACGTCAAAATACCGCAAATCGGGGGGTACCGTTATATGGGGCTATACCAAAACGTGGACCTATGTCCACAAGTTTTGTTATATATGTTTATTGACACTTAAGAACCCTAAATGTTAAATTATACCTACATCGGTCTGAAAATGTAGCTAAAAACGTCACAATACCGTAAATTGGGGGGTACCGTTATATGTGGGCTATACCAAAACGTGGACCTATGTCCACAACTTTTGTTATATAAGTTTATTGATACATAAGAACCCTAAATGTCAAGTTATAGCTAAATCGGTCTGAAAATGTAGCTAAAAACGTCACAATACCGTAAATTGGGGGGTACCGTTATATGGGGGCTATACCAAAACGTGGACCTATGTCCACAACTTTTGTTATATAAGTTTATTGATACATAAGAACCCTAAATGTCAAATTATAGCCAAATCGGTCTGAAAATGTAGCTGAAAACGTCAAAATACCGTAAATCGGGGGGTGCCGTTATATGGGGGCTATACCAAAACGTGGACCGATATATCCCATCTTCGAACTTGATCTTTCGACGGCTAAAAAAATGGTATTCCCCAATTTTCAGCGAAATCGGTCAACAAATGCGACCTGTACGTTGCGAACGGACGGACGGACGGACATGCATAAATCGACTCAGAAAGTGATTCTATGTATATCCCTAGAAGGAACTATGGGTCTATCTCGCTTCCTTTTGTATGTTACATACAAATGCACTAACACATAATACCCCTTACCACATAGTGGTGTAGGGTATAATAATAGGAAACATTGCTGTTGGGAAAAGTCTTTAGAAAGTAAATTCCATTATTGTGGTAATTTATTTACTAATGTTTTTTTTTACAATAGCAAGAGGGAAATATTGATTTTCAGTTTTATGTTGTTTGCAAAATAAAGAAGAAGAACATAATTTTATAAAGCATATTGTTTTGTATAAACAAATTTAAAATAGTAAGAGAATTTTGTGAAGTTAGGGAACAAATTATTTACACTTTTGTTTGACTACAAAATATTTCACAACTATGCGGTTTATTTGTGAGGGTTTGGCGGAAATATTTTGTTATTATTTGCGAAATAAAATTTATTTGTGAATAAATAATTATAAAACGCTATTTTTAAAATAATAAGATATATGTACATACAACTAAATCATTTGCGACAGTTATATAATTAAGGTAATTGTTTTTATTGTTTAAAAAGTATTCAAAAATAAAAGAATTCTCCACTAACAACTGTACTGAAATATGTACACACATATTTAAAATATGTACCTATATGGAACTTTTGGAATGTGGATGGATTTGAAAGAGCAAAAGAGACAAACAATGCTTGGTATTTTATGTGTAGGTACAATTTTATAGATACTACACCTGACCCAATGAACGAACCACAGAAGCCTATATAAATACATATGAACATTAGGGTTATGACTTTTCAACATTTTGTTCATCATTTTTTTCAATCACTTTTTTAAGCCGAATAATGACTAAAATAACTTTTATTTCATTCAAATATTGAAAAAGATCATGCACAAATCACTTAGGCAAATTTTTGATTTTTTAATTATATTTTTGAAAAAAGCATTTACATTTTTATAATTCTCAGAATTAAAGAAACTTAGTGAGAAACAAATGTTATGTTAGTTTGGTTATCTCATGTGGTTCTAAAGATTCTTTTCATTTATATATTTGCTTACAGTGGCTTAAAAAATTATGTTCTGTATGAGATTTTTTCATCGAATCCCCTTATAATTAAAATTTTATGTAATATTATGTACACGCAGAAAAAATCAGCAAACATATTATATGTTTGCAACAGTCCCTAACATAACATACATATATTTTGATCCAAACATATTTTATGTTATAACATATATTTTTATGTTAGAACATATATATGTTTGCTGCAAAGTATGTTAGAGAGGCCGTTTTTTCCTCCGTGTAGAAACTCATCACGCTATGATACATGGATATGAGGATTTTAAAAATCATAGCCCTCATGTACATTGCATATACAACACATTCACCTAAGTCAATTTATGTTTTATTTAATATTCTCCTTTATTTTGTTGTAATGAAATTTACTATTATTTATATACATTGTTTGTGACCAATTTACAAACAGCCGTGTTACTTGGCCAGGGACTGTAACGAAACAAGTAGATTATTTTAATGTGCACAGTGAAAAAAGGGCTTCAAGTCTGCAAAATGGGAATAATTTCATGTCCTCTATGTATCTTTGAATATTTGAGAGAAAATTATTTCTCTATACAATTTTTTTCTTCGTATCTTTAGACAGAAAATTGCTACCTTTTCCGCCTTCCCCTGTGCATGACTGCGTTCATTGTGCTTCATATTTAGTTATAATACCTACCTACCACTAAATCGCCCTTGATTATAGTAAATATCTATCAATTATACTTAATATTGGTGTAATTTGTTTTGCATTTTCTTGACATTAAAACTAATGACAGCACACTATCAGATTTTGGCCACTGTAAATGTGGATGGACTCGAATGTGTTCAGAGGACGAATTGAAAGAGAAGGGATCATGAGGTATGATGATTGGGCGTAAACGACTTTCCAAACGAAGATATTAAAATAAATAATCGATACTTTTTTAAACAATACAAAGGAATATCAGTAACTCAAAAAAAAAAACATTAAAACAAGACATAAAATAACAAACAAAAAAACTTAATTGTAATATTTTTAGTAGATTGGTTTTCTTTTTGGTCTTATCTAAATGTATTCTGTTGCCCCGTCAGTGGCTATAGGACTCACGTATTGTTGAACAGCAATGTTTCTATGCTAAATGGATTACTGCGCCGTATACTAATTGGTGAGGTCTGTTGATGATGATTAAGCGGCGATGATGAGGTGGTATTTTGTAATTTTAGTTGGAAAATTGTGGCTCCACCGGAAAATAGGAATGGCTTAACATCACAACCTTCACTGCCGTTGGGTAAATACATTTGCATATGCATTTGTTGATGTTTACTGTTGTTGTCATCGTCCCGCGATGTATCAACGCCAACACCATTAGACATGGGACTGCCGACGTCATTGGGACTGCAACTGGGCGAATAACTTTTATTGGCCATATCACTGCCACTCAGACTACGCAAATCGAAATCATCACAATCATCATCGCTTCCAGTACCACCGACAACGCCGATTTGTATGCTATCATCTTCAATATCAGAATCGGAAAATGTTCCATTGGCTTTGTGCTGTGATATGTATTCGGCTTTGAGGGCTTTCAAATCCACTGTAATATCCTTTGCTTGCAATTTGCGGTCTTGACGATCAATAGCTTTGGCCAGCTTCTTTCGGCGCCTTGCCCTGTAAGGGTGAAAGAGGTTAAGATAAAGTGTGAAATTAGTTTTGGAAAAATTTACATAATTAAATAATTAAAGCATAAAAATGCGCACACATCATTTAAACCCAGATAACCGAAATTGGTATGAATTTATGATCCGATTCCGCTTTTAGGCCCTAAATCGTACCAAATTTTAAATGAAAGTTATTTGGAGAGGTTGTATTCACTTTCCGCACTGAAAAAAGAACAAGTGAGCAAAGGCTATAGTCGGGACGGGTCCGACCATGTGATACCCTACCCCACTACCCCTGTGTGGTATCTCCCTTGTTTGACCACCTTCGCCAACCTGCTTTACACCAATGTAAAGGTAATCGGCTTAAATCTAGTTTAGTAAAAACTCTCCGATTTTTTCGAAATTTTTTCCATAGGTAGATATTTTTACGCTGATTACGGGAATGTAAAATTTTCTTGGGGGACGGACCCGGTTACCCGGTTATTCGACCCGAAAGTCCGGATACCCGGTACCCGATAGACCCGGTTCTACTGAACCGATTCTTAAAATGGGTATCGTTGGAAAGCTTATGAAAATACCTATCCAACAAGTGGTCATTTGATGGGGTTATCTCCAGGGGTTCAGAAGTTATAACCAAAATACCTCTTTTTGGACCCGGGTTTTTCCATAAAACCCTCAAAAAGTCGAAAAAGGGCCCATTATGGGTGCTCAATTAATTCACGTAATTTTATAGCTCATACTTCAACCTTTCCAAAATGGTGCCATTTGTTATAACACCTTCACTGGGTCCAGAGATATTGACCTTAGAATGAGAGAAAAATTTAAAATTTAGAAGAAAATGTTGTTCCCATTCCCTAGATTTGAACCTGTCCATAGGAGAAAGTCTTAAATCCCCGGCCGAAGGCCGGCTACTTAGAGAAAATTTATACTTTAAAAGAAAATGTTGTTCCCATTCCCTAGATTTGAACCTGTCCATAGGAGAAAGTCTTAAATCCCCGGCCGAAGGCCGGCTACTTAGAGAAAATTTATAATTTAAAAGAAAATGTTGTTCCCATTCCCTAGATTTGAACCTGTCCATAGGAGAAAGTCTTAAATCCCCGGCCGAAGGCCGGCTACTTAGAGAAAATTTATAATTTAAAAGAAAATGTTGTTAGCATTCCCTAGATTTGAACCTGTCCATAGGAGAAAGTCTTAAATCGCCGGCCGAAGGCCGGCTACTTAGAAAAAAATTTACTTAAAAAAAGTGATGAATTTAGAAAAACTCTGGACCCAGTGAAGGTATTATAACAAATGGCACCATATTGGAAAGGTTGAAGTATGAGCTATAAAATTACGTGAATTAATTGAGCACCCATAATGGGCCCTTTTTCGACTTTTTGAGGGTTTTATGGAAAAACCCGGGTCCAAAAAGAGGTATTTTGGTTATAACTTCTGAACCCCTGGAGATAACCCCATCATATGACCACTTGTTGGATAGGTAGTTTCATAAGCTTTCCAACGATACCCATTTTGTAAGAATCGGTTCAGTAGAACCGGGTCTATCGGGTACCGGGTACCCGGACTTTCGGGTCGAATAACCGGGTAACCGGGTCCGTCCCCCAAGAAAATTTTATATTCCCGTAATCAGCGTAAAAATACCTACCTCTGGAAAAAATTTCAAAAAAATCGGAGAGTTTTTACTAAACTAGATTTGTTCCGAATAAAACTTTGAATTTGTCTCCACATGAGTTTTCCCCATTCCGACCCCTAAATCTTATCCGATTATCACCAAAATCTGTAGGCTTCTTCCTCCGTGGGGCCCCCATCAACCCCAAAATTTCGTGACTATCCGATGAAAACTCCAACCTGTGATTACAAAATATGGAAACATTGAATATATTACTGACTTTTGCGATATCTCAGTGTTTGCCCACTTACGCCAACATACTTTGCATCAATATAAAGGAGATCTTTTCTTCTTCCATTGACGGGCTTTCCTTTTGGAATACTCCAACCAGAAGCGGAGATATTCGTATAAGAAGAAACGTTGACTTTTCTCCACATAAGCTTTTTGCTTATTCCGACTCCTGAATATTATCCGACCATCACTAAACTTAATAGGGTTCTTCCTCTGTGGGACTCGCATCAACTCCCGAAAAATTCGTGACGATCCGATCAAAATTGCGACCTGTAGCGTGATAACAAAATGGGATGCATTACCGACTATTGCGATATCTCTGTTATTTGACCACATACGACAACCTACTTTACATCGTTGTAAAGGTGATATTTTCAACTTTCATTAGCTTAGCTTTTTAGCTTTTGATATACACCTTATGTTTAGCTTTTGATATACCCCTAATGGATGCGGAGATATTCGCTTTGAAATAAAACGTTGACTTTTTCTCCAAATAAGTTTTTTGCCCAGTCCGACCCCTGAATATTTTCCGACCATCACCAAAATCAATAGGCTTCTTCACCTCCGGGACCCTCATCGACACCATAATTTGGTGACGATCCGATCAAAATTGCCACCTAGCGTGATTACAAGGTTTAGATGGACAGACGGACGGGCACACACAGCCAGCTCCACTCAGCTCGTCGAGATATTCATTTTGGTATAAATAAGTATGGGTCCACGAGCATTATTTCGATGCGTTACAAACTTTTTGGCCAAAACACACTTATATTACCCTCCCCACATAGTGATGTAGGGTATAATGATTTCCTAGAGCATCGATGCTCGTCCTCGCCAGCAATCTATCTCCACTAACACAATTTAACTCATTAAAAAACCATGTACTCACACAATGACGACAGTGCTTGCTCAAATTTTTGTTATTGTATGCAGAACCCTGGTATAAACAAAGCCACACGTATTATCTCTTTATTTGCGTCTGCAGTAATTTGACACTGGTAATTACAGATGGATGAGAACTCCGATTTGCTCGATTTTACTCGCGAGTGGGAGTACAGGAAGAGCACGAGTTTTACAATAATTTTACTCCCCACCCTTTTGTTTTATGTGGCAGTACCCCTGCTTGAAAAATAGGAGTGGGAGTCGAAATGTTCGAAATGGAGTAAGAGTATAAGTAAAATCGAGTGGAATAATAAAATTACTATTTATTTATTTTGTGTTTGCCGATTTAAGCGTGTGTAGTGGCAAACGTGTTTTGGTGTTGCTGTGGGCATGTTTGTTTTTGTTTTGTTTGCAGCTGTGGATTGAGAAAATACCCCAACTTAGAAATAAAACAACGGTATAACAACAAGTAAAATACTACTCGGCATGAGTAGAATCTACTCGATTTCGAGCGTAGTTTACTCCCGCTCGAGTTCGAGAAGAGTACTCCTGCGAGTAGAGAAAAACGAGTTTACTTTATTTTTCTATGTCATTCGAGTTAGAGGGTTAGAAATCGGGCAAATTCTACTCTTGTCGGATTTTTGATAGTTCAAACCGATCGCTGATGTATGCGCATCACTGCCTTAATTTCAGTTTTGTTCTTCTTTATTTTTAAATGACTCTTGCCTTTCTTTACCTTTAAGTTCAATGGCCGGGATAGGTGCACCAAAATATGTCTGTGGCCGTGCATTATGGGCTGGTCTTCCAGGTCCTATTTTGGTATGCTCTCGTTTTCTAACTTTGGCACGCCGATTCTGGAACCATACCTATCGGAAACAAAACGTATAATATTAGAAAAACATGAAGGTAATGCGGGAAATAACTTAAAACATAAAGGATGATGCTAACAATAATTCTTTCACAAACTATGTCGGCACAAATTTAGCAGGATTCGATGTCTAAAGGCCAATATCTATATAAAATCTCCGAAACAAGTTACATATACGTATTTAACACTTCTAACTATAACCGAATGGATTAAATGTAGAGAAAATTTTTTTAAGGATAACAGAAATAAAAACGTCAAGGGTCAATTTGATCGTCAAGCCTAATCAGGGCCGAACTCGCAATATACAGCAAAATTTATCAACCTTTTTTTAGAATCAAACAAAATACACAGTGGTGAAAAATTTAAGCCTACATCTTAATCTCAATTTAAACAATAGCTTCGTTCCCGTACTTTTTAATAGTAAAACTCGTAAAAGAGAAAACTGCAAAAAATTTGTTTTCACACACAATTTTTTTTAAATAGTTCGGGAACGGAAAGATGAAAAATACGTCAAAAAAACTGGAACAAATGTCAAAGTCGGCGTATCAGCCAGACAACGAAGCCGACCCCGTTTTTCGACTCGCTCGCTCAGTTCATATGGTAGCCAATCGGCGGCGGCGTGCCGATTGATTTACCGAGTGGCGGCTAATTTTGGCATATTTTGTAGTACAAAATTTGCCGTACAGAAAAAGTGGGGTTTTGAGCGATCGTGGAGTGGAAATACTCTTGATGTTGTTGTTGTACTATCCAAGAATCTAAACTTTTTATTGCTCTTAAAATTTTAAGGGAACAAATGGTGGCAGTTGGAATAATACAGGGCAATTATCTCAGACAGTATGGACTTAAACGCGATAAAAATTATACTGTCGTAATATGAGCCCGTTGTAAATATTTAAAAGCGATCCTAGACATGTCTCTAAAACTCTAAAAATCGGAACTTGTGGTATGTTTGCAAGAAATTTTACGATATATAAAGTTTCGGCTATATCGGATAAGTTTTATTGCTCAGCAGTCATTTGGGTTGTTCCGGTACGTATAAATAATGGCGGAGTAAGAAGGCGTTAAGGCCAGAACAGAATCAATTGTCGCACAATGGTTCAAGAAACGATTTTCCTGGCCAAAAATCAACATTTTGTTTTGTCACAGATATTTATTTTTATATATTGGATTTGATAGTGAACATATTGAAACTAAGGAAACCAAAATATTAGGTCAAAATATTGGAAGGTGCGGGCGTGGGGTGCCCCTAAGGACGAACATTTTTCCCATGTTTGAGAAATACGTAATTTTTGAAAACTTCTGGATAAAGAAATACCTATTTCTCGGAAACTATAACATATATTGCGTTCGCTGGTTTTTGTTAGGTAGGTAGGATTGTGGCCTTTAAAAATAGATTGAACAAATTACCGTAGCGTTTACACAACATGAGCTATTTTATTTTTCCTCAGGTACTAAATTTTATGAAATTCCAAATTTATTGGACTAAAACTTTTGTGGAACAATATGGAACAATGTTCTGTTTTCACAGAAATATGTCCGAGAGTCTCCTCTTTCAGCCATATATACTTTTGCTCTCGTTCCGTCCGTTTAACACTTTTTTAAATTTATTGAAATTATATGGGTAAAAATGTGTGTGTTTTCCATACCATTTCCCATATGAATTACAGCTTTTTTAAACAAATTAACATTTTTTGGAGTATATGATTGTTCCCTGTAGGAAATGTCAATAGTGAATCTATACTGACTTACTACTGACATTGTCAACAGTACTACTGACAAACTGTAGACAACTAATGACAGACATTTTGTATGAACGTGTCATTCGAAAGTCAGTACTGACAATGGAACTAGTATGTCAATAGTAAGTCACTAGTTCCTGAGGAACCATTGGAGGTAGTGAGTCAGTATAGACATTGGAGGTAGTAAGTCAGTATAGACAATGGAGGTAGAGAGTCAGTATAGACATTGGAGGTAGTGAGTCAATAGTACCAGATTTTCAATACTAAATTTTTTAGCTTATTTTAAACTTTTCATAGATAAAACAGAACGTTTAATAAGAAGATGAAGCTACACATTTGTTTAAATACTATATTTCATTAAAGAATAAAAAAATTATTTGAAAATGCTAAAACTGTACAAATTGCGTATTACAGTATTTTTATCTTTTTAAATGGCTAAGCCAAAGATTCCACATAAGTAAAAATTAGTAAATAAAGGCAATGTTTTCAAGGCTGCTTAAAGATTTTAACATATGAATAATAAAAAACGTTTTCGTTTTATTTTCTTGGCCAAGTCGCACCAATGACTTGTCTGCTTAAAATAGTTCTTCTTCTGTTGCACTTAACGTTTTATCAGGCGATTCGCTGAATGTTGATATAACATCTAGGAATTGAAAATAATAAACATGTATAAATAAACATAAATAAAAAATATGTCATTTAATTTGGTTGCCTATTACAGCTGTATAACATTGGAAAAATCTCACAATCGATTTTTTCCAAATAATTCTTCAACATTGTAATTCATTATTATGTTTAGTTGCATTCAGCATTTCCAGCGAGACGGGACAATATATACATCAGGCTCCACAATCTTCTCCAAAGGTTCCACATAATGTCTAATTCTCCAAATTTCACCACAAATGTTGTTAGTCGCCTCAGAATTCGTACTTTGCTATAGAATTGTTTATTTTTCACATGTCTTTTATATTTTCTTTTGCTCATACTTGTTATTGAAATTATATGCTTTAAGTTTTCACGATATTTTATTGATTTTTACAAAAACACTTTTTTCACCAACCGCAAAAATTATTTTACGCCAAACAATTAAGAAAATTAAAAAAGGATGCTTCGTTGGGCTATCATCTGTCAATATACACAATGCTTCTTCTTATTAAGGTAAAGGTATCAATAGTTGACAACCTGGTGACAAAGTGTTGACTTTGTCACCATATTAGTAGACAAAGTGGCGACATGTCAACACATGACCCCACACTTCCTACAGGGTTTATATGAGTTATATAAGTTTTATGAAAACCCAAAGAGCATTTTTTTAAATTTTTGAAAAAATTTAAATTTTTTGTATTTTTTTTGTGAAAATTTTGAAAAAAATTGAAAAAAATTTTTAATTTTTTTATATTAATATATAAGGAGATATAAAAACACAAAAACACTGATATTTTGATGAAAAATAGTAAAAAAAATTCAAAAGTTTAATTTTGACCTTGAATTCCTCTTCAATTACCAAAATGACGGCTTACCGAATTTGACGGCTTATTATTCACCGGAAAGCTGATTGTGTTATCTGTCTAACAAATCGAACAAATCTGCGGCGCCTAAAACCTTAAAAAAAGAGAAGCGGCGGCGCGCCGATTATCGACTCGCTTCTACCTCTGGTATCAGCCAATCAGACGCCGGCAACCATGTTACTATTTTTTTACTCGCCCAAATTTGTCGTGTAAAAAGTTTTTAAAGAGAGCGTCATTCAGCGCCATTTTTGTTTAAAGAGAAGTGAACATTTTACAACTTTTTTGTGTACGGGAAAGCTTTTTCGAGTAAAATGTGTAAAAGTCGTAAAAATTGTAAAAACTTTTTAGTTCTGGAACACAGCTAATGCCTTTTTTAAACTTGCTCTTCAGTTTAATCCTAATTCAAACAATTTTTAAGCTTGTTCTTTGGTTTGAATCTCCTCTCAAGATTTACACCCCACCCCCTAACCACCATTTGTTTTTTCTCTCTCATTCAAAAATTGTTAAAATTCATTTAAACCAAACTTACCGCAACACGACTCTCTTTCAATTCTAAACGTAGTGCTAAAGCTTCACGCATAAATATATCAGGATAATGGCTGGCCGAAAATGCACGCTCCAATTAATCCAATTGCTACGAATTAAAGTTGCCAGAAAAACCTACAAGTAGGAAAAAAAAACAAATAAAATTAAAATTAATAAACGAACTAAAATAACAAATCACATACATACATTAAATATTAAACATACAAAAAAAAAAACTATTACAGTAAGTTTAGCACCAAATTTCATAGATATGGGCGAATTCCCATTTCAAAGAGGCGAGAAATAAACAAAACTACAAAACTGAAACCACAACCTGAAACCACAACAACAGCAAAAAAATAAATTTCCCAAACAATTCCAAGAACATATCATTAATTTGCATATCAAACTTTGGTGGTGTTGTTGTTGGCCTGGAAGTTTCATAACCAAGAAAGTAGTAGTGGGATTGGGCAAGTGGGCCACTTGTACACATTAATTTTGATTTTAATTATCTCTATAGCATACACTCGGACACATACACATTCACTAGACGATAATAAATATTCATAATCATATATTTCAATTATCTACATTAGGGTTGTGAAAATACAAGCCCATTTGAGGACAATAGTATGCGTATGTATGTACCCTATATTCATATGTGACCATGGCAAACAGAATGCGGTTTTTGTTGTTTATTTGGTAACAACAAACATGGCAACAACATTTTAATTAACCATCATTTTGTATACGCACTAAAGTGCCAATTTTTGGTCGGGAAAACTTAACTCCCTACCGACAACATTTCCAGAAACTACAATTTTTCATGTTGTAAACATGTTTAGATTTAGGGCCACAATTGTTCGGGAGACACATTTACAAAAGCTTTTATACATTACTGGAGAAAAACATTGGTATTTCAATTTGTTTAATACATTACAACAAAATCATACAGTGACTCAAAGGAATTTGGTAGCATTTAAAGTCTAAAGGCTTACATGACGCGTTTAGAGTGGTCGTAACTTATGTCAACCTCCACCCCTATGAAAACAACTTTAATGTTTCAGGTCAGTTGGTATACGCCCTCCCATGAGACCAGTTATTCTTACTACATCAGCTAAATAACCGTGGATAGACATTCTTTATGCTTATTTGCTGCCGCCTTCATCAAAAATGTTGCATTCACTGCATTGCATATTGGAACGTTGCTGTTTTTTCTCCCCCAATTTAGCTGGACAACAAATGCATATTTAGCCAAACTACAGTTAGACGCAAATCACAACTTCAACTAACGACCTAGACATGCATCATCATAAAAATTCAAAATCCTATCATTATGACTGAGCTTTCAATGTTTGAAAGGAGACATACTTTGTGGCGTCAAGAATAATATACCTCCCTAGGTTTTGAAAAAGGTAATTGAAATTTATTATGATTATGTTATAAATGGATGAAATGCATCAAGAGAATAGCAAAAGGATTGGTGCAATGTAAAAAAAAGATTGGACATATGTATGGCTCAGTGACGGGGAAAATGTCTACCCACAATTTTTTAAGGAACGCATTAAAACATCAGCATATTAAACAACTGTTGGAGAAAATGGGCTTGAAGTGCTAAAATTTACAAAATCCCCTTATTCACTTCATGGGACCAATTCCAGATGTGTGGTGCTGTTATTCCCCGTTAAAATGTTAGAAAATTATTTTGGAGTATGTGTAAACAAACATAACCCGCCGGTGTTGTTCCATATCTACATTCACAAGAATTGCTTTGAATTTTGCCAACCAAAAGGCATGCGATGTATCCAAATCCCTTTTGCAAATAGAATTCTCAGTAAAATGTTCGATTACGTTTGTTTTTCATTCTTTTATATGGTATCACAGATATTCATTATTGCATGACCCTGTGTCAAATGACTTAATGGCAAAGAAAATGACTTCTACACATGCCAACATAATCATTGTGCCTTTTCTCTAGATGACCTACCTATGTTCGGTTATTCCCCACAACTACCACATATTAAAAGTCCAGGGTAGTTGTTATGACCCATGTTTTAGGTTTTTCAAAAGGAGTAAAGCTTTTAATCATTTCCAATTATGCCACTACTTTATCTTGATTTTTAATAATAATCACCAAGAACAACAACAAACATTGGTTGAATAAACATGAAAATGTTTATAACATAATTACCAAGTTTTGCAAAATTGATAGCGGGAACAATTAAAGGATAACCCACAAACCACCCAAACAGCTAGCCAACCAAGCAGTCTTCTAATCACATGTGCTAATTTTCTATACTTACCAATTTACACAATCACCATAGTGGCGTTGCCAAGCGACTACTTTCGTCCATTTATTCATTCATGAACAATTTCGTTTTGGAAATTTCCTGCTAATGCACCATGAATGAAATCTTTCTTGTGAAATGAAGTCATTGCCCTTTCAAATTTTTGAATGATGAACATTATCATCATTCAACAATTTTGAAACGTGAATGAATATTAAGGGAATTTCCACATAACTTCTTTTTTTAGAATTTAACGCATCGTTCCGCATTTAAATGTCGTAATTGCCAAACATGTATGACTGATATTTCTTCAGCTCACTACTTCCACAACACTAATGTGAAATGTTGAAAAGGTGGGCACATACCAAAATTTCATTAAAATGTGACATATTGAGCAGCACTTATTCACATAATTCATTCATTCAGCGTTGGCAATATTAAGATTCGTGCATATTATGAACGCTGCTCCTAAGCGAAAAATACTAATTCTTTCTCATATAGATTAAAAAAACAATTTGTTTAGTTTTTATTTTTTATGTCCGGGTTATTTTTATTTTATGTCTGTTGGATATTATAAAGGAAAAATTGAAAAATTCTTCTTGTGTGCGTACGTTGTTTTCTTTTTTTAATTTCGCTTATCTGTATGAAATCGTTCTTTGATTGTTCGATCGCTCACAGATTTAAGTTCAACTATAAGGAACTATATCGAATGATCTGGTTAATACGATTTTTTCAATTGAACTAGTTGGGGCGAAGATAATTCTTAGTCCCAATTTACATTAGGCGAGTTTACTTGCGGCAATTGTCAGTTTGTGGTTGAGAGAGGGTGTTGAGAGGCAAAGGGTTACCATATACCTCACCTCTCTCTCCATCAAACTGACAATTGCCGCAAGTAAACTCGCCTAATGTAAATTGGGACTTATTGATTTTTATAAATTTTCTCGTTTAGAGTTAAGCTTGATGATCGAAAATGTTTTTGCAAGTGAAAAAGGAAAGCCAAGGACCCGAACCCACACAGTCACCAAATTATGTGACCTGGTTTCGCTGTTCTTTTTTTTGTAATTCAAAATGTCTTTGGAATCCATAATCCTAGTTTTGACTTTCCAGCATTGGAAAGCATAATAATAATTAAGTATAATAATAATTGTAATACTCCTTCCCACCTGTCGAAAATCTACTGCACCAAAAATTGTCGACATAGGTCCAGGTGTTGGTATAGCCCCATATAAAGGTATCTTTTTATTTCTGGTATTTTGCTTTTATCTACATTTTTGGCCTATATTGGCTGCAATTTGGTTATGGGGTTCTCAGATTATGCCGTTTACACCCATTTAATTTTGATATCATTTTTAATTTAAATGCAATTGTGGTGGTAGTGTTATATGGGGGCATATACCAAAACCTCGACATATCGCTCATTTACTCAAAGAGTGGCATAACTTAAAAAATTCGTTTTCTGAGTTAGCAATTTCTATTTTTTCTACGACTTCCACTTTATCCTGTGTCAAATTTTTATGCTGATATCTCTAAAACTCAACGAATTACAGCTCATTTACTACGAGTTGCCAATAATTCAACACACAAGTTTTTCGAGGTTATGAAGCACTAACACACTTCAAATCATGATTAATCTTGCACAGAAATTTAGCACTGATATCTAGCTAGCTGTCTGCAAACTATGGTCCAAGCAGTGATTTTAGTTTTTGTGTAATAATCTTTTTTAAATTTGGAAGTCAAATTTCAATCGCAACATTTTTTGAAACATTTTTTCTTCCAACAATATCCCCAAAAATGAAGGAATGAGGGAGATCACGTAAAATGTACAGTCCAAGATTTAAAAAAAAAATATTCATCCTATAATATATGATTTGGTAACCTGATTTTCATAAAAAATATTATTCCTAGATATATGGTTTGCTCTGAGACTTACAATGAAAATTGTGTAATTGTATTGTGTATTATTGTATTTGTATAGAAAGTTTCTTCTTTTGACACTTTTTATCTAGAACGAATTTTAATGTTACTTTCATGCATCAACTCGAAAAATACAGAAACAAATTTTATCAACAATTTGGGAGATTATTTCGTGATTTTCGGCAAAATTGATACTGATATTTTTGGGATATACAATGTTAATCTGACTTCATTTCTTCGGTGACCTATAGTGACGGAGAATATTTGACGTCATCCCTCTAAAATTATGTTTTGTGGTATAATTTTGAATATACTCAGATGAAGTTGGACTTTAACCCGAAAACGTGTTTTTAATTTTTAGAGATTCCTGGCGTTTGAACAAGTTTCACAGATTTGGTGTATTTCCCATCATTTTGAAAAAAATGAATTTTGTTGCACAGTGTAATAATTAACGTTTGATTTTTGTGCCAAATATTGTTTAAATTTGGACATTCTGGCACTCTTTTATAAACATACAAAATTTCAATTCTACAATAATCGTGCAATCAATGTTTCGTTTTGTTAGACTCTGTCTAGTTTCGGTTAAAATATTTACAAAAAAAGGTTTAGGATATGATCAAAGCGTCTCAAAATGAGATTTGGAAAAGATTTTTTTATTTTTATTATTATTACAGTGTTTTATTTAACTTGCCTTGGTGTGTGTTTAGTTCAAATCTGGTAACTCATTTTTAACACGGTTGCAGTTGACCAATCGAACTAAAACTTTGCACACTTCTCAGATTTGGAAGACAATACACGAATATGAAATCAAAACCAATATTGGTCCATTTTTACACTGTTTTACAGTGTTTTATCTAATTTGCTTTTCAAATCTGGTAACTAATTTTTCACACAGTTGCAGTTGACCAACCGAACTTAAAATTTGCACACATTTCAGAATTGGATGACAATACATGAATATGAAATCAAAACCAATATTGGACCATTCTTACAGTGTTTTTACGGTGTCTAACTTAACCCCCTTTTCAAATCTGGTAACTGATTTTTAAAGCGGTTGCAGTTGACCAATCGAAGTAAAACTTTGCACACTTTTCAGATTTAGATGACAATACGTGAATATGAAACCAAAATCAATATGGGTCCATTTTTACCTATAGCTCCCATATAACGGTGCCACCCGATTTCCGGTATTTTGCTTTTCAAATCTGGTAACTTATTTCCCACACAGTTGCATTTGACCAATCGAACTAAAACTTTGCAAACTTTTTAGATTTGGATGACAATACAAGAATATGAAATCAAAAGCAACATTGGTCCATTTTTACAGTGTTGTACAGTGTTCAATTTTACATGCTTTTCAAATCGGGTAACTCATTTTTAAGACAGTTGTAATTGACCAAGCGAACTAAATCTTTGCACACTTTTCAGATATGAATGACAATACATGAATATGAAATCAAAACCAATATTTGTCCATTTTTACACTGTTTTACAGTTTTTTATCTAATTTGCTTTTCAAATCTGGTAATTAATTTTTCGCACAGTTGCAGTTGACCAATCGAACTTAAAATTTGCACACATTTCAGAATTGGATGACAATACATGAATATGAAATCAAAACCAATATTGGACCATTCTTACAGTGTTTTTACGGTGTCTAACTTAACCCCCTTTTCAAATCTGGTAACTGATTTTTAAAGCGGTTGCAGTTGACCAATCGAAGTAAAACTTTGCACACTTTTCAGATTTAGATGACAATACGTGAATATGAAACCAAAATCAATATGGGTCCATTTTTACCTATAGCTCCCATATAACGGTGCCACTCGATTTCCGGTATTTTGCTTTTCAAATCTGGTAACTTATTTCCCACACAGTTGCATTTGACCAATCGAACTAAAACTTTGCAAACTTTTTAGATTTGGATGACAATACAAGAATATGAGATCAAAACCAACATTGGTCCATTTTTACAGTGTTGTACAGTGTTCAATTTTACATGCTTTTCAAATCGGGTAACTCATTTTTAAGACAGTTGTAATTGACCAAGCGAACTAAATCTTTGCACACTTTTCAGATATGAATGACAATACATGAATATGAAATCAAAACCAATATTTGTCAATTTTTACACTGTTTTACAGTTTTTTATCTAATTTGCTTTTCAAATCTGGTAACTCATTTTTCACACAGTTGTAGTTGACCAATCGAACTAAAACTTTGTACACTTTTCAGATTTGGATGGCAATACATGAATATGAAACCAAAATCAATATGGGTCCATTTTTTCCCGTAGTTCCCATCCAGCGGTACCACTCGATTTAAGGTATTTTATCGTCATTTTAAGCCCGTATTGGCTGCTTTTTGACAATTAGGTACAGAAACGTACCCATTAAAAATTATGGACATAGGTCCAGGTTTTGGTATCCCCCATATAGCGGTACCGCCCGATTTCAAGTGTTTTATGGATTTTATCTTCATTTTTATACCGAATTGCGTGTAACTTGCCATTTGGAGATCCCAGTGGTACAGAAATTTCTCCACCAAAAATTGTGACATAGGTCCAGGTGTTGCTATAGCCCCCATATTACGGCTCCACCCGATTTCAAGTGTTTTTGTCTTAATTTTTTTGGCCGAAATTGCTGTAACTTTGATTTCGAGTTCCCAACTTCTCCATCAAAAATTGTGGACATAGGTCCAGGTTTTGATATAGCCCCTACCCAATTTCAGGCATTTTAAAGTTTGTATCTGCATTTTCGGCCTAAATTGGTTATGGGGTTCCGTTGAAAATTTAAAGAGCATGTTGAGAGGGGAAAGTTCGGAGGAGGTAGTTCGGCGGTGGTTTTTCGGTGGTTGGGTGTAAGTTGTTAGGAGTTAAAGTGAATGTTGTCGGAAGTTCCGAGGAGTTTGTTTGAAAGTTCGGATGAGGTTGTCCGGAGGAGATTTTTCGGAAGTTTGGATGAGGTTGTTCGGAGGATCGGTGTAGGTTGTTCCAAGGGGTGGTGTTATGAAGGTGGATGTTAGGAACTTCCACCCCCCCTCCGAACTTCCAAAAAACCTTCTCCGAACTTCCCCTTCTCAACTTGCCTTTTCCACATTCAGTCTAACTTGTTCACTACTACACACGTCCACACACACAAGCACACAAACGGTCAAAAAATAAATACTTATTTCAAAATCTGACCCATGTACACAATTTTGGTGGGGACGTTTCTGTACAACTGGGAACTCGAAGACAAAATCCTCAAAACAACTTAAATCGGGTGGTACCGCTATATGGGCACCATCATTAAATACCCAGCAAAATGTTCGATGCCAAAGATGACATTCAATCATGGGTGCAAGTGATCTAGCATGTCATCTTTTTAGCATCTTCATCGATGAATTTTATATGAGCGTGGACCCCAAAAGATGACGTTCTTTTCTGGATCCTAAGCATGTCATTTTAACCAATGCGTTGACATGTCATTTCCACCAATGCTTTGGCATGTCATTTCCACCAATGATTTGACATGTCATTTTCACCAACCCCTTGGCATGAAATTTTCATGTCTTGTTTGGAAAATGGAAATGCTGTATTGATATATGGTTTTCATGAAAAACAGAACTCTTTATTAATTCAAACGAATTCATGAAATAGCTACAATTAATTTATCAGTTTAGTGTTTCAAAAGTTTACATCCAAAACTGCAATGTAATCACCACCGCTGCAACGCAAAAGATTACTTCCTCCGTTCTCCGCAACTGATATTCTTTCATCTTACAAAAGGTTTTTTCAATTATCTTCCCACCACCAGTTCAGATTTCAACATGGACTCCAAATGCACTCCTTTAAGTATTTTTATTTCGTAAATTACTTTTATTTTATAAATTTGTTATTTTATAACAACATTTTGGTAATTTATACTCTTTTGTTTAGTGACGGAAATATGTAGGGATCTACAACCCGGCTTGCTTTAGGGATCTCTAAGAACAAAATGTAACGAACGGGGAGGAGAGACTTTTTATGGAAAATACCATTTATGCTTAATTAATTTATTTTTAATTGTTTCTTTCCAAAAGTAGTTTCTTCTTTATTTTCAGATTCTTGATCCTTTTCGTTTCGGACTTTTTTCAAATTCCAAGAAGCGAGATTTGATTTCATTCTATGTCAGATTTAGAACAGACAAGGGAACTTTTAAAATAGCAATGTGTGCAGTCCGATTCTATTTTTAGCTCGATGGTTGGGACTTCATATAATACCAATTGTTCAGAAGTTTTAGTTGTTTGATATGCAGGAAATGTAAGACAACATCACGACGACAGTTCCATGGTACAAATACACAGGTAGCCGCATCGGCAATTGTTGGTAACATAAGGTGTCAAAATTTGACATCAATTCAATGCAGTTGACACATTATGTTACCATCAGCTGGCATGATAATGCTACCTGTATTATTGTACCATGGACAGTTCTAACAACTTTGGTCTGTTCCAGAACCTGAAAGAAGCTACTTATTTTTACTACGATAACAATTTTTCCATTATGTTATCGGAAAAAATAGTAAAAATTAGTAGATTTTTGCAGTACTGGAACATACCAAAATGAAAATAAACAGGTGTGTAAATAAAACCACAAACATCATCTCTATTGGATCGATGGAATGGGTACAAATGCTGATGAAAAGATCGGATCTTTCACGACTTCCTTTGCATTGGTTCAAATCCTAATGAAAAGATCGGATCTTCCACGACTTCCTTTGAACCAATGCAAAAGATGACATGAAATCACGTCATCGCAAAGAACCCCTTCCGTCAAATTTTGCTGGGTATCATTTATAACCTCAAGTATATACAAATAAAATTGAAAATCTTAAAAAAATGAATTTACAAAAAAATTAAAAATAATTATAAAATTAATAAGTTTCAGTGTTCTATTTTTAAATGCACTAAAAACTAGAAAATAAGTATGCAATTAAAAAAAATTAAGTAACAGTGTTTTATTTATAAATGCACTTAAAAGTAGAAAATAATTTTGATGATGGAATCACTCAAATAAAACGCTTGCCGTTCAATATTATCACAAGTTTTAATTTAAATGCAAGCGTTTTATTTGAGAGATTCCATCATCAAAATTATTTTCTACTTTTAAGTGCATTTATAAATAAAACACTGGGTGCCACCGTGGTGCAATGGTATGCACACCCGCCTTGCACACATAAGGTCGTGGGTTCGATTCCCCGGCCAGGCAACATCAAAACACTTTTCAACGGTGGCAAAATACCCCTCAGTAATGTTGGCGACATTTCCTGAGTATTTCAGCCATGTAAAACTTCTCTACAAAAGTGGTGTCTTAGACACGCCGTTCGGACTCGGCGATAAACTGTAGGTCCCATATCATTGAGCTAATATGAATCGGGGTGCACTCATTGATATGAGAGAAGTCTCCCTTGTCCCTATGGGATGTTGTGGAACAATTATATATATATATATATATATATATATATATATATATATATATATATATATATATATATATATATATTTATATATATATAAATAAAACACTGTTACTTAATTTTTTTTAATTGCATACTTATTAATATTTTGTAAAAAAATGTTTCATTATAAAATTATTGTCATTTGCTGGTCCCAAAATACAGATAGATACCAACATTGTGATTGATTTAGGATGCGAAAAAAATCTTCACTCTTTACCTAAATCCATCTAATGATTGATGTCCACTAGCTAAAAGTGATTAAAAAATTATCACATACTCTCAGGTTTCTTCGCGTCCAGTTTTGTTTTAACATTACGGATACAAAAAAAAAAAAAAATAAATAAATAAATAAAAACGTACTGTCTGAAATGACAAACGAAATCACACCGGTCAAATGACGAACGAATTCGTTCAGTTTATGACATTTCTCATTTCCGTTCGAAAGCACAGGAGGGAAAAGGAAAAGGCAAAAGCCAAGCTTTTTGGTTAACAAGGAAAAATTTATATGATGATTTCAAAAGCTAAAACACACACTTATGAAGTGAGTTTTTCTTATGATTTTTTTTTTGAAGTTTTCTTCAAGCGTTAAAAATTAATACCCAGCAAACCAATCGTACCGACATCTTAACGAAATCGGAACAAAATTCGGACGATATGTCCGATGTCTGATCCGAAATCGTACACGCAGAGAAAAAATATTTTTTTAACTGGTGGTGGGCAAAATTTTATTTTGGCTGGCACCAAATAATTTTTGTGGAGCACATGTTATTTTAAAGGCGATAATGTATATTGCCAATTTTGATTCTGTTCACCATATAAAACAACAACAAATCACAAAATCTTGACATATGGTAATATTTTCATAATTATCTGATGGTGAATCCAACCACAATCTGCTTAACTTTCTCAGTTTGACATATGAAGTGTCAAAAACAGCAGCTGTTCACTGCCAAAAGCAAATGTTCTCTCATTAGTTGTTCTGTCGCTGAGTAAGAAGGTTGTAAATTTTGTTTAATTTTCAATTAAATGAATGGAATAAAATTAGTAAAAACAGCATTCCAAACAAAGAAGGAAATAGTTCGAGTATTTGTTGACGGAAATAATGACTACAATTTATTTGCGAATGAAGATATAAAAATGTGTAGAAAGAAAAATCGGAAAGTGGCAAAAATGTACCACTGATTGAGTTGTGTTTCATTTTTTTGGTAACAAACACTTCTCGACTAAAAAGAATCTCCGAATGTTTCGTGCAAATTTTGTGCATTATTTCATTTTGTCAATCTCCCCACATTTAACAATTAATAGAAATCGTATGCAAGTTATCGAAATAACAAGGAAAAAAATGTATATATGTATAACATAAACATCTGATGTTGTTGTTGTTTCATAATGTTCTCCAACATAAACATGTCTTCGGTATAAGTATGGAACAAACGGAGAGACAACAGAGAGAACTGCATAGTGTTTGTTAATGTTATAAAGTATAAGTGCTGTTTTACATTTAAGCGACTTGTCTTACGATTTTTTGTCTCCTCTTTGTGGTGGTTATTCTTGTTAGGCAGAGTTGCAAAACATAGTAAGAGAAATTGAAACAAAATTTAGTTTTGCAATGAATTTTGTGCATAAAAAATCATTTAAAGCATAAAATGATTATTTGTTATAAGCATTTAAAAATTTGTATAACAAATTTTTATAAAATACCTTCTTTTTACATTAAGTATTTTTAACAAAATGTACACTTGGTACCATGTTACAAAAAAATGCAACCCTGTGTGTGAAATTTACGAAGATGAGCAAAGAGGAGACAAAAAATCGTAAGACAAGTCGCTTAAATGTAAAACAGCACTAAGTGTATTCTATATTATACTTATTTATTCTATTATATCCAAATTGTTCTTAAACAAATAAAACTTTTATTTAAAATATATTGAAAAATCTTTTAATGGGCAATTAATCACAAAGGTACAGTATAATTCCAATAAAAATACTACTTATTACAGGCAACCACAACATGTTTTCGGCGGCTACCACGCCATTTTCAAATATTTCAAAAATTGTATTATTAAAATATGATTGAGGTTACCATATATCTATAATATATATTTTTGTTTCAAAATATGGTGGCATGAATCATATTTTTTCTCTGCGTGTAACGATATCTTAACGAAAGTTGTATGAAGTGGTTGACATAATTTCGGAACGAAATGTCGGAGCGACATCGTATCGATTTCGATCCGATTTCGTAACGAAATCTGAAGAAAATCCTTGGAAAAATCGGAAAGGAAATTTCTTTTCGACATTTGTTCCGAAATCGGATCGAAATCGGTACAAAATCTGAACTATTTCCGCTCCGAAAAATCGTTTAGAAATCGGAACGAAATCTGAACGACGTTGCTTCCGAAATTGTTCAGACGTGTCGGACATCCGACATTTGGTTTGCTGGGTAGTTGCATGTAGGAATATGAACTCAAATCATGGTCATCATTCACGTCATCATCATCAATAAAATATCCCAATATGAATGAAATTGTATGGAAAGAGCATTAGTTGTTGATACTGACTGGCGTTGTGTTGAGGTGTGGTGTTAACGGGTTGTTTGTACAACCCCGCCTCCTCCTATGATGCTTCGTCAACGTCACATGCTTAGCTAAGATCTATGACAAACTTTTCTTTTCAGTTTACAGCAGGCGGGTTTCAGTTAACCTACGAATAGACTTTGAATTTGCGTAGGTATGAAACCACTTTCTAAACTTTAGCGTGTTTTTTCATCTCCATTTTTTCAAATAAATTACACTGTGCTACAGTGAAAATTTGCAGGGGTTCTAATGCATAAATTCGGTTTTGTGGGAGTCCACAGAAGACAAAAATACCTTTGGTTTCTTTGGGTCACTTCGGTTTTTCATTTTATAACGGTAAATGTAGTGAAAAATGGATTTTCTTGGATTTTCAACTTTAAACGGACATTACTTCTTTTTTCCACAACCGATTTGCACACACTTTTTTTCATTATAAAGGGGAGGGTAATGCCTTTCGAACAAGCCATAGATTTTTAAAATCGGTTAACAAATGGCTAAGTAATAGTGGTTTAAGTGTGACAAAAACGCATTAAAAAACAGTAAAATGTTTTTCCTTGTGATCTAGGCTGCGTAAATGACACCTAACAGTACAATTATTTACAGTTAGCAAATAGGAAATTTAGTTGGCTTTCCAAAATGGGAAAAACCAACAAAATCCGTTGAAAAATGAATGAGTTATGGCATTTTTTGTGTTTCAACTTTTTGGTTTTTTTCATATTTTCCTTTATAAAACATTGATACCTTGTGCGTAATTGTTAAGCAGGATAATCACAATTAGAATCATACATGCTACGATACCCATCTTTTATAAAGGAAAATATGAAAAAAACCAAAAAGTTGAAACACAAAAAATGCCATAATGCATTAATTTTTCAACCGATTTCATTGGTTTTGCCCATTTTGGAAAGCCAACTAAATTTCCTACTTGTTAACAGTAAATAATTGTACAGTTAGGTGTCGTTTACGTAGCCTAGAGCACAAGGAAAAACATTTTACTGTTTTTAATGCGTTTTTGTCACACTTAAACCACTATTACATAGCCATTTGTTAACCGATTTTAAAAATCTATGGCTTGTTCGAAAGGCGTTACTCTCCCCTTTATAATGAAAAACAGTGTGTGCAAATCGGTTGTGGAAAAAAGAAGTAATGTCCGTTTTATTTTGAAAATCCAAGACAGGCCATTTTTCACTACACTTACCGTTATAAAATCAAAACCCGAAGTGACCCAAAGAAACCAAAGGTATTTTCGTCTTCTATGGACTCCCACAAAACCGAATTTGTGCATCAGAAATCCTGCAAAAAAATTTTGTCCACATTTATATCACAGTGTTATTATTGTTCTCGCTGGGTTTAAGTTTCCTCTGTAAACTTTGTTTATAAAGAATGATTAATGGGTAGCAGCGACATGTTATGAAAAACAAATCAAGTTCCCAAAATGATTAAAAGCGGTGGTAAATAAATAAATATTTGCAGACATTGTATTCAAACACTCCCAAAATCGTTGTTTTTTATCAATCTATTTCACATAAAATCTCATCACCTAAGATATTAATTTATGTTGATATTGTCTTTAAACAATTTGTGTATTGATATTTTTATGTCGGATTGATTAACTTCTATGGCCAGGTTAGGAAATTGAGTGTTTGTGAAAAGAAATTGATGTTAATCTAATCAACTAATATCAACTTCTTATTGGAAGTTGTATAAAACAACTGTAAAGAGACTATTTAATATTGGCAAATCCTAGGAATGCTATTGTTTCTATATTTTATTATTTTAATCGGATTTGTATCAGGTGTATGGTAACAATACAAGTTTACAAATATCCCACGCTGCCAACATGTATACATATGTATGTATGTTTGTACATTTTGTGTATATAATATTAATCAATAGTTAACATTAATTATAAGGCCAGTGTAAATAAACATTAAAAACAAGCCGATGGTATCATCTAATCGGTATAAGGAAATTGGTCTTTTTTCTATTATTTTTTTAACTTCACATAACATTAATCTAGAAAATTCCCAGTTGTTCGGGTAATTAGGGAATAACTATCAATTTTACCGGTGTTTACCAAACAAGTACTTACCACCTAATCTACTCGCAATGCTATAGACTAGTGAATTTAACATGGGTATGTTATAGGAGGGAGTCAATTATGTCCTCACCGCATTACTAGTAATCACCCTGTTAGATAGTCGTGTGAAAGGCAATTGTCTCTTCATTGCATTACCCGTAACCAGTAAATTCTAAAGATGGGTAATCTAGTTCCAAGTACTAGTTCCAAAACGTATGAGTAACGTCATAAAATCTAACGTGTGATATTACGTATACGCATTTTGTTCATACAAATTATGTAGGTTATTGGAACTGCGTAGTGAACTAGATAGTTCCACATAGTTCATTTGACACAGCTCTAGTCAATTCTATAGTCTTCGGAAAGCCAATTGTCCCTTCATTGCATTGCCAGTAACCATTCAATTCGGTAGTCCGAAATTATAGCCAAAATTACTAGAAATTTGAAGTCATGTAAGTGCATATATGCCTTATCCACACTTTATTTTGTTACATGATGTGCTTAAATTTTACAAAGGACAATTTAATCTTGTATACATATGTATATGATAGGTTCGTCTTGATCCTTGATACTGGAACTTGGGTGAGACTCCCTTATACAGCGACTTATGTTTATTTGGTCCTTGGAATGTTTTTCTCGTGTGTCCCTCAGATCATTCAAAAGATCCTGAAATAAAATATATAAAAGTTTAATAAAATGATGCGATATGTATAAATATTTTTCTGAAATTATTCATCCTTTCTATAATTTAGCTCAATAACAGGTTATTTTTGCATCCTCAATTTTCGCACAACAAAGGCATACAAATATGTTTTTACAAATAAAAGGTCTAATCAAAATGACGGAATATTTTTTTCTATTTTATTTTTGTATTTTGTTGCTAAGAACTAATGTCGAAAAGAGAGAGAAGCATTGTCGATTACATTATCCAGCGGTAGTATATATGTAAAATAGTCAATACATTACACGTCGCATTACCCGTAACTAGAGAATTGGCATAGTGTAGAAACCCAGCAAACCGAAATCGGATGAAATGTCAGTGTTCGAACCGAATCTTAACAAATATAAAACATATGGTTTTCCACTGAATAGTGTTGAAGTTTGACGAAGAAAATCTTTACTTTCATTAACTTCATAAAAATAAAGAAATATGTATGCAACCGATCACTATGAATAACATTGAAACACTATCATGCATCAACACGCATACTGCATCAACGTCGGCACATCAACAATTACACATTTACAATGTGCGAGCGAAACATGTACAAGTAGAGAGAAAAGACTCTGCTTATTTACACTTAATTTTGCCAAAGCAGCACAAGAGAAAATAGAAAAATTCCCTTCAGAGAGGGAGAGAGAGGACGGGAAAAAGTTCGTCAGACTGGTCGGACAGAGTTCGGACCGAAGTCGGTCAGACGCGTCGGAAAAAACTTCCGACTTTGAGCAGACGCTTCGGACGTCCGACATTGTGTATATATGTCTGGGAACCAGACTCTCCTGTGGAAAGCGCAGTAAAATAATACTTTTTGATTACTTTCCACCATAAGGTGGAAAGAGCATTAACCGTCGTTTGTTTTCAAAAAACACAAAAATGTTCGAGTTTTACGTCAATTTTTGCGACCATTTTTGGTGGCGTTTAACCGACCAGTGGCTTTATGTGGGTTTATTCAGTAAATTTAATAAATCCGGTTATATATCAGGAACGAAATCCTTTTATTTATTGTTGTCTTATTAGGACGAAGGTCATTATTTATGAAGGGTTTTAATTAATTAAAATTTTTATTCGAGCTAACATGACCTTAGCAGTTTTGTATTGAAGAATTCTAGAGAAGTAACCACGCACTCAACTAATTTATTTTTATTTTTTATTTTATCCTAATAAGGCATGCATATGTATACATTAGGGTGGGGAGATTTGTATGGAAGGAACAAATCTTAATTGGCGCTTCGCGTTTCTGATTCTTGAGATTGTACTAAGCAAAACAGTCCACAAGACCACATTTTGAAGCTCGAATTTCGTCGGCTGAAATACAATATTACTATATATGAATTTGATATGTCCTAGTCAAGATTACAATGGTCTTTCGATGAATGAAATCGATGAAGAAAAGTTACAGCAAATCATTGAAAGTGTTTGTGAAATATGGTAAATTAAGGGGTTACCTCTACTTGTCATTTTCAAAAAATCGAAAAAAATATTATTGGCTTATTTTGAAGAACAGGTTGTATAGAGTATGCCGCAAATTCAACTCGATCGGATATGAGCGGATATGAGCGTTGGAAGGGAACAATTTATTGTGATTTGTATGTAGCGTGGAAATTTTTAACGCGTGTTTCTCGAAATGGCATTTTTGAAGTCGATGCCAACGATAGCTCGAAAACGAATCGACCGATCTTCGCATGTTTTGGTGAGCTTATTATATACATAATTAGCTTGTCTTTAAGCGATGAAGATTTAAAAAATTTTTGTCCGACTTTTGAACAAAAAGCTGTTATTTTTTTCGTAAAATCGAAATTTTGACTTTGACAGATCACAATTTTATTAATCGATTTTTTAAAATTCTGTTTCGCTTAAAGACAAGATTATTAGATTCTTAAAACGCCCACAAAAATATACCAAGATCGGACCAGTCGTTTTCGAGCTATCGTTGGGCACGCCAAACGCTTTTACAGAAAAAGGGTTTCGCAGGTAGCCATTTTCTACAAGACTATGTAATATTTTTCAACATAAAAATTCCAAATTAGTATGATATGTGCTCTTTTAGATTTGTTTTTTTTCTGCACAAGTAGGGAAAACCCCTTAATTATAGTTATACCCCCTAGCGTATAACTACCATACAATCAATAAAATAATTTTTATAAATCATACGCAGGTGGGGACAAAATTTCAGAATTTCATAAATATGTACATTAGGGTTATGACTTTTCGACATTTTTTCTCAAAAATGATTTCTGTAGCACGCACGTATGAATGAACTTTTGCCTAATAATCACAAAAAATAAAGTTTATTCCATTGAAATATAAAAAAGTTCACACATTAATCGATTTTAAAAATTTTTTTTCGAAAAAATGTATGAAATTAAAATTTGTTTCTCAAAAATTATTGACTGTTGCACGAATAAATAAATTTAAGTCTACTAACAACTAAAATAGCGTTTATTTCGTTCAAATATTGGAAAAGGTCATGCACAAAACACGTGAATTGTTATTTTTTGTTAAAAAATTACATCTTTGAACAATTGAAGAAAATTAGCGAGAAAGAAAAATTATGTCAGTTTGGTTATCTAATGTGGCTCTAAAGTTTATTTTCAATAATATATCTGCTTGCAGTGACTTCAAGAAATTGCTCAAAATTCTGATAAGTTCAAATTTTAAAAACATTTTGTGCATCAGGTTTTTTTCACCAAATCACCTTATAATTAAGATTTTATGTAATCTTATTTTTCACATTTTAATCCTGCACTCTAATTTATAGGATTTTAATCTTGTTAAGTAGGAGTCAAATACAAATAAATAAAAATTATGTAGAAGCTCATCGCGGTATGATACCGGGAGGCTGTGAAAAATGCATAACCCTAATGTACATATATGATAATAATGTACCACTTTTTCATATTATCATCGAATTTGGGCTTTGAGCTCTGGTTGAATAACACACACCTCCTCCTCATACTCGATTTTATATACACTATTAAGTCCTAGGACACTTTTTCCATAATCAATGACAAAGTGTACCGAATCTTCTAAACATAAACGTTGTTGGCGCGTCTGTTAGTTGTCAAAAGCGATGTAAATTCTAAACGCTTTCTATGTATATTTTAAATGAACATTTCCTGTAGAAACTATTATTTTTTTTATTTTGATAAACACGAATGATTTTCTATGATTTCCACCCGATGTTAAAGAATTATACATTCTAAATGTCATTCAGCATGAAAAATAATAGAATTATAGTATAGAAAAAAGGACCACTGGCAGAAATACTTGTTTATTTTTACTATCAAAATAATGAATACATTTAATTAAACAAACATGTGCATGCAATTGCGTGTACTTTATTACGAAACTGATTTCATAGATTTTACTAATTAAATTAATATGTAATTGATTTTTATACAAAATGTTTTGTAAATCAGATTCACTGAATGCAATTCAAATTGCTAATCAATTATATCAGTGTGCCAAGACAATGTTAGAATTATTAATAAAAATTCACAAACTATATATACATACATATGTATATTGAACTTGACATTGAAAAAAATGTGCTTTATTACGATTTTATTGCCAGTTAGAGTAAGCTTTATGAAACCTATGGCCTTTATTTTGAATCGGTTGAAATCGGATTTATGTTGAGCGTTGTAAAAAATATAGGAGATTATTAAAATTGTATAGAAGAAAATTAATAAAATTTATTCAATTACAAAGATGTCAATATTATAAGATAGGAAAAGTCAATTGTGAAAAATTAACTGTAGAGGGAGTTAACCTCTGTTGCTACGATATCATAGCAACATTCTGTTAAACGAAAACTGTTACTCATTGGCAAGAAAAACATTAAAACTCAAATTTTAAGGCGTTGACTTTTGTTTTTTTATTAAATAAAAAAAAAGAAATAGTGAAGAAATAAATTTCAGCCACAAAACACTACCTTTATGTTTTCTGCCGCGAGAAATGGGAATCAAAAACGATTGGCATTGCTGTTATCAATTCCAGTGAGTTGTGTAGCCATCTGTAACCAAAATGTGGAACTATTAGCATATGTTTTTGGAAAATGCATTTGTTCGGGTCTTTATTGCTATACGTCTTTGTCAATTATTTGTAAAGGAATGTATAGCCTACAATGCTCGTAGCTTTCCAGCAAAAAAAAAAAAAACATTATCAGATAATGGGTTATTATAGTACATTTTGGTAGTCCTACTAGCCCATTTTTTAATAAAGGCATGTCGCACTGAATAAAAATTGATTCTATTTCCACTTGAAGTTGAAAATAATATAAAAAACATACGTTATAATTTTAGAACAGTTGATTTTAATTTTAATTTTTTTTTTTAAATTTCTACACACTTCATATATTTATTTTATTTTGCTCTATGCTGGGTTTGACCATGCGAACTTCCGATTTGTATCGGAACACAATACACACTGTGCTATGCGTACGAACATTAAGGTTTGTTTAAACACTTACATATGCACCACCTACTTTTTTATATCGTTAACAAAAAACTGGCGTGCCGACGGTGAGCATTCAACACACAACGCTAGGATTTGTAGTCGGACACGCACGCTCTTTGCTACCGTACTCATTAGTTTTACCTTGCTACATTACTTTGTAATGGGTTACATAATGACTAACGGATTGCTGGGTTAGCATCCGTTTGACCAATACCAGAATATATGTGAGCTGCCCTACTCAATAAGCTGTTTATATTAATTACTACTCCGAGATACTTTGCTCTAGAATCAGTATCAATTTTTTGGTCCCCTCGTTTACTCTAACAAATTCCCCAATATCTATTTAGCAATTTCCACTTACCCGCATCATCATTAGATCCTCCACTTGGTGGTGGTGGTTCCATCGATGGCATATTTTGTCGATTTCCAATCATAAGGCGATGTTGTATGCGCCGGAAGGAGCTGCTGCTGTCTGTGTCGCTGAAACATTTCTCATTCTCGCACTTCAACGGGTTAATTTAGCAAAGGCGTTACTCGTATTCAAAGCCATTTAAGCTTTAGTGCCGGCATTTTGTGTTCAGTTGGTCCCAAATTTTGGTGTGGCCAAAAACGGGGCGCCTCCAAAGACGCCAGGTACTCCAAATTGCAAAAAAAGCATTCCATGGTGGTACCCGTACACCGCCGGGTGACAATTGAGCTGCGGCAAAATACAGTTGTATGCCAGCAGTGGGATGTAATGTCTCCGACGGCATATTGGGCGGCACAAGAGCGGTACTATTACCGTTATTGGAGGGGTTGGCCGACGGAACTGGCGGCAATTGTCGGGCTAACGCTGAATGATGCAGTTGAATTATGCTGGGATGATGTGAAAGTGGCGGTGAGGAAGGATGTTGCTGTTGAGGTTGTGGTTCCAAAATAATTTTGAATTAAGATAACTCGTAAACCTTCTTTGTTGAGTTTCACTTTATTTCAATTTAAAAAATACATTGTTTATCTATCACTTCCGAACGTAAATTTCCTTGGAGTTTATTTTAGTTTCATTTAATTTGCAATATAATCACGCGTTGAATTGTGAAGTCCACCAAAACATTTATATTATTAAAATACCATTTGGTTTTCGAATCCGGTTTAGTTATTAACACCAAGACAAAGAAAATTAAATAATTTTTTGGTTTAAAATACCGTTTTCAGCATTCTGAAACACTCCGCACTGCCAGAACACTTGTTAAGCTTAAACTTGTTTTATCCGACTGAATGCTGAAGAAGCTGATGATAATTTAGTATTGTTGTTTTGTTATTACGGACGGATGGGGTGGTGGGTTGGTTTCAAACTGGATTCCAATAAGTATTTCGCAGAGAAGATAAAAACGAATGTTGTTAGTTGACTATGATGATGGTGTACATGTTTAGGGGTTTCTATTCTTCTTTTTTATTTAACCACCGACGGTAAAAAGAAATTTACAGTTTCGTGCCGTTAAATGATAACAAACATTCACAATGAAAATTCAATTTGAACTGAGAGTTGCTGCGAGTTCAGACAAATAAGCAATTCACAAATTCTATTTGTCCATCCACCAACCACTTACCTACAACGAACAACAACACCACAATTATTTGGTGAATTTGAACAATAAATAAAACCACCACTATAGCAAGCTGAGTTTTTAAAACGAATGGCATTGTAGATTATTTGAGAGGAAGCTCAGCCAACGCAACAATATTGTGAGTATTTAGTAGTAGTTTTTGATGTTGTTGTCGTTGTGGCTGGATGTTTGCTGTGTGGGGTGCTAAATTGCTGCCATTGTTGAGCTGCCCAACAAAAACCAATCCAATGAATTCATACCCCATACTCTCTCACTTAAGCTGAGCTGAGAAATACAAACTTCACATAGCCTTAAGGCATTGGTGCTCAGAAAAGTTTGTGTATTAGTACTGGTAATATACTCTTTCCATTGCTAAACAATGACATCTCAAAAATAAAGAGAGAATACGTGTGGTTTGTTTACATCGCTGCCTTAAGGTGTTCCATATGCAAACGAGCGGAAAAGAGAAAGACTCAAGTTATAAAAGGGACAAAAATTCATAAAAACGAAAACATTTAATTTTATTCCTCAGGTGTTGCACTGTGCAACTTGTACATTCAATTTAACTCTATAAAAGTTACGATTGCTTATGTTCGTGAGAGTGTGTGTGGGGATAAGAGTGGTTCGTTGTGTGTTTTTGTCAATGGGAGTTGGTCGTTTAAGTTTTCTTGAATAGCATGTATACCGTGACAATTTCCGTCATTGGCGTCGACTGAGCAGTATGCAGCGTCAAAGGTAAATGAATTCTTCTATCTTCCATAATTCATAAATGACTGCATGAAATCAATTGGGATTCTTCAACTCTCTTGCATTCAGAGTTTCTCTAAGTCTATCATTGTGGGAGCAAACGAACTGCAATATGGCTGACTGAGATGTCAAAAAAATGTAAGAAAGAGAGCTCTATATTTTCCTATATTGGATCTCTCTATTTCACTAATGACAACAAGAAAAATACTGGGAATTTTGTAGTTGTGTTTCCGTTATTCTTGTTGTTGCCACATTTGGTTGGAACTCAAGTGAAATGTTTTGTTGGCTTTTCAATTTTTCTGCTTCTTATTTAATTTGTTGTTGTACTTGAATATGTTTTCCCAAGGAGACGACAAACAATCATACTTGGAGAAATGTATTTTACTCATTAAGTTATTTAGAGACGTTCAGTGTTTTTGACTGCCTTTTCTCCTTGGCTATATCATTGCGTTGACTGCAGGGCGGAGATTATTTCAATTTAAACTCATAAAACTATTTTTTGTTTGCATTTGTTGTTGTTGGTATATATTCTCTACACAGTTGATCGAGGTCTTAAACTTTCTTTCTACCGGACCGAGACATTGTTGGTTATACAACACAACATACCAAAAGACATTGTGGGTGTTTGACTGACGTTTTTTCTGTTCTTTTTTGTTATAAATACATAAACATTTTTTGTTGTCCACAATTTATGTACAACTTTCAATGCCTCTCTGCTTTTTTGGCACTTTGCCCAACAAACTTGGTTGTGGTGTAGTAGTCGTTTTATTTTTTCAATAATTCCATCTTCTTTTCTCTTTCTTGCTCCCCGATCTCTTTCACACTGATATCTGTTCGTTTGCCACAAATTGGTTTGAATTGAATTTTGTTTCAATGTTCATTATGACATTAATTGATTGATATTCTATTTATTTTGGGGCTTTTTTACTTATGGCTAAAACCTTGGCATAGTAAGCTAACAAGCAATCGAATGGTCTGAATATCCAAGTGGTATTTTGGCAGATTTCGTGGCAGTAGATAGATAGTGTTAATGGTTTCATGGTAAGGCTATTGTAAATGCACATTGTAAACTGTGGAGCTTTTTGTAAGATATACCCACATACATACTCGTATGTACATAGTGTATTGGTAAGTGTACCAATAGTCGGCACTTCAAAGATTTGCCTAGCTTCAATCATTCACCATTCAGAGTAAATTTTTCCAATTGGAATGAATTGAAGCGTATTTGTCTACTTTCCGATGATATATTTTTTTGTTATTAATTATTAGTTATAAAACTTGTGTGAAATTTGCGAATTTAGTAAAATATTGCTTTTTTGCTAATAGTCGACACCATTTCCACTTGTCGACATGACACCCTCGACACTTTGTATTTTAGTACAAAAATGTTATGAGTGTGATATTTTTTATCATTTTAAATAACAAAAATAAACTTTTACACAAATAATTTTAATTTTAGTCCATATTACTTTAAAAAATTGCTAACATTTGGAATTCATTTAAAGTTTTTTCCTTTTAGATTCGACTTTAACTTATGTGAAACGTTATTATTATTACACTTTCCAATTAATTGTGCATCAAAAACGTAAGAAAATTTAAATATATTGCTTAAATAAATTAGTTCGTGTCGATAGTCGCCAACTATAACCCAACTTTCGGAATGCCCAAAGTACAAACTTCAAGCCATGCCTAATAAAGCCTAAATAATTTAAAACTCATTTTTCATTCACGTTATTGTTATTAATTTAAAATTTTTTAGAATATTTTGCAAAACTTAATAGACAAAACACTCATTTTTTACCTCATGCCGACTAATTGCAAACTTTAATTTTTTTCCTAAGAACATGCTTTTTTTGCTTGTGGTGAAAACCCCTCACTAACAAAAAGTTAAATTCCAATATAACAAATTGCCTAAGCTCAATGAGATTTTACACCGAGTTAGTTGACAATATTCTTGAAGCATTTATGATCATTTTCATATCCTGTTATAGTATTTTATAGTTATTTGTGTTCGAATACAAAAAATGCCGACAACTAGTATATGCCGGAATTAGGGGCTTTTACCCTACAAATGTATGAATTTATACCGTTTTAACTTGAAGACAACATGTTTATTGAACTTAATTTATTTGTATTTTTAATGGAATTTCTATAAATAAGAGATAATGATAAATATAGAGATAATGAGTTCTCCTTTACTACAACTAATAGAATAGAATAGAAGCTTGGAAAGCAATTTGTGCAATTAAATCTGGTTCCATCGGCTCCGATGGCATTTCTCTAAAGTTTCTAAAAATAGCTTTTGATTCTATTTCAGCACACATTGTCCACATTTTCAACTATATTATTATGACATCAAAATATCCCCTTTCCTGGAAAGTAGCAAAAGTTATTCCCATACCTAAAGTCAAAACTCCCCAATGCCTTTCTGATTTTCGTCCCATTAGTATACTCCCAGTATTTTCCAAAATTTTAGAAGTTATTCTCAAAAACCAAATTTTTGTTTATTTAACAAATCATAACAAATTGTGTAATTACCAGTCGGGCTTCGTTCGAGGACACAGTACCACAACGCTTATAGCCAAAATAACGCATGATATTAGAGCAAATATTGATTAAAAACGACCTACATTTCTAATGGCATTGGATTTCACGCACGCTTTTGATTCCATTTGTCATGAAACTCTTCTGAAGAAACTTTTCGTAAACTTTACGTTCTCAAAGCAATCATGCAAATTATTGAAATCGTATCTTGAACAAAGGAAGCAATTTGTACAGAGAGGTGAATATAAATCCAGCATTAGAGACACGCATAGGGGGGTTCCTCAAGGTTAATTTTAGGCCCTCTTATGTTCATCTTGTACATGTATGACATATTTAATGTAATTAATGGTGCTCAGGGGTACTTATACGCAGATGATCTACGACTAGTAGGATCGGATGATTCGGGAATTATGTGGAACATAATGAATAACAATCTTAACAATGTAAAATCATGGTGTGAAGCCAACTTTTGATGCTGGTGGACCGAGAGAATATCCCTTAACAGTCGGTGGGGAAGTGTTAAATTGTTGCTCTTATATTAAGACATTATGATTTTACGTCGACTGCAAGCTTACATTTGAAAACCATATTAACAATGTCATTTCGAGAATATCTTTTCTTTTAAAATGAATTTATTGTACTAGATGCAGATTTCCTTTAAAGATCCGTAAATCCATAGCGCACTCAATATTAATGCCTCTACTGATTTACGGAATAGAAATATATTCCGGAACTACCAGCTCTCATTTTGATAAGGTTATTCTTAGTTTTAATCGGATCATCCGATTTGTATATAATTTACGTTTGCACGATCATCTAACGTCGTATGTGGTAGATTTTCTAGGGTGTTCTTTTGAAGAGTTTGTTAAAGTCAGAACGTTATTGCTTTTCTATAAAACGATTAAAAGTGGAATTCCACAGTATTTGTATTCCAGTTTTACATTTTTTAACTCGTCCCGATCGCATTCCTTAGTAAATCCTCTTTTCAACGGTCTCATAATGCGAAATTCTTTCATAGTCCGTGTTTGTCGTTTGTGGAATAATTTTATACTGTATAATGAAAGGAGATTTTCTTATTCTTTGGCTGCATTTAAGAAAATGGTTATTGAATGAATACCTACAATAGATATCAGTATAATTTCGCAAAGACAGGATAAAATTGGTTGTCTATGCTAGTTTAACTTTATCTGCGATTGTTAATGCCATTAAGATTTTAGTTTTAGTATTTAAAGAGTTAAGTTTTTTAAGAAAATGAATTTACTTATGAATTGTAAATCGTGTCATATATTGGTACTCTGTAATCATTTTTGGTCTATATTGGCTTGTTGATTATTAATAAAGTTTGCAAATAAAAAAAAAATAAGCATTTATAATTTATTGTTACTCACAAATAGGTACATACACATGAAGTGGTGGTCAATACATTTGCAACAAAATTGATTGTTTTTGAACATTTTATTAAAAATATTTGTGGAAATCATAGGTACTGACATCATATATATTCAGGTGGTTTTTATGGTTTTCCAGATTTCTCCTATATGCTCTAGTTTCCTAGATATCCACGCTTCGAAGCGAAAGCAATACAGTTTTACGGTTATGAAATTAATATTTTAAAAATTTACAAGTTTAAAAACTTATTTATTATATAGGCAAAATGGAAAAAAATGTTTGTCACTTTGTTCCATATGGTCTACAATATTTAACATTTGTGTCATAAGTGTGGATGTGGAAAAACAAATCGTCAAAAATTCTATTTTTACAAAAATTCTCTATAGCTTTTATATTCCAATACATATTCCTCTATATTTTTTCAAATATGTTTTATATACTACGAGCCCTAACCACTATTAATTCGTACGCAGAGTATTTTTCAACAATGTGATATTAAAATATGTACATCTTCGGAGCTATAATGACTACACAAACAAATTTGTATTATTCTTAAATATCATTTTATTCTCATTAGACATACATTAACAAAGTTACATATAACGAAAAGGACTTTATTAAAAATTAACAAAAACGAAAGTTCATTATTTCCATCTAAAATATTGTGACCATAATTAATTCGTACGGTCACCAATTTTACCCCTTAGAATTGTGTACGCCAACTTTGTTTTTTTTAAACGGTCTCGATCCGCTTTGGCATGGTACTGAGTAGCTTTTTACAGTCTTCTGGGATCATCGAGTCCCAAATATCTTGAATTTCGGACTTTAATCCGTTAACAGTGCGTTAGGTTCATTTCGAAGCTTTCGTTTCATAATAGCCCACAAATTTTCTATTGGACCAAGGTCTGGACTTCAGAATGGACAATCCTATACCTCTATTAAATTTTTTCAAGTCACTTTTTTCGTTTTTTAACTAGTACGGGAAAAAGCACCATCATGTTGAAGTACGTATTCTCCACAGTCTGCTAATTTCGATAGGGATGGTATCAGATTTTCCTCCCGGATTTTATATATTTTTCTGTATTACCGAATCCATCTATGAAATGAAGCTGTTCGACAACTTTGTAGACATACGTCCCCCTACCATAACTTTACTGTACGTTTTAAGCAGTATTTTTGTATGCCTCGGTGTATGGTTGGCTGTGACAAGCTACCAACGACATTTTGTTATGTGCATTCGTCGAAATTCAACGACTCATAGCAGTGGAAAAAGGTTTGGTTTATTTCACACACACTTTCGTCGGAGTTGTGTTAGGTTGCCAAAGAAAAGTTCTCATTCATTTTTTTGTACACCTTTATACTTCGAGCTGACGATTGATGTTTGGGTATAAAAAGTTTCTTGTTGAAGAAGTTATTGAAAAGTAACTTCGGTGGAGAATATCCACAAAGAAGAAACAAGGGAACTGATGAGATCCAGTGGCGTGGATCGAAACTAGTCTTCCCTGCCTTACCCCGTGGCGAACAATGCCAAACTTTTTCCACTAATTAATTAGTTGTTTTAAAATAATAAAACAACAACAATGGGATTAAGCCAGACTATTTTGAAAAACAAAATTGTATTAGCTATCCCAATAAAAAAACGAAGCCACCAATGTTCAATTTCCTTTATAGTAAATAATATTATAAACTAGCAGAACCGGGTCCGCGTTGCTGGCCCGTCGTATTGAGTTTTAATGACAACTTTTTTTTTGAGTTTATGCTTTACAATTCAAAAATAGGTATTTTCTACCTCATTTCTTCCGGTTCATTGTCAAACCGAGTTATTCATTGAGGCTTCAAAATTTATCAACAGATTTTGTCTGTAACCTTTCTTTTCTCTTTCGGATTTTGTCGGATTTTTTCGCCCATTGATGCTGGTTAGGATTTATTATCGCGCATGTCACCTATCCTTATCTAAAGCGATCTAATTATAATAGTTAAAAAATGGTAAAGTCGAATTCTCCATCATATTGAGACTTATATGTTTTTAGTTTTTTTTATGGCTGGTGAACCGTTGATATTCACCGTTTAAGGATATTTGGGAACATATCGTATTTCTTAATAGGGGAGATACCGTGGCACCTTCAAAATTCATGCCTACATGTACCACCGCACACTCCACAAAATTTCGTGAAAATCAGTTCATTAGTTTTCGAGATATAACATAACTAAAAACTGGCCGTGGTCGGGACTTCGGGCACCAAGAAAGAACATTTGATCGGGGGCGCAACCACCGTTGTCTCGAAAATTTATTTGCAAGCCGATGCTTTCATAAGTTTAGCAAATATAGCATTTTGTACCACGGGTCATTCCTTAACATTTTCTGAAAATTTCATGAAGTTCTGTTCAATAGTTTTGGAAAAATGTATTGAAAAGAGTGGGCGTGGTCATCAGTTTTCAAGACATGGCAAACATTTCAATAAAAGAATTATCCAAATCGATCCAGCCGTTATCAACTGACGCCACCATCGCTGTACATTCCCTGACAATTTCAGGAAAATCAGTTCAGTAATTTTTGTAGAAAAGATAAAAATTGAAAATTAAAAAATGGGCGTTGGCAATTTTTCTTTGCATAAAAACCTAAGCTGGGTTATGGCGAACATTTCAATAAAAGAATTATCCAATTGGTCCAGCCGTCCTCAAATGATGCCACAACCAACGAACGACATTTGATTTTTATTTATATAGACAAACAGACCCCGGTCCGCGTTGCTGGCCAGTCGTATTGAGCTTTAATGGCAACTTTTTATGGACTTTATGCTTGACAATTCAAAAATAGGTATTTTCTACCTCACTTCTTCGGTCATTGTCAAACCGAAGAGTATTTTAAATTCATCAACATATTTTGTCGGTAACTTTTCTCTTCTTTTATGGACTATGTCGAATCTTTTCGTCCATTGATGCTGTTTAGGATTTAATATCGTCCAAGTCCCCTGCCTTTATCCTAAAGCGATCTAATTATAAAAGTTAAAAAATGGTTAAGTCGAATTCTATATATATAGCATTTTGGACCACGGGACATTCCTGAATATTTTCTGAAAATTGCATGAAATTAGGTTCAGACATTTTTGGAAAATTAATGTATTGAAAAGGGTAGGGTACACACAATGCCTTGCCCCCTAAAATTTTTACTGAAACCGATATAATCTTAAGTTTGGCTTATACATATAGCGTTTAAAAGAAAGGCGTTGGGAAGGTACCACACCTCCTCCGAAATTCATAAAATATACATAACTACGGCAAACCTTGAACTTTTTCTGCAAATTTCATGGAAATCCGTTCAGTAGTATTGGAGCTATAACATATTAAAAAAAGCCGGCGTGGTCGGGTCTTTAGGTCAGTGTTGCCCAATTATCGTCATTTTGACGATTTTTTGGTCCAAAATTGAAAAATAACGATATGACGATTTTATGGTCTAAAATGACGATTTTTACGTATGCCAAAATTGCATGTAATAAAATATGATCACTATATTTTGACCAGAATTTCACAAAAGACGTTAAGGAAAAAAATGTTGCAAACTCTATTTTATGATCTTTTTTAACGTTCTTAGCAATATCCAGCCAGATTGGCTATATTTAGGTACTTATCTGGAATACAGGTATTTTGATGAATTTTCCCTCATCTTCAAATTATATCAGCTTAAATTATTCGTTTAGTATTGTCAATGGATGAAAAGTGCTTGAAAAGTTTTCAAGATAAAGTTTCCACGTATCTATCTATCTTGTTGTTTAAAAATGTATGAGTCCAGCTTACTTAAATTCATACTAATTCCCCTTTAAGCAATCAGTCAGTTTTAAACGACAGTTTTTATCGATTTCCAACTGCAGAACAACCAAAATGTACGTGGTTGAGAAAATCTGTTATTCAAAACTGGCAATGTGTAACCAGCTTTACCTTGCTGCATCACAAACTCTATGCAAACTCTAATCTGGTGAAGCTGTGCTTACAGCGGTATTTTAGTGAGATTGGATTAGATTTAGATTAGGTTGTAAATTTTATGTAGTCAGATTCATTGTTATTACTATCAGTGAGAAAATAGCATAAACCGGTAATCAAACTTAGCTTTGGAGCATATTGACGATTTTTGACGATTTTCCTAATTTTATTGACGATTTTTTTGACGATTTCCGATCAAAAAGTGTCGGCAACGCTGCTTTAGGCCCGAAAGAAGTACCTAGAATGTAGGATAATTCATACATTTTTAAAACGATACACACGGTGCTCTTGAATCAAATTTAAATGGAAGGTGTTTACACTTGGGAAGTTTTTGCGCATTCTGAAACTACAATGTTCATAGATGAGAAAAATCAAAAACAAAAAAATCGCCGGAGCGCGATTTGTATAAAAACCTAACATCTTAATAAAAGAATTATCCGTTCTCAACTGATGCCATTACCAACGAACGACATTTGATTTTTATTTATATAGATTTTGGAGTTTTTATCTTAAATTTCTGAGAAAGGTTTTCACCATTGAAATTATATATAATTACTCTGGATACCCGTTTGCATCAAAATAAAAACTAATGCAAATATATGGTATAACCCTTTCTTCTTCTAAGTATATTAGATTTATTTATACTTTGCGCACAAACCCATTGTCGAAGCACTTTTTCCACTGCGATTTAGACACCTCCAAAGCAGCGTCGCCCAAGAATTTCCATCAATGTTTTAGTATGTGTGTATGTATGAGTAAAGAAAACAACAACCACATGATGTTTATTGTATGTTTTCATTCATTTACACTGTAAGTGAGAGAGAGAAGCAAATGCTAAAACAACTCAGTAGGCGTCCTCACTATGCTATCTTTGCACAGAAGCGCGTCCCTGCTCCAAAGCATGCTTCTTGAAAGCTTCAACAGCAGATTCTTGCGCCAAATCATTGACCACGCATTTTTTAATAAATTATACAATACAATAAATTATTATTTTTAAATTGTTAACAATTTTTTTCGACACTTTTAAAATTTGTTAAAAAATTAAAAAAATACTCCTAGAGGTTTCATATCTATCTTCTATCTATATATATAAAAATGGTGTAAAAAAAGTACAGTAATCCATAAAATGAGAACGGCTAGGCCGATTTCCGTAAAATTTTTTGTCAGCTATTCGCATTTTCGAGGAGAAGGTCTTTACGGAAGAAAATTTTGGAAAATCTCTCTGGAAAAGTCGGAAAATTGGAAAAATCGAAAATTGAGTTTTTGTATGAAATTGTATTCCTTAATAGCGAGACGAAGTTCGCCGGGTCCGCTAGTATATATATAAAAATGGTGTAAAAAATGTATAGTAATTCATAAAATGAGAACGGCTAGGCCGATTTCTGTAAAATTTTTTGTCAGTTATTCGTATTTTCGAGGAGAAGGTCTTTACGGAAGAAAATTTTGGAAAATCTCTCTGGAAAAATCGGAAAATTGGAAAAATCGAAAATTGAGTTTTTGTATGAAATTTTATTCCTTCATAGCGAGACGAAGTTCGCCGGGTCCGCTAGTAACTTATAAAAACTCATATATTAAAAAATGTCCATTTGTATAAAAAAGCTATAATTAGTATGGGAAACGGTATGCAAAACTCACATTTTTACCCATGTAATATTAATAAATTAAAAATATTAATAAATTAAAATACAATAGTATATACGGGATGAAAGAGAACACTCTCAGGCATCATTCTGCGACAATGAAACTTTGTTCCATGCTGTTCCCTAAAAGTTCTAGTCCACTAAAGTTGGAATTTCACTAAAATGTATTACCTGAGGAAAAAAAATAGTTCACTTTGTGTAAACTCAACGGCAATTTTAAACTTCTGAAATGTAACAATCCCACCTACAATATCTCCAGAAATTTACGAATATTACTTACTGCCAAAAAACAATAGTCATTAGGGTACGACACGACCACCCCTTCCAATATTTTGACTTAATTGTTGGTTTTCTTCGTTTCAATATGTTTACTATCAAATCACATTTTGAAATTGAGGTTCGATTTCTGAATCATTATGCGGCTCATAAAAAAGCTATAGAATGCGGGTGCGTATGTGTAATATGCCCATTAAAAATGAAACGTATACGGCAAAATGTTTGTAGCCAAAGTGCAAGTGATTTCGGACTACATCTTTTTACATGGAAGAAGTCATGATTTTTACAAGGGCACGGTGAAGTGAGGTTACAGTCTAAATTGCATTTCAAGCACAAATTTAACGTTAATTCTTTGTAGTGAATAAATATACATTCCATGGAATGTTTTTGGAATGATTTTTCGGTTCATTTAAAAATTGGTTCTTTATAGAGTATTTTGAGTATATCTATTAAAAAGACTTTTCGCTGATTTGAAGACATGAGGGACATTTGGAAACTTTATATACAAGAGTTGTCGGAACTTTTAATTTATGTTTATGGCCTGTTTCTCAAAGACGATTCTATTTCAATTTAAATTACTACCAAACTCATGTTATTGTAGAACATTTTTGATAGTAGTTCGAGCAAATTTTAATTCGAATCGTCTTAGTGAAATATAAGGACAATAAAACAACAATGGTATATCTCAAATATATTATTGCAAATATCGATTGAGATCACATAAAAATCAAACAGAGTATTACTTTGTATGCTAGAAAATTAGCTTTTATTACTCGAAAATACTAAAAGAACATCTTAAGAAATGCTACTTTACTCATTTATATATAGACGTGATTAAGATGCAGCATCCTAGCTACACAATTCCCTTGTTAACATCATGACTTATTGCACATAATAAAATATATTCACTTGCACTCATGGTTTGATCAATTTTTTTTTTCTACAAAAGATGTAGTCCGCAATCACATAAAATAAATTGTTTATTGCGGTATTAAGAATTTTGTTTGCAAAAAAAAATATTATAAATGTAAACATTGTCAAAATGTGAAGAAAAGAATGCATTTCTCATGACTACGTGGACTGCTTCGAAAAAAGAAAACTATACAATCAGTACTTCACATAGACAAAGACATAAATATAACAACATTGGAAATTTTAATGCTATCATTTATCTATGAATGGCTTTTGAATTTAACATAATGTAATTTTACGATATGGTAAAATAACATTTGACATGGAATTCTTCTGGAATAGATCCTTGAATTCATAAATTTCGTTTCTGATACCATTATATGAAATTTTATTCCTTGGTTGCGATTTTGAATTACCCGCAACCTGCATTGTTTCTGTTAAGGGTAATGTTTCTATACATTGTTTCATAAACATTTTTGTGTTGCATGTATTATGTGTAGCCTTTATGTTTGTATGGCTTTGCCATAGAAAAACTTCAAATAAATTTAGCTAGGTACTTTTAATTTTATCAAAACCATAAACATGAAAGACCAGGCAAAATTCATAATACAGAAAAAAATGTTTATGAAACAATGTATAGAAACATTAGCCTTAACATAAACAATGCAGGTTGCAGTTAATTTAAAATCACAATCAAGGAGAAAATTTTCAAGTAACAGTATCAGAAACGAAATTTATGGATTCAAGGACCTCTCCCAGTGCAATTCCTTGTACGTAGGATTGTAAATAACGTCTAAATTTTATATATAGGAAATTAAAATCCACTCTGTCACATATAACATGTTGTGTAGTGAAATCTTAACTTTACAGTTATATTGTTACCTAACATTATGTTACATATAAATGCCTCATTTTAGTATATTTATGTATTTACTTTTATACACAGTACACCTTGCAATTTTCAAATTCCAAGGGTATTTCAAAGATGTTCACTCGCTGACATATCGCTAAAAGAAAAATTATTCAGCAGAACAATTCTAGTGAGGTTCAGAAAATCTTTTCAATGCATATCGCTTATCGTTATTTTAGTTTCCGATAAATTTTCTCCATATTTTGACATATTTTCCAAAATTTTGACCTAATTTTTTGGTTTTCTTAGTTTCATTAGTTTCAATATGATAACTATCGAATCCCATATAGAAACTAACAATCGGTGACGACGAAAAATTGGGGTTTTTGGCCAGGAAAATCGATTTTTGAATCACTGTGCGACGTGTGAGAGCTCGCATTGTCATAGTGCACAATGACGCTTCTTCTCTTGTTAATTTTTCGAAGTTCTCCGAAGACTTCAGGCTAACATATTGGGGTGTACAAATCAAAATTGACCGTCCTATGTTGCTCAAGCGGAACAGTCGCCAAGGCTTTGCCTTCACAAACAACTTTCGTTGGATATGGCTCGCCTTCAAAGATCCAAACGGCCGATTGCTGTTTTTTCTGGCTCATATGCTTAGAACACCAATGAAGATCTTTTAAACGTGCTTTGAACATCGCAATCGTATTTTCTAATTTCGTTCCCCAATCGACTCGAGCCTTTTTTGAGCGATTGTCAAATTGTGTGATATCGCACGAGAACATGTCTTTTTACGGACTGGTTATATGTAATGATCTCTGGCACAACGGATGGTAGGCTGGTGTTTCATAGCCATACAAAAATTGAAGTTCATCTATGCACTGTAGCCGTGACAATCGCCACGAAAATTGTGAAAAATAATCACACGAAAATATTTACGAATTGGTCTGATATGTCTTCTACATTTTCCAAAATATATTTACGGTTTGGATCGAGCACACAACATCTCCTTATCTGACACATGTTTAAAAAACATACAAAAATATTTTTTGTGACTAAGGATAACGAAAACCTGAGTAAAATTCGTTAAATGGGTCCCTGAGCTTTATCTCAAAAGCGAGAGAGGATGGAGAAAAACTGTTTCCGGATTTGAAAATAAATCTACAAACAAATGTCCAATCTTTTTATTAATATAACTTAGCAGTTACCCATGGCGTAAGAAATAAAGTGTATGCAGAATGACAAGAACAAAGAATTTTACAAGAATAAGAATGTTTTATATCATGGTAGAACAAAGAAGGTAAAGTAAATACAACAACAAATACAAGTCAACAACAACCACATAGAAATATGGTTTTGCTGTAATGTTAGTGTAATCGGTATATGTAAACAAGCCAAGGAAATATCTATAAATTACTAGAATTTAAGAAAAAACTAATATTTTTAACTTTTGATTGAATATTTTGAAAAAAAAAACATGTTGTCCGAATGTTGATATATATATATATAGATGTGAACCAATTTCTATATAATATGGTACACTTATTACTAGACAAAATTCCGTCACACATACCAAATTTCATCAAAATTTGACAGATATAGGGTTTTTGGTGTAGCAAGTACGTTAAATCGGGCGAAAATATGCATATTAGAGGTATTTTGGTCAGACAATATAGCTATAGTTAACAAAGAACCTTAAATCGCGAGGAACGATATTATGCTATACTAAAAAATTCTGAACTCTTGGGAATTTAAACACAGAATGCCAAACTACAACCAACCCCCCAAAAAATGGGAGTAATACCTTCGACGCGTCACTTTCTATGGGGGCTATACCCAAACGGACCTACAATAGATTTCACCAAAATGTTATCCACCAACTTCAAATCCGTTCGGACGCAACATCGATATAGAATTGCATGCTGATCAAGAACATTCATGTAAATTATATCAGTTCTAAAAATGATTCTTTTGATGAGTTACAAACTTAACTACTCTACATAGTACGGTGTAGGCTATAAAATCAACTGACTGTCAATTACACCTTGTTTATTACACCATGCAGTTATCTTAAATGCTTGCCAATAATCGGATGTTTTTCAAACGCCTTTACGCGTTCTTCTTACGTATTAATCAGAATCAGTCAATATGGAACCCGTTTCAATATGAAGTGTCATTGAAACTGACAGCATGTATTTATTTATTATTTAAATTTAGAATTTTTTCTTTATAAATCTGTCAACTAATTACAAAATAGAATGTTTTGTCTGGAACAATGGAAATTGCAGCAGAGCAAATGAACCAAAAATTTAAATAAAAATTGTTAAGGGGAATGGTAGCTGGATCGGTTGCAAGGTCGACGAGGAACATTTTACCAGTTGTGGAGTTCTGTAACTCATTTTTCGAGTTACCGACAAATATCGATAAAATTAAAGAGCTTATAATTTTGGTAATTATCGAATTTTTTTATTTATTTTTCAGTAAGTTAACAACCAAAACCCAACATAATTTATTAATTAGGTTTTTTTAATACTTATTATTTTATTATTAATTTATAACTTATTTATCTTATTATTTGTTACTATTCATAAACATAGTAAGTTTCTGTTTGGAGTAGTTTAATATCCCTCCCACTCACTAATTCCTTGAGTGGTTTTAATTCATTCTAAATTAAAAAAAACTTTCTGTAAGGAGGTGAACAATTAAAAGTCCAGTTTAAAAGGCAACAGTGTTGTCAACTTTTATTGAGACTTCTCATTCATAATTTTGCGTTTTAATTTTACCGATTCTTTGTTCCATATAGTTGGTAACTCGAAAAATGCGTAAGAGAATTCCACTACATAAATTATGGAAAAAATATTATATTTTCAAGCCAATTTTAAGTCTTCATTTATACTGTGTTCCAGAACCTGCAAAAAGCTACTAATTTTTACTACGATAACATGTTTTCCTTTATGATATCAAAAAACTAGTAAGAGATGGCTATAGTCGGACGGGGCCGACGGGGTTCCGGTTAAATCTTTATAGTCAGTTTGATTTTTTGGGCATGTGGGTTAGGCCGTTTTGGCGCTAAACGCCTAACAATAACCAAACCGTAGAAGGAATAATATGATGTGCTAATTTGGGACCAAATCTGTTGCTCCCTTCGAGAGTTATCGTTCACATCATTTTATAGAAAGTTTTCAAACATTGAAATTGTTAATTGATTCCAAATTGTCTGAAACAAATTTTCTCCAAACATATTTGGGGTCTAAACCCGTTATTTCGATTAGGCAAATATTTGGTCGTATCAAAGTGTATAAACCGTCATTAGGCTAAAGGCTGAGGTATAAAGATACCAATATTTCGAGTTATTGCATTGCTTTTTACCAAATGTGGTACACAAACTTCAGACCCCGTACAGAATTTTGCACCAATTTAAAAAACTTTGAATTTCTCAATCATGGTTTAAAACTTTTCTATAATGATTGCGACATTTTGAGGTAAATTTAGTTATTTGCAAACAACTCATAACGATATGTTTGACAGTAGCCCTGTTATTTAACTGCTATATTGCTATAATTTGCATCAAGGGAGAAGTCCAGAGTTAGTTTTCAAGTTTTGCGTTCTTAAGTTGTCGGAATATGCTCTCAAGAATTTAATATATGGAACAAAAACCAAATTTGAATATATTTCCCACAAAAAGTATGGCCAATTTCATCGGCTAAATACTATCCTATTATTATCCAAGATGATTGGCATTTTTCTTGATCAAAACCCATACCTCGTGCAAAAATTTGTCAGTATTGAACTATAACTGCGTAATCTAGCTTGATTATGATTGCACGGCACAATTGGGTTCCCTATATCAAATAGGCCGTAACTTTGTTAGCTGACCACGTACATAAACATAATTTGTATCAAAGGAAAGGTTGAGAGTTTCTTTTTCAAATATAACTTACGTGGGTGGAACACCATAAATTTTAGCAATTTGCACATAAAAGTTTTGGTCCATTTGACCAATAAATATTATCAGATCATCATATTAAATTGCATCTTTCTTCTTTGTCGTAAACCCAAACTCTACTTTAAATTTATCGCCGATCAAACTATAATTGCTACTCGTACATAGCTTCAAAAAAGTCGGTCAAAAACAATTTTAAATATTTTGCGACGATCACCAATAACAACAGAGGTCTATTCTGATCTGAACCCGTCCTACATACAAAATTATGACGAATGGTCCATAACTGCGGCTTGTAGTTTGATTACAATTTTTAATGGACGGACACACGGACACAAATCTCAAAATCGCTTTATCTCGTAGAGATATGAATTTTGATGCATTTTTGGAAAAACAAACTTATAATACCATTCCCACATTTTGGTGTAGGATACAAATAGTAGATTTTTAGAGTACTGGAACAGACCATGTAAACAAAGATATCTTTGCTTAATTTCCATTCTCCCAAATATTCAATGAGTTAGACAGGGCACCTTTAACGTCAAAAAAGAAAGAAAATAATTTGAAAGATCAAGCGAAGAAATATAAGGAATCAAGAACTTTAGATTTAGTCAGAACGAAACAAAATAAATGCATATTTTGTTCTTAATGAAAACTGAACCCACCAAGAAACAAGCACTCATTTACAACATAATTTGGCCAATTTGTGTTGTTTCTATACTGACGGAGATTTTCCATGTATCCCCTAGTGGTTATTTCCTATGCCATCTATCTACAGTACGAAATTAAAAATACAGTTGAAACGATAGCAAGAAAAGTATACACTAACTAAACAACAACATTACAACAAATATACATGACATTGTGTCTAAAGTTGGCGCTTCAACTGGCTAACATGGCTGGGTTGTATATGTACCCAGCAAAATGTTCGATGCCAAAGATGACATTCAATCATGGGTGCAAGTGATCTAGCATGTCATCTTTTTAGCATCTTCATCGATGAATTTTATATGAGCGTGGACCCCAAAAGATGACGTTCTTTTCTGGATCCTAAGCATGTCATTTTAACCAATGCGTTGACATGTCCACCAATGCTTTGGCATGTCATTTCCACCAATGATTTGACATGTCATTTTCACCAATGCTTTGACACGTCATTTTCACCCATGCTTTGACATGTCATTTTAACCAATGCTTTGGCATGTCATTTTCACCAACCCCTTGGCATGAAATTTTCATATTGTTTGGAAAATGGAAATGCTGTATTGAAATATGGTTTTCATGAAAAACAAAACTCTTTATTAATTCAAACGAATTCATGAAATAGCTACAATTAATTTATCAGTTTAGTTTTTCAAAAGTTTACATCCAAAATTGCAATGTAATCACCACCGCTGCAACGCAAAAGATTACTTCCTCCGTTCTCCGCAACTGATATTCTTTCATCTTACAAAAGGTTTTTTCAATTATCTTCCCATCACCAGTTCAGATTTCAACATGGACTCCAAATGCACTCCTTTAAGTATTTTTATTTCGTAAATTACTTTTATTTTATAATTTTGTTATTTTATAACAACATTTTGGTAATTTATACTCTTTTGTTTAGTGACGGAAATATGTAGGGATCTACAACCCGGCTTGCTTTAGGGATCTCTAAGAACAAAATGTAACGAACGGGGAGGAGAGACTTTTTATGGAAAATACCATTTATGCTTAATTAATTTATTTTTAATTGTTTCTTTCCAAAAGTAGTTTCTTCTTTATTTTCAGATTCTTGTTCCTTTTCGTTTCGGACTTTTTTTTTCAAATTCCAAGAAGCGAGATTTGATTGATTTCATTCTATGTCAGATTTAGAACAGACAAGGGAACTTTTAAAATAGCAATGTGCGCAGTCCGATTCTATTTTTAGCTCGATGGTTGGGACTTCATATAATACCAATTGTTTAGAAGTTTTAGTTGTTTGATATGCAGGAAATGTAAGACAACATCACGACGACAGTTTTAACAACTTTGGTCTGTTCCAGAAACTGCAAGAATCTACTTATTTTTACTACGATAACAATTTTTCCTTTATGTTATCGGAAAGAATAGTAAAAATTAGTAGATATTTGCAGTACTGGAATATACCAAAATGAAAATAAACAGGTGTGTAAATAAAAACACAAACATCATCTCTATTGGATCGATGGAATGGGTACAAATGCTGATGAAAAGATCGGATCTTTCACGACTTCCTTTGCAGTGGTTCAAATACTAATGAAAAGATCGGATCTTTCACGACTTCCTTTGAACCAATGCAAAAGATGACATGAAATCACGTCATCGCAAAGAACCCCTTCCGTCAAATTTTGCTGGGTAGTTGAATGGTAAAAGTCCACAGCTCAAAAACAAAAACTTTGTCCTTATTTTTCTTTTACTCTCGGTATTAAGAAAAAAACGACTGACATTTCCATGTACAGCGGTTAGTTAGACCATTTTTATCTACAGATAGATTTATTTCAATGCTTGAGAGTGTATATGTATGTATGTGAGAGAGGATGTGTATTTTGGTTTATACCACAAGTTTTTACATATTCCATTTGTGTATGTTCCCTGTCGGACTTTTATTAACCAGTTGATAAAATGATTGATAATAGATCGATAATTTTTAAACTGACTAAAAACTGGCTGAGAAGTTATCTAGAGATGAACCACTTTGAACAGAAAAGAATTTCGGCAATTGTCCATGTCTAGATAACTTTTCGACCAATATAAAGCTAGTCGAAAAGTTATCTAGAGATTAACCACTCGGAAAACAGAAACATGTACCGTCTGCAAAGTATTTGTCTTTGTCGAAGAAATAAGGCACAAATGTATAAATAATTCGCACTTGCTTTTTCTTAATATTCTTCGTATAAATGCAGCATCCAGTTATAGAATACAGTGTTGATGGACTGAACATATTCGTACATATTACTCATATTATTCTGGAATTAAAAAGGAACACAAAGGAAATATACAAATTTGCCCCTCCTTCTCTCTAACAAAAAAGAGAGAGAGACAAAGAGAGGGAGAGAGAGAATATGAAAAGTCAAAAATAAAAAACACAGAGAAACAAAAATTGTTTTTTTTTTCACATTATGTTTTAAACTGACTAAAAATAGGCAAAAAAAAGTTAGTTTATTATCAGTCGAAAAGTTATCTGGCGTTGGACAATACTGACTACTCAGGCGCTCATCGCCTCGTAAAATTAGTCAGTTGGCATAAGGCAAAATGATCGATAAAGTGCCACTTAAGTGGGGTTCAGACGATCAGTTTTGACTGACAGCTTTTGGTCAAATATCGATTGCTTCAGTTTTGTTGTGCTGTTCGTAGCGGCCAAACAGTCATTCAAGTTGGATGACAAACCAACAGTCAAGTTGAAAAATTACTGTGTTCACATAGCTATAAAATCATATAAATAACAACTTTTATTAATAAATATGGATGACAAAAAGATTGGATGTGCATGTTTGATCATTTCGCTTTTAGAGGAAGAAAATAAAGTGACAAGAAGAAGAAAATGGGTAAAAAAATGGATAGCCTCCCGAAAACAATATTCACATGTGAATATTTTAAAAGAAATTTGAGATTCTGAGCCAAACGCTGTCCACTCCAGCTCCAGAAGATTCAGATTGCTTTATTTTTTTCAATTCCCTTCTGTACGATGAGCGGATTACGTTGACGTCGTCAATAGAACAATCCTTCTTGTATTTCTTCATAACATTTAGTAGTTCTCCATATGCTTTTGTTTTAATGTCGCGCATCATATATTCTGGACTGGTTATGTGGTATGAAAAGATTTTTATCTGCTATTATTGCAATAATAATCAATCAAAGTAATAAAAACACACGACTTTTTTAACTTTTATTTGATATTTACTCTGCTAATTTATTCCTTGACTGACGTTGTTTCGTTCACACGGTCAAACAAACAAACAACCAACAGCTGACTGTCCAACATCCACAAAAAATTTTGTGGTTGCCTGATGACTGACAAAAATGAACGACCACACTGGCAAGCAACCGATTATTTGAGCAAAGCTGTCAGTCAAAACTGATCGTCTGAACCCCACTTTATGTTTAAAAAAAAAGCTAGATTTATGTGAGCTTTAAATCGGCCACAGTCCCTACAGGGTTGTAACTTTGTTTGTTGCAGCTGCTTATGCGTTGTTTCTTAGTAGTTTGGTAATCTAAAAGTCTCATTGCGGGTGGTGGTTTCAAATGTTGAAAATGTTAGTGTGGTTCTTCATTGGCGTGTACAATCGTAGTGATAATTTTATTAATGACATCAAGAGTACGTTGTAGGTATGTATATCCTTAGTAAATTAGTAGACCATTCAGGTCGCGTTTGTATACCCTATACCACTATTTTGGGAGGGTATTATAAGTTGGTTCTTGCCAAAAAGTTTGTAAGGCATCGAAATAATGGTCATAGACCTATACTTATACATATATACCAAAATGATTGTCTCAACGAGCTGAGTCGATCTGGCTATGCGTGTCCGTCTGTCAATCTAAACCTTGTAATCACGCGACAGGTCCCAATTTTGGTCGGATCGTCACGAAATTTTAGATATTGATGGTGGTCCTGGAGGACATGAAGCTTATTGATTTTGGTGATGGTCGGATCATATTCATGGGTCTGAATTGGCATAAATCGTATGTGGAGAAAATGCAACGTTTCATTCTTATGTTAATATCCCCGCTTCTACAAGGTGGCGTAAAGTAATCCTCCTATCAGAAAATGGCCCCTAATGTCAGTTCTGTTTTGACATTTGTGTAGTAAACACATGCGAAATACACGTTACTAAACAATGTTACGCTACACCGCTCCAGAACGCGGAATATTGGTGACTATTTATTTGACCAATAATCGGTCGGTGACTTTGGCACAACGCGAATTTCGTCGCAGATTTTGGATTTGACCACTCCAGACTTCTTTTTGTGGGGTTTTTTGAAGTCGCGGGTTTATGTCAACAAACCTCAGCTCTTAAAGACAATATCCGTCAAGAATGTGAGGACCTATCGCCGGAAGTTTTGGCCAAAGTGATGGAAAATGCCATAAAAAGGGCTCAAATGACAATAAACTGTGGCGGCGGCCATTTATCTGACATCATATTCTCGACTTGATGTAAAAAAAATTAAAAGACCAAATAAAAATAATTCACAAGAAGAATCAAAGTTTTTCATTTTTTTTTTAAATTACAGCCAAAAACATCGGAAGTTAACTTTTGCGCCACCTTGTAGTAGGAGTATTCCAAAAGGAAAGTCTATAAATGGAAGAAGAAAAGATCACCTTTACATTGATGCAAAGTTGGTTGGCGTAAGTGGTCAAACAACGGAGATATCGCAGAAGTCGGTTATGCATCCCATTTCTTCACGTCGCAATTTTGATCTCATCGTCACGAAATTATGGTGGTTAATGGGGGTCCCAGAGGGGAAGAATCCTATTAAGTTTGGTGATGGTTGCATAATATTCAGGGGTCGGAATTGTCAAAAAACTAATGTTAGCTAAATTCAACGTTTTATTCTTATGCGAATATCGTCGATGCTAGTAGGGGAAAAGAAAGCCTGTCAATGGAAGAAGAAAATATCACCTTTACAGTAATGCAAGATAGATTGGTGTAGATCCCACTTTACCATTTTTATATCCTACACCACTATTTCAACGTTTTGATCTATCCAAAAATATCTGCTTCTAGTAGGGGTATTCCAAAAGCAAAGCTTGTTAATAGAAGAAGAAACGTTAATCTTTGTAAAGATGCAAAGTTTTTTTGATCGAATCGTCACGAAATTTTGAGGCCTGATGAGGGTCCAAGAGAGGAAGAAAGCTATTTAGTTTGGTAATGGTCAGATAATATTCAGCCGTTGGAATGGGCAAATATGAAAACATCTCCATTCTTCTAGTAGGGTCAAATGGAAAAAGCCTGTCAATGGAAGAACAAAAGTTCATCTTTACAAAGACGCAAACTAGGTTGGTTTACCATTTTTTACTTGAAATGTAATGACGAATATCCCAGATTTGTTTAGGTGCATTTCAACAACAACAACAACAAAAATTATGACATTCTGAGGTTTAAATTGATCCCAATAGTGTTAACAAAGTTGTCAAATACTACAGATATAGACAAATACGCTCAGATATCCCAATTTCTAATTTGTGGAATTGTACTTCCAATACGGATATCTGTTGATGGTAAAATATCAGAGGTATTGCAAAATTCACTAAGATAGCCCAATATTAATATTACGAAGTATCTTTTAATGACAAATACGTCTGCTTCTCTTCTTTTTCTTTTCTGCATAGCTTTCAATCAGTACCAAGTACATTGTTGACAGTAGTCAAACATAAAAGTATTAATTATTTTGGTTCAGTTAGCCCTAAGTCATTTGGTATAAAAGCTGCCTAAAATGTATAGCAGTGAAAGGCTTATGCACTGGGGTAGTGGTTTAGGGTTTCAAGTAGTCGGCCCTGTACCGACTATAGCCTTTGCTCACTTGTTTGATGATGTTGTTGTTTTGTCGTTATGTCAACAAATAACTTTATGCTGAATTTGTTTCCATCATATTGTGTAATGTGTAAGGCTGTATTATGGTACCACTTTAACAGTTCAAGCATCTGATTTAAAGGAATATAAAGATTATAAAATATAAATCAGTAACACGTGCATTTTTCAGAGATCACTTACGAAGTTTCAAAAACGGTTTAGGGTATTTACATCTCCCAACTGGAAATTATGAATGTCATCCACCGATAATGGCTGCCATATTCGCAATGCTGACAGGCATTCTCCTAGTGACACCCTCCGGCGTGAAAAAGTGATCACTTTTACTACACCGATGGTCATTGCGCGATAAACCGTTGTTTTTGTTGGTTTATTCTTGTTACATACATATGTATCTTGTTTATACTTAATTTAACATTAAAACAAATCACTTTTTGATGTTAATACACGCGACAGTTGGCTTTTCAATTAAACCATAACGAGCGTGTTAATTGCCACAATTTGGTGCAATATTGTATGACAAAAGAACAACAAGGACGAGGACAACACACACACAAAGCCCATACACATATGTATGCATTGTTTGTGATGGTGAATAATTGTCGCATTATCACACTCACTTAGGCATCTCACACCTCAAACGAGACGTTCAAATAATCAGCAAACAAAGTGTGTAACGTGCCACATAGCAAATTAGTTCATGCTATAACTGCCACGACTCGAGAAGAAGGCAACTTACTCAAAGACCACTGTCACATGAAACATGTTGTTGTCAACTCCTTTGAAGCTGTTTTAAAGCGGGAGGAAATTACACCTCACCAAATGTATCGAATTGTTGCAATATTACTGGGGCACGCCCACCCCTCACCTACAGAATCTGTCGAATCGAAATACAAAGCAAACAAAAAAACATGAAATAAATATGAAAATTAACCACAAAAAGCAAATTGTCGCGGTTATTGTTTGTCACATTGTTGTTGATGGAGGTAAAAGTAGTCCTTTATGACAACTGAAAGTTGTTTGTTTTTTCGCAAATCATCCCTTAAACCGCAATATTCGAATTTAGCAAGTCAATCGCCACAATGCAACCAAATCACGTAAACATGACTATTTCCTGATTCCTGTTATAGACGAATGGTGCGTTATATTGTGGTTATTGTGGGCTTCTTTTAAAATCCTGCTTTATTGTTGCTACAAAACAGGCCTCACCACCAACAAACACTTCCATTATTGCCTATTTGGGTTATCAATGTCTTTGTGTCACCAATATATTTAAGCTCATAATTTTTTGTGGTTGTGCCAAGGCATTCTGTTATGATTTTTTATTGCCACCCCAAGAAAAAATTACAAAAGGTAAGAGTAATTAACTACCGACGCGAATGGCCAGATAAAATGCAAAATAAAAACGAAACCAAAGACAGTAAAACATTAACCTTTCATAAAATTATTACAAACAAGTATGTCTTTGAACAAATTTCATCTTAAAAAGTGCATCAAGGACCTTTTCAAAGGCGGGTTAATATTGGTAGTTAAGGTAAGAATTTATTTGAAAAACTTAGATACTTATCGTGATGAGTTGTTTTATGTTTATTGTCTGTCAGACTAAATACCAAACACCTTTGCAACCCACTTTTATTTAAAATTTTCAGATCCCCCAATTGATTGCGGCTGGTCAGAATGAATATGCACTGTCGCTCACTAGAATAGAACCCCCTACAACATTTGTTTCTACCTCCATTTTTTACGACTTATACAAGATATGAAGTGTTGAAAGTTTTTTATATTTTGTTCCATGTGTTTGGAGTAAACCTAGTCATTCACTTGTATCCAAATCCGATTTATATAAGAATTATACAACGAAAACAAAATAAAGTAAAAATGTAAGTAAAAAATTTGGCTCATTTGAATAGCCAAGTTTGAAAGGGGAAAACATGGGTAAACATAAAGATTGTATTAGAATATCGATTATACTCACCCTATATTGAAAAAGAAGTACTTTAAGTAATATTGAATACAAGTATGTCCCTACTGATTAAGAGTACACCCGTATAAACCGCTTTTACAAGGATTTTTTATAATCAAGTGTAATGCCTGACAAAGCTTGTCTTACTCCTTCAACAAGTGGATTTCTGGAAGCGTACTGTCTACTGGAGTCGTAGATTTTACGCATAAGATATTCCCATACATTTATGAGAATATTTACCGCTATAGAATATGGCGGCCCTTTCAAGATATCCGGATATTCAGATTATGTTTCGTCCGTCAGTTGCAAAAATCTCCTAATAGCTAGATAAGGGGGCAGCTCAAACCGAAAGTCACTGTTTCTGGAGATATTCTCAGTTGTTAAGTGTATCTCACATGTAAAATATCTTTCAGACTATTCCCGTTAGAAGTTTTATTGGAAGCGTTAAAAACTATCCACGTAGTTGTTGTCTGCTTTTCAAGGTTGAATCAAAACCCTATCGTACGTAACTTTTACATCCTGTTTCAGTTCGATATGGGCAGGGTCACAATATATCTACCGTCAGAGGATCTATGAGGGGTTCGAACTTAATTTTCTCACAAAAGCGATCAGACAGAGACAACATTTTCCGTTTAGGAGCCTCTTCCCATTCCCAGAATCGTAACAGTGTTTTGTTAGGAGAGTCGTCTTCTTCTTCTTAATGGTAGTAGCAAAGGTTCTAATTTCCGACGGCGGAATTAGCCAGTGATAAACCAGCCGAAAACTGTAGTCTCTGCCAGCAAAGATCCATATATATTGGAACTGAATCCATCAAACAAGATTATTGGATTTAAATCTACACCGAGTAGCAGATCTACTGGTGGAGTATCAAATAAATTGACGTCTGCAATATGAAGATTTAGCATTTGCGACTTCCCGAAATTAAGTGCAATACTAATGCGTTCGCCGATAACAAAACCGAAGGATAGCCGGGACTTCCAATTTTTTATAGAACAAACTTTGCGTGAATTTGCCGAAATTGCAGACTTAACACCCGAAAAACTAATCATAGTAGAAGAAAGTGGGAATTTTTTAGCGATTCTCAAACCGCTCATGCAAAAACGAAGATTCCGAAAGGAGTCTGTCAGAGCTAGCTGGGTACGAGATACCACAATGAATTGAACTTATCATCGCTGTCCCTGAAAGTACAGATTTATTTTCGGCTGTATTTAAGACTTTCCTGGGATTAAACTTATCCTGAGTATCTCTACAAACAGTATCTCTGAACAGTTCGGGAGGCAGTTCATCAACTCCTGCTGTGTTATTGTTCTTCACACGCAGAGAAAAAATATGATTCATGCCACCATATTTTGAAAGAAGAATATATATTTTATAGATATATGGTAAACTCTATCATATTCTAATAATACAATTTTTGAAATATTTTAAAATGTCGTGGTAGCAGTAGAAACATGTTGTTGTAATAAGTAGTATTTTTCTTGGAATTATACTGTACCTTTGTGATTAATTGCCCATTTAAAGATTTTTCAATGTATTTTAAATAAAAGTTTTATTTATTTAAGAACAATTTGGATATAATAAAATAAATAAGTATAATATTGAATATATTTATACTTTATAACATTAACAAACACTATGCAGTGTTCTCTGTTGTCTCTCCGTTTGTTTCATACTTATACCGATCACAACAACAACAGATGTTTATGTTATACAAACATTCTTTTTCTTGTTATTTCGATCACTTGCATACGCTTTCTGTTAATTATTAATAGACAAAATTAAACAATGCACAAAATTAATTGCTGTGTTGATCTCACTTTGGCTAGGTGGCAAACACTCAATGTCGTCGGTTGAGATTGGTTGCCTTCATCATATTTGCAGGAGAATGTGCCTGCACCATACACTTTAGTCGGGTGTTTTACGAGTTTCTTACGCTCGCACTTGCTACAACATTAAGACGATGGCGCACCTTTGCTGCTGCAAGGAAATTGTCCGAATCTATGCTCGCTCGGTGTCTTCCGCACTGGAAGAGTGTCTTCCGATCGATCTGGTTTCTGATTTTTTCATCTGGGACTTCCATGTGGCTTTGCGCATGTCGAGGTGTTGGAACCTATTGCTGCTCACACCCATGTTTTTGCCGCTGCAAAATCTATCGGCTCAATTGTCTCATCGGTCGGAGCATAACCGCAGATGTAACTCATGTCGCTTTATACGGATTGTGACAATTCTCTCATCAATTGTTGTGAATATGGAGACCAGATTTTTAGGCCCCCCGATTTAGCTATCATTTGACACTTAAGTTACCTAGTTGTCAAAAAGCTTATATACCAAAAATAGTGTACATAGGTCCGCGTTTTAGTATAGCTTCCATATAACGGTACCACCCGATTTAAGGTATTTTGACGTTTTAGTTGATATTTCAGCCCAAATTATTCATTTAATCTCCATATAACGGTACTATCCGGTTTCAGAAATTTTCAGTTTTTAGCAGTTCGAATTAGGTGAAATTAGGTATTTGGGGTTCCCAGTTGTTAAAAAAATTTTCAACCTTTAATTGTGGGCTTTGGTACTTTCGTAACATTAAGATAACTAATTATTCCATATACATAAGTTCATAATTCAACTCCCAACTCAAGTTTTTATTGTTCTTAGAGGTGAACTCGCGACACATGTTAGCTCCTTCCTTCAACTAACATTCCACTAAAGACGAAAGATAAACCAAAATAAGTTATGAGCTTTGCAATTTGCCCTCTACGTCACTCGATAAATATTAGGCAGAAATATATGTATGTTAGTAGCCCTAGCATGTGAATTTAACATTTCATTAAGATTCAAACCTTCAAATCTAATAAATTTAAATCAAATCCCACAACGAAATTCTCATTGGTATTTGTTCAATCAAACAAAACAAAATTGTCGTCCTTGAATTAATCCTTTCAATTTGAAATGATTTAACCCTGATTAACAGGAATATGTTTTCAGATAAGATTTTCCAAATCGTTTTGTTCATGGGTTCACTCGACCGTACATAATTGAATAGTAATATTATTGACATTTGTCATATAGGATAAATATTTCAAACAAACACTCCACATGCACCCAACCACACACACATCATCATATCTGGAATGAAAAAAGGATACCGAGCTACAAAATGAGAAACATAAAAATCATAAAAAAGACAACGTGTGAAGAAATAGTCCTGACACCATCAACCTGTTTCTATTCAACCACAAAAGCAACAACGATATGTAATGGCTAATATAACCATAAGCCCATAACTATGAAAATTATGGTTAACAAAAAAAGGGAAGCGACCAACAAACGATTCTGCGAAGTAAAACAGTTGCCAAAAACTCAATTACACAACAATCTGTTCAATTTTTTCACACTCCATCAACTACAAATGAAATACAGTCAAGTCGACACGACTCGACTTGAAACGACTGGTAAAAACTGGCAACCACCACCACAATATCAACCAGCAACGGCTAAGAATCAAGAATATACACCCTTCCCTCCACATACACACATAACCGTAATTTTGTAGTAAACACTTGCCAGTGACAAGTACTCATTTGCTTCATAGGCCTTAAAAAGTCACCACTTTAAGGACAAATGAGTTCGTTGTTACCGCAGCCTGAATACCGATACAAATTACGAAGTAATTTATGAAGCCATCCAATGTAGGTTAGACCTTGGCAGCATTTGTTTGCACGGTCATTTGACCACCCACCCCTTGGAACGGTGAACGGTAACCGTTGAGCCATGAACTCGAATGCCCATCTTTGTACCCCAGCATAACAACAACAAACAAGACAAATCGAAAATCAATCTGAAATAGCCACAACTATTGTTACGAAACGAAATAGAAAATGTAATCGTAAATTCTATTCGCGCCATTCCCAATCCTAAATGTTCTATACTCTACAAATTCTGGTAGGAAGTTTGTTTGGGCCATTGTATTTACAATAGCCACTACTAAATGTATATAACAGTGGCGGAGGGCCCCTTAAAAATTAGGCGGGTGATCATATCTACGCAGTTTAGTATAATTAAACAGACATCGGATTTTCCATTGCGATCTTGTGTTATACACATAGTTATATATACCATAGCTATATCACACATCAACCTCGGACGAAAAATGGCCTCTCTAACATATATCCCAAACATATTTTGCAGCAAATATATATGGGGATTTCGGACACTTTTCAAAATGACGTTTTTGATTTCCTTTTTTGCTGTGGTGATGTTGCTTAACTGCAAAACATTTCAGTATATTTTCAGATTTTTTTCTTGGGAAGTAACATAATAAAAATTGATAAATATCAAAAAAGGGTAAAATCGGGCAATGAAACCTAGTAATATCAATGCGGAAGACTTTCAGTAATGTGTTTTAGGTGGCAAAATCTCGGCCAATTTAGTAAAAGTCTACGTGAACTGAGTTTGAGAAAAATAAAATATTTTTTTGTCATTTTGTGTTTTTTTTTGGTCGCTACACAATATGTTTAAGGTATATTATATATCAAATAAATTCTCGCGATGACCAATCTATTCCATTTTACATATATTTATATTTGATTTATATTTACACGGTCTTAAAAACTTTTAAATAGGCCTTAAATTTTTTTTTAGTTTTTCTACGAAATTCTCACTTTGACTGCAATTTAAACCGCGATAATAGCGCTATTTTGAAAAAAATCATTTATATTCATAAATTTTTACATGTTCTTTATTCAATGCCAACTAAAAAGCTAATATTATTAGTAATTGCAAAATCGACTTTTTGCCTCAAAAACGGGGCAAATTAGCTATAGTGCAGCGGTTTCAGAGATATCGCGCCTTGAAAAAGTCGAATTCTGTGAAAACTATATGCAAAGAAATCTCATAACTTCTTCAATATTGGTCAAATTTGAAAAAATCTTTTTTGTATGTTTTGTTGTTGTATCAGCTATTATAGATTTTCTCGATTTTTTTATTAAACTACGATCAATTACAAACATTTTAAGTCCTATTTGGTAGTGGGATTCGAATAATTGCTATTTATTTCTTAATTTTTTAAAATTTGTCAATGCAATTTTTCCTTTATACCTGTGTGAAACATTTGTTGTTTGTGTGCACACAAATATTTTTTTGGGTGCAAACAAATTTATGTTTTGGGTACAAACAAATTTATGTTTGTGTGTAAACAAAAGCCCCCAAAAAACAGACACACAAACCAGCCAGTGGGCGCTTACTGAGAGCAAGTGAGCGTAAATTCGCGCAGAGAAAAATATATGATTCATGCCACCATATTTTAAAAGAAAAATATATATTATAGATATATGGTAACCTCTATCATATTCTAATAATACACATTTTGAAATATTTTAAAATGTCGTGGTAGCAGCAGAAAACTTGTTGTGGTTGCCTCTAATAAGTAGTATTTTTATTGGAATTATTAAATTATTAAATTAAAATATTTTTCAATATATTGTAAATAAAAGTTTTATTTTTTTAAGAACAATTTGGATATAATAGAATAAAGAAGTATAATATAGAATACACTTATACTTTATAACAATAAAACACCATTCAGTTCTCTCTGTTGTCTCTTCGTTTGGTCCATACTTTATGTTAGAGAAAATAATGAAACAACAACAGATGTTTAGGTTATATGTACATTAGGGTGGGGCGATTTGTACGGAAGGAAAAAAACCTTAATGAGCCCTTCGCGTTTCTGATTCCTGGGATTGAACTGAGCAAAAAAATCCACTGGACCATATATCTACCCGATTTTCGATCCAACACAAAGACAAACATTGTAGCCAAGACAGTAATTAAAAACTCTCTAATACATCGCAAAAGCATTGGAACGCTAATTCAGGCAGTTTTGGCCTGAAGAATGTGCAAACTTTTCGGAAAATGTCGATAAATGACATTGTGCTACAAAATTTGACCAGAAAATTATTCAAGCGTTCTGATGCAAAATTATATCGTGTGATTACCAGAGTGATGTGGTTTTCAAAACGGTATGTAATGTAGATTCTGAGTTTTTGTGGAACTAATTTTGTTCACATGTAAATGCAGTGCAAATCGGCCATCCAACCTTCATCGCGGCAGAAGAAAAATGGTATCTAGAGACTAAATTGGAACTATGTAGCGCGATTGAAACCCGAATCACGCAAATTAATTGGTTCATACTAGGCTAATATACATAATATATGTTTTTAAAATCTAATAAACTTTCTTTTTGGAAGCAAACAAGAAATTTCGAGTCTTGTCCACACTATACAAAGAGGCCCGTTAAATTGTGAACACTTACTAACACCCTGCATAATTCGCTGTATTGAACAACCATATGTATACCGTTTGTCGGATGTAAGTCAATGAGGCCCAAAACCGAATCATGCCATAAAAACCAATAAAATGTCACTTGGACACCATGGACGAGTAAGTACAACAACAACAAACGAACAGTCAATAGATAGTTTACTGTACGTCTGTGACACTACCATTAGGTCGTGCAATACAACAGTGCTGTTTTTGTTTCCATCACCTCACTACACCATTCCAATACTCCTCAATACGATGTCCACGATGATAATTGGAACGAGAACAATTTATTCTTCGAACATTTTTTTTTTCACCATTACCCCCCAAAATCACTCCATTTGTTTTGTTGGGTTGGTTTGGTTTGTTTTATTCGGTGTTCCATTCATTCATGGGTGGAAGATGTTGTTTCAATAGAATGGCAATGTTTTGTTTCAACTGTCATTAGTCATGTTTTCGATGGGCCTAATGACGAAATCACGATTTTGTTAGTGGACAATTTAATTGTAACCAAGAATATGCGCAGGACATTGCTGAAGTTTGCATATGAACTCTGAAATAGTTTCACGTCTTGTTTGATCGATTTGTAATTGCAATCGGATGTGACCATGAACGAATCGTATAATTTACCATAGGACAAAACAATAGGATTTATGCTTACTGAAACTAGATTTGTATGTAGATATATACTTGTGAAATATTAAAATATCACGGTGAATTTTTCTCTAGTCCCATTTTGATAAGACTTACCGTTTTGAAGCAAATCGTGAAAACCTAACAAAAAATACCTAAAAATGTGACCCGTGCATGACATTGTTTTATAAGGAGGCGATGCAGTCAGTGCATTGTCCCAATTTGCACTTCTATATCTCTAAATTGGTAAAACCTAGGAAAATATCAAAAAGGTCAATCTTGTAGAGAATTTTCACAGCTACAATACTTTCTCTGATCCCATTTTGCTAGGACTTTCGGTTCCCAAGCAAAATCGTTAAAACCTAAAATGTGAAGTTTAACCACAAGTTCTTTAAAAACCGTTCCGGCGATTTTTTTTGTTTTTTGATTTTTCTCACCTATAACATCTTAGTTTTAGAATCCGCAAAAATTTCCCAGGTGTAAGCTCCTTTCATATAAAGTTTGTTTAAGAGCACCGTGATATTAAATGTAAAACGACTAAAAATCGTTAAGTTCAGCCGGGCAGAACTTTTTATACCCTCCACTATAAAATATTCTGAAAAAATGGAAAAGTTACTTTCCTGTCCACAATATTAGGTGGAGAAGTTTTTGGAACAAGGATGCCCCAAATGCATAAATTAAGTCAGAAAATCTATCTAAAACTGTTTTCAATCGAACTGTAGCTTTACATGAGGACTATATCAAAGTATGGACCTATGTTGACAATTTTTTGTGGAGCAGTGTTGTGATCACTAAGAACCTCAAATGTCAAATTAATTAGTTAGTTTGGTTAAAATTTGTACTAAACCATTACCTATATTAACATGTTTTTTGCGGAAAAGTTTTGAGACTACAGGGAACATCAAATGCCAAATAACGGGTAGTTCAATCAACAAATAGCTAAAACCCTCAAAAAAATTGGGTTGTACCGTTATATGGGGGATAACCAAAACATGGGCCTATGATGACAATTTTTAGTGAAGAATTTTCGCAAATACCTTGAATCTCAAATTTTAAAATACAGGTAGTTCGATCAAAAAATGTACCTAAAATCCTAAAAATACCGAAAATCGAGAGGTACCGATATATGGGGGCTATAACAAAACGTGGACCAACGTTGACAATTTTTTGTGGAGAATTGTTGTGACCACTAAAAATCTCAAATGTCAAATTGTTAAAATACTCAAAATAGCGAAAATCGGCAGCTATTTTTATATGGGGAAATGAACCTTTTTTTTGTGGGAGAAGTTTCATGACTGCAGGAACTTCAAATGTTAAATAACCTATAGTTCAGTCAAAAAATTTAGCTAAAACCCTCAAAATATCGAAAATCGGGAGGTACCGTTATATGGGGCTATACCAAAACGCGGACCTATGTTGACAATTTATGTTGGAGAAGTGTTATGACCATTAATGATTTTAAATACCAAATTACCGCTAGTTTGATAAAAATTAGCTAAAATCTTTAAAATACCGAAAATCAGGAGGTACCGTTACATGCCTACACCAAAAAGTGGGCCGATTAGCCCATACAGCAAAACTTGACCAGACAATAGTAAAAATACACTCGGGTGCAAAAAACAGCGTTCTAGCTCATTATTTTGGACGCTAGAGTGATTACAACAAACGGACATTGCTAAATCGACTCAGAATTCAGAAAATGGTTTAGAAAATGATTGAAATCAATGCGTTACAAACGGAAAACGAGCTTAATAATACTATGATGGAGGGTATATTTAACATACGAATGCACAAGATTATCTTTATAATTATACTTTGCCTAAAAGTGTGATCAATTACAATCTACATAATAAGGAAGTCTCCGCAGTATGGTTGTAGAAAAAATTATCCCCATGCTGTTTTTGTGTTAAATGGGCACTTAATAGGTTTATTCCAGTTTCTCGCTACTTCTTTACACAAATGATATTGATCACAGAAGAATCCATCTCCGATATAATATATAAGCCTATAATCTCCACACCTTTTATGGAATTTTAATGAAATTTCTTTTGATCTGCATACCACTCAATTTTATGCATACTTATAGCCAAAAACATCATTATGACCTCAATATTTATTATTTGGAAATTTTTATTTACATTTTACCATGCACCGACGTAGCCAGGCCCCCCCCCCCCCCCGAAATGATTTTAGTTCCCATAGGATATTAACTTATGTTACACATTTTTTAATTTTTGAGTAAAATTTTAAACTGTTTTTAATTGTTCAAGAAATATGTAAAGTAGTTGCAAGTATTACAGAGAATTATTTAACTACATTGGTATATTTATTGTCCAACATATTTGAATATATAAAAATAATGAACAAGTTAGACTTTTTGAGCATTTTTATGCATAGTTCTTGTTAAGTTTTAAGGTGTTGTTTAAGCGTTTAATCGGAATTTATGCTGACTGTAGGTGTTACTGAGTTCAGAACAATACGTTTATTGGTATTTATTGAACGTTTGCAACATATTACGTCCAATACTTTGGCTTATAAACAACATTCAGAAAAAACATTTTTGCTATATTATGTTTTTGAAAATTTTTATAAGAGCAATTCCACAATAAAAAATAAAACCGTTGCTTAATCTTTGTGGTTTTAAGTGTTTGTATATTTTCTCTAACACGTTTTTATAATGAACTATTTTGTAATTAATAAGAATTACAAATTCTTCATTATGTGTGAAATTTGCAATAAAAAACTATATTAACAATTTTTTATGATATAATTTCTGTTCCTCCGCAGTGTCGAAATATCTATTGGACAAAAGGATTTTTCTGTCGGTTTTTTATATTTTGTATATATATATATATATATTATATAAATAGTAGATCGATATGGCCCATCTTCAAAGTTGATCAAAATATCACGAAGGCCAAATTTTGACCGAATCTGTCGATCTGTTTGAGAATTATCATGATCTCCAGGCAGCTACCCAGACGAACGGACATAGCTAAGTCGACTCCAAGTTTTCTGAAACAGATTTCTTCTAAAGACACTTTGGCCCTAAAGCCATTATTTCGATGATGCACATTTTGGCTAAAGGCTGAGGGTATAAAAGATGTAGATTGGGAAAAATTGTGTTTATGGATTTTTGCTAAAAGAATGTATATATGTATAGAACTTGGATTGGGCGACATAATTTCATTTTAAAAGAATTTAAGACTGGATTCCAGAGTTTCCCTTGTTCCTGATCAATTTATGAGAAGATCCAGGATAGGAAACCAGAATTTCTATAAGTGAAGTCCGACGATTGGTCGTCAAAATTAGTCGATTGACAGATGCGCGATTTGGTGAGAGGATTTGTCATTTACATAACCGCGATTAGGTGCTAGAATTTCTTAATGGATAGACTAACTTTTGCTCAGCATTAGTTCTCGGCCTTCAGAAATTCTTTGTGATAAGTAGACATCGGATTTTTGCATACTTTTGAAAATTATAATGTTAAGATATTAAATTTTAAAAATTAAATGTTATGATATTTCTAAGGTTTTCCGATTGTATATTATTGTATTTCTTTTGGCCTTACCGAAGTGATATCACTGAATTCCATAACATTCGCTGTAGTTGTGAATTACATTATGCAACACTGAAAATGCAAACAACTTCAATTTATCAGGCTTTTATCTCAGAAACGAATAGGAATTTGGCCTTGCTGGCTTTAGCAATATTGTAGCCCTAAACTAGTAGAACTTATCTGTTGCACACTACACAAGAAAAACTTCATCTAGGGCATCAAAATCGATAAAATATGGACAATTTTACATAATTTCTGGAATTCTGGTTGGTATCAGCTAAACTATTGGGAGTTGAACCAAGTAACCTTTTGCAAAAATCATCCAAATAATGTTCTCAGCAATTCTTCAGAACATTCTGAAACACTAAAATGCTTACTTCATGTTGTTTTAGCGGTATTTTGCATCATATATTTTACAACACGAACTGTGTTTGAAGTTCACACCAACAGTTTATTCTCGCATTTCGGATTTCACTACATTATTGACATTTTTATTAAATCGTCGTTGAAAAATGTGCTAAAAACAACGGCATAGAGGCATTTTTCAACAATGACATGTTCTGAAGAGTTGTGTACTACATTCCGGGGAATATTTTTCCATAAGAAAATATTCAGAAAAAATTAAAGGTTTTGGAGATACGGTGCGAAATGTATAAAAATTGTGGAATTTTGGCATATATTTTGAAATTTGAGGCAATAAATGTAGTTATTCTAATTTATTATTTCTCCAAATATTTTATTCTTGTCCTTATCTACAAATTTGCTTTGGAGGTCAGAAGAAGATTCGCATTGGTTTCAGAGATATAGCCCCGAATTTCTTTAAAAACTCAATATTTAACCATGTTTAGATGGGGCCATAAAATCCGAGCTGGATCTGACACAACAAAACCCTACTAGGGTTTCTTGTCGTTTGGGTCTGTACTTTCAAAAAATCCACAGTTCGAATTGTTTGCACAATATCACCTTAAAAATGTTGCACAGTGTTATTTTATAAATGATACACCCAACAATATATGGGATTATTAATATATTCATTGTTTTGACCATATATTAACTGTGACAAATTGTCAAAAAAGTTCTAAAAACATGATAAAATTGGCCAAGGAGTGTTACGCCATTTGAATTAAAAAATAGTAATGAAATTTATTTCATCAGTAAAATAAGTCTAAAATAAGATTTACATCTTTGCTAAATAAGACATTTTCGCTAACATGAACTTTCAAATTTTTGGTCAGGTGGGCCCCCCCCCCCCCCCCCCGAAATGAAACCCTGGCTACGTCCCTGTTACCATGAAATTCAAAACTCAACCTCTTTTCAACTCTAATTTTAGATAATTTGAAAATTTTCCCAAGGAATAAAAACAAGTACCTACTTCGCTGCTACACAAAAATACGACTTCGAAATAAGAAAGGAAACTTTAATTAAAATCGTAGAACAAAATTCATTATTTATTATTCTAATGTGACATGCTCCATTCAACTCCAACCCAAAAGCAACACCAGCCTTTTCCATTATCAAGCCAATTGAATGAATGCATGGCGTATCGCAAAGGCTCCAATCCCCCATTTCCATTCCAAGCAAAGCAATGTTGCCGACAAATTATATGTACAAACACCGAAACACAAACCCTTAACATAGAGTCGAGTCGTTTAGACAATCACAAGCGCGTCATATTCAAAAGTCAAGTCGCTGTTTTGTATAAAAATGACTACTTTCCGCTATCTTTAGAAGAAAAGAGACAACATTACACTTTGAAATGGATCAGTAATTTTCGTCATATCATGGCAGTGCAATTAATTTCGAGCAACAAGAAAGCGTCGGAAAATAAATAAAAAAAAACAGATGAAAACAAATTAAATTTCAAAATTCACTCGTGTTTCTATTACACTCTGCATTTGAACTGCGAGCGCACTCAGTTCACGAGGCATTCATTCTTATAGAAAAGACCGAAAGGCTTAACAAAACGAGAAGATCTTCAAGGAGAGCTGTACAATATGCCAATTAATATTAAAGTAACGCTCCTGAGGCCACAATTAGTTTTATGTTGGAGCGGCAATGATTTTCACACTTCCCGCATTGCATTGCATTGGGTTGCATTCATTGCTGCTCTCCTTTGCAACACAATTCAATCCTCATTTAAAAGTCAGCCGTGAAAGTGGTCATCAGTGCTTCACATTCTTGGCTAAGTCATTGTTGGTAATATCATTACATATTGCGGTAATACGACTGGACAGAGTTGAGTTGATCTAAACGTTTATTAAGATCTCAAATTCTAAAATAGCAGTTATGTTTTTTCTCTTTTCTTCAGACACCCTCTCGGTGGGGTGCAGAAGGTGTGAAATACCTGCTGGGTTCTACTGCAGTTAATAAGAAGCATGCGGTATTCTCTGTGCAAAGTTACGTTCGGATAAGTAGAAAATGCTGACTCCTTCTTGATTTCAGTGTCTGTCCTGCTGGAGTTTCTTTTGTAATGTTATTTATCTCCTTTAGGCAAGAAGGAATGAAATGCAAACGTGTCTGCAAGAACAATAAAATGTAAGTTAGTAGACTTGTGTCGGCATGTTGTACATCTAGTAATACAGTTAAAAAATTTTAGACGACAAAGGTAACGAAAGGATCTATCAAATGATCCAGTGAACGAAGTGATATTGGCTATTTGCATTTTAACCTCCGAATAATTTTTGCAGAATCTGCCAGCCTAATGCAAATACCTCACTTACTCGGTTAGTTAGTATACGTGGTGGCTATAAACTTCATAGCCTCAATTACTATAAACTTCATTACCTCAATTACCGTTTTGAAAACCACACCACTCAGTTAATGATTGCTATTTCGTTATAATAATATCCAGTCTGATGAATTGAGAAACCTCATTAGGTCTCCCAGTCCTAGTTCGCCTCTTTCAGCGATATAGTGTATTTGTGCGAGGCACGAACAGAGGATGTGTTCAACCGTTTATTGTGTGGAATGTATAGATGCTTTGCATGGTTACCAATAGCTTAGTGATCGGTTTGCACAGCAATTAATCTTGCCAGTTTCCGTAGATTTTGGCGCATTAAAAACTTTGTGCATTTGACGTTGTAGTGTGGTCATTAGGGTGGGGCGATTTGTGTGGAAGGAAAAAAACCTTAATGAGCCCTTCGCGTTTCTGATTCCTGGGATTGAACTGAGCCAAAAAGTCCACTGGACCATATCTCTACCGTGGAAATCGAGCCTCCGATTTTGACTTTAAGTTTTTTATTAACGTTTTTTGGATATTTTGGCATATAACAGCCAAACCATTGAGATTTTCGATCCAACACAAAGACAAACATTGTAGCCAAGAGAGTAATTGAAAACTCTCTAATACATCGCAAAAGCATTGGAACGCTCCTTCGGGCAGTTTTGGCCTTAAGAATGTGCAAACTTTTCGGAAAATGTCGATAAATGACATTGTGCTACAAAATTTGACCCACAAATATTCAAGTGTTCTGATGCAAAATTATATCGTGTTGGGATCCATGGACAACGACAATGCCTTTATTTCGTTTGGGTCACTTCGTTTTATTTTTTATAACGGTAAAAGTAGTGAAAATCTGGGTTTCTTACATTTTCAAATTTTTCACAACGGATTTCTAGTGACCCTTCTTCCTTTTAAACCCCCACAAAAAACTATAACTGAATTTCTCATTCATCCCTTTAAAAGAAAGAGGGTTGTGAAAAAAAGAAGATATGTCCGTTTAAATTTGAAAATGTAAGAAACCCAGATTTTCACTACTTTTACCGTTACTCTCTTGGCTACAATGTTTGTCTTTGTGTTGGATCGAAAATCTCAATGGTTTGGCTGTTATATGCCAAAATATCCAAAAAACTTCAATGAAAAACTTAAAGTCAAAATCGGGAGGCTCGATTTTCACGGTAGATATATGGTCCAGTGGACTTATTTGCTCAGTTCAATCCCAGGAATAAGAAACGCGAAGGGCCCATGAAGGTTTTCAAATCGCCCCGGCCTAGTGGTCATGTAGATTAGGATATCTGACATATTTCAGTCCTGTCCCATTTCATCATCATGGTCTGCTTAGATCATCTGCTTTTTCTTTATCATCAACCCCTTATGTCCTGGGATCCATGGACAGATGCCCTAACGTCACAAGTTCTTCTTTACATTCTTTCACTAGTTTTGAGCAGACATTGTTTGATTTTTATGCTAGGTGCGCCGCAACAAAAAGTCCAATTGAGTTTGATGTGTAATGCGCTACTTCCGCTTTATTGTCAGTATCTCCGACTGATAGCTTTGTGTTAACAGATAGCTTTGTGAATGTACCTTCTTCCGAAAATATACACGAGCCGACACCGTAATTTATCTTAGAGCGGTCCGTATACACCTTGATGTCGTAACCTGTCAGTGGTGATCCTTTATTCCTTTCTGTTTGTAGATTTGACTTCAAATGGATGAGCTCATGTCATTACAGGAGTGCAGTAATCAGCATTAATGTAGATTGTTAAGCACGCCGATATACTCGTATTCTCTGTCTCTTCACATTCCTTCAGCTACATGCCTTGATGTATGTACAAATATATTGGCAGAAGACGCATCATTATGTTAAGGGTTTCCGCCGGATAATCTAGCATTGCCTCTGTTACCCCGGTGCATGCCGATCATTGTATGATATAAAGCTTTTTCTGTACTGTTTTTTTTTCACTGTTGGCCACCATATTAGTCCTGTGAGCTCGTTGGTTTTACATAGTTGGTTTTTGTAGTGAATAACACCTTCCAATTTTCCCAGGATTCACCCCAGATCGTTTTTTGTGACCCACGCATCCAGTGATTTCAGGGCTCCGTTCATGATGTCACTCAGCACGGACGGAAACAAACCAGGGACTAATATTACCACATCGTCCGTATGTGCAGCCACCTTAAACCCCATGTGGTCAAGTTTGCTTAGAACTTTGTTAATGACATGGAGACAAAGCATTGGCGAGGTCATCCCACCCTGTGAATTTCCTCGATTTTCGTTAATTGATGGCATACTATTTCATAGTGTGGAATTAATGACTCTACTCTGCAGGATGATACTTATCCAACTACTGCTGAATGGTTTCATGTCAAGGATATCTAATGCTTGTGCTTTGTCGGGTTCCAGGACACAGTCACATAGCGTGTAACGAAGTTGCTGATGTAATAATACGATGAAGTAGTAAAACGAGTCATCAAAACTTAAATTTTTGAAAAGAAATGCGAATATCATGAAGGGACCGCCATATCCCACAGTGGTAAATATTCTCTAAAATGTATGGGAATGACTTATGCGTAAAATATACGACTAATGCAGACAGAACACTTCCAAAAATAAAATTGTTGAATGAAAAAAGCAAGCTTTGTTAGGCATTACACTTGATTATTTAAAGAATCCTTGCCAAAGCAGGATATACGGGTGTATCCTTAATAAGGAGGGATATACTTTTACTGAATATTACTAAAAGTACTTCGTTTTCAATATAAGTGAATACGCATCGCTATTCTAATACAATCTTTCTGTATTCCCAAGTTTTAAAGGGGGGTTCTATTCAAATGAGCCAAATTTTTTACTTCAATTTTTGACTTTATGTTTTCCTTGTATAATTCTTATATAAATTGGATTTAAATGCAATGCTAAGTTTACTCCAAACACACGAAGCAATATATAATTCGGAAAAAATTGAGGTTGAAAAAAAAATTGTAGGGGGGTTCTATTCAAGTGAGCGGCAGTGTATATGTTACAGCCTTCGAATAAGACAATGTATTTTAAATCTATTGGTGGTATAATTACAAGAATACAATACAACGATCAGTAGTTGCCTGTGATTTTGTACATCAAAGATTGAAAATAAAAGGAGTCCATACGTTTTTTTTTTTTTAAATAATTTATTGAAATTTCTATACAAGAAATGCGATTCTCCAACTCATTTTTTGCGTTACTGAAAAAAAACCGGTAAAATTAACCCCCCCAGTTTATATATTTCGAAACGAAAATGTGTGCGCATGAAACACAACCAAACCTTAGTTTTAGAAATATTATTTCCTTTGCTTTTGCTTCAAAACAAAAAACAAATTTGAAAAGCACACTCAAATTTGGTAGTTTTTCTTGCGTATTCATTTTCTTATCGACATACATAAACAGGCCCTAAATCGCTAATAATTTTGGTAATTAGCGACCAAAAAAGTGGTCGTTAAGTTTTACCTACTGCAAGAGTGCTGCCAAATTTTATTTAAACTTTTCATTCACCATTTGCTTTTTAATTTTACCGATTTTTGTCGGTAATTCAAAAGATTACTTAGAGAATCTAAAAAAATCTAAATCTTAAAACTAAGCTATCAATCCTAACAGTTTAAATGTTATAAATATTTCTAGGTAAAATATCATTGGAATACAATACACAGTTCCAAGGGACTTTCTCACAAATCGGATGCCTAATAAACTAATTCCTTTAGAGGAAAAGAACACCCAACATCGATTTTTAAGGGGACTAGGCTACCCAACGCTAGGTTAAAAATATTGTTGCTTATCGTCATCCGTCGATCGTGGAAGGGTAGAAAATTATTCGACAGATTCAAATAGTTAATTTCATAATGACTGAGTCAACAGTGGCTAGCCAGAAAGACGAGATGTGGACCGAAAAACTTGAAAAACTTAACTTTTCTTATTTATACACCAATTGATATTGCTAAGAACGAAAACGTCAATGAAATAAATAAAAATCTAATGCTCAAGATAGGAAAAAATATTGATGTTCGGATTATCGAGGTACGAAAAATATGAGATGTCCGGATTACCGAGTCTACAATGTAAAAATATTCTAGTGTCCGGATTATTTTAATTTTAAATTTTACTCAATACAACTCTTGGTGGATGATATAAAAGTTCAGACTGGTCGAACGCCGATTGTTTCTGATAACATGACCTCCATTTTCAGTATAAACGACAAATAAATATTCTTTAGGTTCAGTAAAATAGGTGATTTTTTTACTATGTTTACAACGGCTATAAAATTATAAAAATATAAATAATTAGTAATTATTTTTTTTCAATATACGGCCTTCAAAAATAACATTTGCATGACTATTAAATATCTCATTTTGTTCGTGACTTTATAGTTCTGAAACATTTTACTGTGGCCTTTAAAATTAAAAACTTCAAGAAAGCGTGTCTTGTCATTTCAAATCAAAATTTAAACGGTCCATCATTGTCTTTTTATTAAATTTTTTTTTATTGAATTTTCACATCTCGTCGGCATTTCTTCTTTCCTGTGTTGTGGTCTTCACCAATTCTACGTCATGCTGATTTCAATATGAATCGGTTTTAAACCAGCATGTGCATATCCAGGCGCCATGAACATCAACGATTTGATTAATGATGTTTCCTGCATTCACCAAACACAGAATTTTAAGCAGAGGATTTCAGCATGATGTTTTCCTTTTTCGTTAAAGAATTGTTGACTCGCAGGTTAAATTTGTTGATAAAGTCGACATTAAAAAGAACACATCCAAACGGATAGAAAACTAAAATGCTGAAAGTGTTTGCATTCGTAATCTAATTTCTTCCAACGCCGGGCAACCTTCGACAACTAAAGTTGTTTTCATTCCTTTCCTTTAATCGTTTGCTAGAAATAATTGTTTCAAAAAGGAAATTAAGTTGTCATTCGGGGTGTTAATGTATTAATATAACATTAGTAGTGTACATAATTAACTCGGGACTGTTGAGAAGGTATACCATAATTAAAAGTTGTTAATAATGTTGTCCCGTGTGGGGCTTGCTAGATCCTCCATCGGGACCCTCCCATTGGCGAATTGGGGACGTTCGGTGTGTTTCAACAACATACAGGACACCGGGGAAATAAAATACCCGGGGGTGACCAAAATCTAGCCTAAGGGACGGCAGCTGGTCCCTTAGTATCACTGGCGGGCAGATGTCGAGTCGACTAATATGGTCGCCTTTGGAGAGTGGGTGGCGTAGCAGAAACTGCGAAAGCGGCACACACACAGCGAAATGTGAATATCGGTTTGGAGCAAGCCAAGCACATTCCATTTTCATCGGTAGCGTCTGACCCATATTGGGCGGCTACAAACAGCGTCTGTATTCCAGAGGAACGGCTGAACAAAAAAGACGGAAAACTATAAACCCTTCAGAAGGCAACGGGAAACCACTGAAGTATAATCCCTTGAAAACCATACAATTACAATGAATACAGGAAATAACAAACGGCCCTCAGTCTCCGGCAATTCGAGGGTGCTAAGAATCCCCGGAGGTAAAACCAAACTAAACATAGGAACGTGGAATGTCAGAAGTCTTTACGAACTTGGGAAATTGGACAATACCATAAACGAGATGAAAAGGTTACAGATAGATGTGTTGGGCATTAGTGAAACTTGGTGGACGGAATATGGAGAATTTGTATCTCATGATATAAAAGTTTATCACTCCGGAAACCCGGAAGGAATTCATAGAAGAGGTGTCGCAATTCTGATCAAGAACAAAATAGCTGCCAGCGTCGCTGGATGGGTTCCAATATCAGATAGGGTCATGATGGTGAAAATATCTGGAAAACCAATTAATATAAACATAATACAAGTTTATACACCCACCTCTGATAGCAATAACGACGAAATAGAACAGTTCTACAACGACTTGGAAAAATTGTTGAAAATGACAAAACCGCACGACATCACAATAATCCAAGGGGATTTTAATGCCAAAGTCGGGCAAGAAGTAACAGCTGAAGTTACAGGCAAATTCGGACTGGGAAAACGGAATGAAAGAGGAGAGAAATTGATTCAGTTTTGCCAAGAATATAAATACAAAATCACCAATACATTATTTTGTCTTCACCCTAGGCGACTTTATACGTGGAAATCACCTCAGGATAATAATGGCAACATAGTAAGAAACCAAATAGACTACATTTTGATAAATAAGAGGTACTGTACGTGTGTGTCAAAATGTTCTACCTATCCTGGTGCTGATGTCCCCTCAGACCATAACCTTTTAATGTGCAATTTAAGAATTAAACTTGCTACCACTCGCAAGAAAAAGCCGGAACCAAGAATCAATATTGAAAAACTGAATGACCCATTAACGAAACAAACTATAAAGGAACAATTAAATGCCGACCTCACTGAAATAAATGCAACAATATGTAATGTCGAAAACCTATGGAACCAAGTGAAAAAATCCATAAAAGATGTCACAAAAAATATAATCGGAACCAACATGCGCAAAAAAGAAGATCCATGGATAACGGATGAAATTCGAGCACTTCGGAAAGAAAGAAGCAAACACAGAAATGTAAACTATGAAAGATATTGGGAGATAAACCAAGAAATTAAAATCGCAACACGTGCTGCAAAAAATGAGCAAATAAATAAGCAATGTCAGGAAATTGAACGACTTAAAATACTTCATGACGACTTCAATCTCCACAAAAAATTAAAAGAGACATCTGGTATTTATCCAAAGAGATCGTCAACATTTATCTACAATGATAATAAAGTAGCAATTTATGAAACTGCAGAAAAGAAAAAACTATGGGAAGAATATATTAAGCAATTATTTATCGATCACCAACGAACATCCTTATCCAACTCTGGGGATGAAATTAATTTTACAGGGACACCCATTACTGAGAATGAATTACAACTAGCTATTACGTCAATGAAGGAAAAAAAGGCAATGGGTCCAGACGAAATACCTGCCGAGGTACTTAAGTTAATAGACGGAAATAACACCAAGCTTCTTTTAAAATTATTCAACAATATATATAAAACAGGACAATATCCCCAAGATTGGCTCAAATCAACATTTATTACAATACCCAAGAAAAATAATGCGAAGACCTGCAGCGACTATAGACTAATAAGTCTAATGAGCCACGCTCTTAAAATATTTTTAAAAATAATACATAGACGAATCTATTCGATCTGCGAAGCACACATGGGACAAACACAATTTGGATTCAAGGAAGGCATGGGGACACGAGAAGCGTTACTAGCTGTACAAGTATTAATACAAAATTGTCGAGAGGTACAAAAAGATGTATTCTTATGTTTCGTAGACTACGAAAAAGCGTTCCATACGGTAAATCATGATAAATTGATAGAGATCCTACTTTCAATCGGATTGGAAGACAGTGACATAAACTGCATTAAAAACCTATACTGGAAACAGATAGCAAACATTCAAGTAGATAATGAATTAACTGACGATGTTCCAATTTCAAGAGGTGTAAGACAAGGCTGCATATTGTCCCCTCTTTTATTTAACATATATTCCGAGAAAATATTCGAAGAATCTGTACGTGGAAAGAATATTGGTATCCAACTAAACAACACCTTAATAAATAACATACGCTATGCTGATGACACCGTATTAATAGCAAGCAGCATAGCTGGACTACAAAAATTAATAGACGCAGTAACACAAAATAGCGAAATATACGGATTAAAAATCAACGTTAAGAAAACAAAATATATGGTAGTACGCAGGAATCATACCGACAATAATACGCCACTAAAGATAAATAACGATGAAATAGAGCGAGTGACAACCTACAAATACCTCGGTATTCAAATCAACGATAAATGGGACATATCAAGAGAAATTAAATGCCGAATAGAAATGGCAAGAAACAATTTTTTCAAACATAACAAAGTTTTACTTAGCCACGACATAAGTCTTACTACAAAAATACGATTTGTAAAATGTTACATATGGTCCGTTTTATTGTACTCTGCGGAAACATGGACTTTGAAAGCTGTAGATGAAAAAAGACTGAATTCGTTCGAAATATGGATATATCGTCGAATTTTAAAGATCCCATGGACCGAGCGCATTACAAACGACGAAGTGTTAGGACGCATGCAAGTCGAACGCCAATTAATAAAAATTATAAAAACACAAAAAACCGCATATCTTGGTCACATTATGAGGCATGAAAAATATAAGCTTCTGCAAACAATTATCCAAACAAAAATCGATGGGAGAAGACCGAGAGGGCGTCGGGAAACATCATGGCTCAAAAACATTCAAGACTGGACTGGACACCATAATGAAAGAACTCTTCTGAATGCCGCTAAAAACAGAAACCTATATATAAATTAATAAACTGATTTGTTAAATATACCAAATTATCATTATGTAATTGTATGATCGCTAAAACCCGAATACGGAATGGCAAATAAAGAAGAAGAAGAATAATGTTGTATTTGTTTCGACCTTTGGTGTTGTTACATTTGCAGTTTAGACCTTTGCAGACTGATAGGGGAATTGTATTAGGGCAATTTTCTTTATCTTTTCTACCATATATATCTTCAAAGTGGGAGTAACTGAGTGTGTTTTTAAATGTTTCTTTTTGTGCAGTTCTTCCATAATTGTCATTTTATATGTTATTTAAATGACTTAATTTTTTCGAAATAATTATAGTTCTTGCTGTATGTGAATAAAGTTGATGTTTTGTGGGTAGAGCCAAAGATATTAACCAACAGGAACATCAATGAGCAGAGAAAAGTGGACTGTATTTTTTTTATAAATTATTCCTCATAGCCAATGAGGAATAATTAGCGGTGCAGATGAGAAGAGAAATAAAACAAATTTATTAGAATATTTTCATAAACGTTATAATTCGTATGGTTTTTATTTCAGTATAAAAATTGGTTAGAGACGAGAAGAGGTGCTTACCAGTCGGTTAGTGCAAGAGAAGTGATTTTATTCAAAGAGAAGAGTACTGGTGAAACAATGATAAAAGCATAGAGCAAAGAGGAGACGTGAAATTAGTACAATTCAGTAACGCATTATTTAATATAAAATGACATCAAGCTATACTTATATGTTAGTTTACATTAAGAGGGTTTAAGCATAATACAAATTAGCGCATTTAGAAATTGTTTAAACGAAGTTTGAACATGCTCCCGCGCCTTGGCCAGAATGGACAATAGTTGATGGGTTCCAGGTCATTCTAGATTTTGAGATCGCAGGAACATTTAGATTTCAGGTCTTCTTGTGAGTGGTGTGCTGGGTTATATGGAAAAGAACTGATTAACTTCGGTCGACCTATAAAAGAAAAGATATTAGCGCATGCTTCGAACCTATAAAGAAGAGAAAATACATGAGATGAGTATTTTATTTAGTATTTTGAGGAGTGTAGAATGAATTTTGACATTTTATTTGTTAAAAAATGTTTTTTTTTTTTGGTTTTTAGATCTTCCCAGAGTCGGGCTCGAACTTGGGACCTGTAGCACAATAGTCTGACATGCTTCCTCTGGGCTACTGGGTTAATTGTGATGAGACGAGCTTAGCAATGGGTGGGTGGTGTATGAGACATGTGATTGTAAAATGATTACAACGTTAGAATTAGGCGGCTTACATTTTGCAAGCTATTTTTAGATGTAGGACACGTGTTGTAATTCATGTCGGCTGGTTTTGTTTTTTATTTTTAGAAATGGATTTGAGTTGGTTTAAGTTCGAAAGAATTTATTTACTGTAGAAAAAGTCAATTGGGAAAATCGATCAACTCCAGGATTGAACCTCCTTTCTTAGTGATGGAAGACTGGAGCACTCCCACTCGGCTAAGTAGCTACTTGAGAAGAGATTGATACTGACTGTATATGATCAGTTTTAATGAGATAAACACCTATTTAATTAAAAATAATCGATTTCTTCGATTCCTCCTTAGTTATTTTAATTTCTATTTTGCTCCGAAACTTTGTATGTTCTATTTTTAGAAACTATTTTCCGTAAGTTTATTTTATTTCTTCATTTCTTAATTTTTATTACTTGTTTTTATTTGTAATCTCCCTTGTTGGTATTTTTGGATGTTCTGGATCATTTTTTTAAGTTATTTAAACAAACAAAAATTCACTCCTACCAGGGCTCGAACCCAGCACCTCTGGAATGGTAATCAACTACGCTAGCACTAAGCTACGCGAAGCCGTTGGTGTGGGTTGAGATTTTGGCTAAGTGAGTCAGTGTAATGTAATTATATTTAGTTTTATAATTTGTGTGAGTTCTATAAATTTCTGTTACTCATAATTTCCTAATGTTTACTTGACATGATCAATTTTTAAAGTTTTTTGAGTTAAATAAAATTTCGCTCGGAGTAGGGCTCGAACCTACATCCTCTTGACTACTAGTGGAGCACCCTAGCACTATGCTATGTTAATCTAATTCGGAGCTTTACATTTTTGGTAAGTGAGTAGGTGTGTGAGCATAAGCATTGAACAACCCTGTAGGGACTGTGGCCGATTTAAAGCTCACATTAAGCTAGCTTTTTTTTAAACATAAGTGGCATTTTATCGATAATTTTTCCTTATGCCAACTGACTAATTTTACAAGGCGATGAGCGCCTGAGTGGTCAGTATTGTCCAACGCCAGATAACTTTTCGACTGATAATAAACTAACTTTTTTTTGCCTATTTGTAGTCAGTTTAAAACATAATGTGAAAAAAAAAACAATTTTTGTTTCTGTGTGTTCTTTATTTTTGACTTTTCATATTCTCTCTCTCCCTCTCTTTGTCTCTCTCCCTCTCTTTGTCTCTCTCTTTTTTGTTAGAGAGAAGAAGAGGCAAATTTGTATATTTCCTATGTGTTCCTTTTTAATTCCAGAATAATATGAGTAATATGTACGAATATGTTCAGTCCATCAACACCGTAATCTATAACTGGATGCTGCATTTATACGAAGAATATTAAGAAAAAGCAAGTGCGAATTATTTAAACATTTGTGCCTTGTTTTTTCGATAAACACAAATACTTTGCATAAAAGAAACATGTTTCTGTTTTCAGAGCGGTTAATCTCTAGATAACTTTTCGACTAACTTTTTATTGGTCGAAAAGTTATCTAGACATGGACAATTGCCGAAAATTTTTTCTGTTCAAAGTGGTTCATCTCTAGATAACTTTTCAGCCAGTTTTTAGACAGTTTAAAAATTATCGATCTATTATCAATCATTTTATGAACTGGTTAATAAAAGTCCGACAGGGAATATCAACACTCAAAGAAAAATGTGAGTTAGTGGAATTAATTACAAATATATATTGAGAAGAGAATCATTTAAGAAACTAACCAATAGGTTAGTCCTTCCCCACCAACGAACTGAGACGGTTTTTTGGACAAGAATCAAAAGTGTTTGTATAGATTATATTACAGATGTATTAAAAGTATCTCAAAATTGGTATCCAGACTTAATACCTACAAATTTTTTTGTAGATTTAGACGTTTTTTGAGATGAGCTTTTACGTTTTTTATTTTGGCCAATTGAAACCAAATTGGATGCAATGAAGTTTGCGGTAGAGGCGAGTGAATTTTCTGCGAAAATTGGGCCACTAAGTACCCAGCCAAATATGGTGTTATACGCTGATGTATTGCCAAATACATTTTTCTTAATTCCATCAAGATTTATGAATCTTTCGACGTCTGCTCCAAGGATGATATCTATTTCAGAGGATTCATAAAAGCGTGGGTCTGCCAAATCAATATTTTTAAGAGATTTGTGATCAGAGATTTTAATAGAGACTGCGGGAAGAGGTTTAGTGACTTGAGGCAGTACGATGGCTGAAACAGATAATTTTATTTCGTGCTTCTTAGCAACTATTGATATCTGACATTCGCTTTTAGAGACTTGTTTTTGACCACCAACGCCAGTAATTTCAAAGCAATCAGTATTTTTAATTGGGAGCTTTAATCGATTTGCACAAGTTTGAGTAATGAATGTTTTTTGAGATCCAGAATCTATTAATGCTCGTACAGTGTGCAATCGGCCATAGTTTTGAACTTGAACTAAAGCTGTTCTCAGAAGAGTTGTATTGCTTGCGGTGGAAAAATTTGCTTGAATTTGAGACGAGACGGGTATGGCATAGCTTTCTATTTGAGACGAGACGGGTATGGTAGAGCTTTCAATTTGAGACGAGTATGATTGTCTATTTTTATTTGCATCATAGTTTATAGAATTGGGCATACTATTATTTGGTGTTTCAGAGTAAAAGCTGTTGATGTGCAAAAGAGTATGGTGGGTTTTGTTGCATATTAAACAAGTCTTTGTAGATTTGCAATTAATTTTAATGTGGGATGGGGATAAGCAGTTGCCACATATGTTACTTTTCGTAACGAAATCAATTCTTTGTTGAGTAGTTAATCTACGGAACTCAGCACAAGCTCTAATTTGATGATTCTCATGACAGTACGAGCATTTTAAAGTAATTTTTTCGTAGCAATAATCTGGCGTGTCAGAGTAATTATGAGACGGGCTCGATTGTTTATCTTTCATATTTTTAATACTTTGAATTCGTTCTACGACTTCGAACCTGTTTGAGAGAAATTCGTCGAGTTGGGACCATGTAGGCATCTCTCGGTGAGATTTCAGAGATTGCTCCCATAGAGACAGGGTTTGCTCAGGTAGTTTTGTGGAAACCAAATGAATTAATATTGGATCCCAAATTGCCACATCAACTTGCAGAGTTTTTAGGATGCAAAGACAATCATTAACTGTAGAATGAATATTTTGTATAGATACACTATTTTCTGTGGCAGCAGCTGGAATATTAAAGAGAAGGTTGATCTGTTTGTCAACTAAGACACGCTTGTTTTCATAGCGTGATTTGAGTGCATTCCAGGCGAATAGAAAATTATCATTAGAGAGAGGATACCTTTTGACGATATCACCAGCTGGACCTCTGGTTTTATTTCTTAAATGGTAGAGCTTGTGAACTTGAGAGAGTTGTGGGTGATCAATATAGACTGCCGTGAACATATCACGGAAGGAAGGCCAGTCTTCGTAACTTCCGGTGAAAATCTCGGTATCACATGGAGGAACATTGAGGTAAATATTAGAGTTTTCGAGAGGAGATTGATAGACATTTGGTGATACTTGATCAGAATTTTTATTTTGAGCGGTGTCTTTCTGCAAATTTTGTTCTGATATTTTGAGAATGTCCAATATTTGAGATTTGGAAGTGTAATATGCCTCTGCACTTAAATCAAAATTTTGTTTAATGCTTTCTCCAATGTCCTTGACGTTGGCAGATATAATTGACAACATAATAGTTTTGAACGACTCTTGTACAGAAGCCCAACGATGTTCTAAATCATTTAATTTAATTTGGAGAACTGTGTCAGTTTGATCAATTATATCGCATTTCCCAAATTGAGTGCAAAAATTGTTCAAATGATCGCAATCAAATATAAACTTATTGTGCTCAGGAGACGTTACTATAGCGATATTTGGAGTGTTGGTAGGAGTAGATGCACTTTCTGAGAGCGACATTATTGTTTGGGTTAGAAATTAGTTACAATTTTCTTTGGGTGGAAATAAGTGAGCAGATGTAATATTTTATACTCGGGTGTAATAAGCGCGGTACTTATGTTGGTGTTTTTGTTCTCTTAGTGAAACCTATTTTTAGACAATGGTATCGATTGTATGCGAGATAATGCTATTGGTATGGAATAGTGTAATGAAATTAGCTTTACAGCATGAGAAATTATAGACCAATGATTTGAAAATTAAAAAAGTTTTGAGTTTGCCGGGATTCGAACCCACGACCTTATGACTGGGAGTTTAGCACTTATTCGCTATACCGCGGTTTAATGTAGGGGATTTTGGCAAAACATTTAACAGATTATTTGAAATCTAATTTTGTGTATTATTGAATAATTTTTGAGGTTTTGGTGATTTAAGCGTAGAAAATATTTATCAAATTTCCTTTTGTTCGCAACTTTGGTGCATTTAATGGAGATTTTGTTTTGTGGGTGAGATATGATGAGACGCGATTTAATGCAGTGTTGTTTTTATTTGTGCATATAATGTGATAACTGAATATGGGTTTTAGAGAAAATGCGCAAAATTGGCAAAGTGAATTAAGTATGATATGAAAATGAACTTAGAGAGACGAATGTGAGCAATTCTATAAAAATGTTCATCCCAACGAAATTGAAAATTAAATCGTCTGACCGGGATTCGAACTCAAGTCCTTCCGTCTGCTAATCTGTCGCACTTGCCCCTGGCTATCATGTAATTGTGCACGACAGTAGCAATTTGCAATTACAACTCTCAATAAAAAATTTTTAGTATATCATAAACTTAAGGGTTTTTTTATCTTTCTTTCCCTTTTTTTGCAATTTTTTAAACTTGTAATCTTGGTTTTTTTATTCTTCACAGAGGATTGTTTATGCCTTTTTTTCTTTTTTCGCACTGAGAATAAATTTGATATTACACTTACCGACTCCTTGTTTATAAAATAGAGTAGCAGTTGATTTATTTGTTACCTAGGATTGACCTTTGGACTGGTTTCTTAATAAACGGCCTCGAAGGATCATGAATAAAGTTGATGTTTTGTGGGTAGAGCCAAAGATATTAACCAACAGGAACATCAATGAGCAGAGAAAAGTGGACTGTATTTTTTTATAAATTATTCCTCATAGCCAATGAGGAATAATTAGCGGTGCAGATGAGAAGAGAAATAAAACAAATTTATTAGAATATTTTCATAAACGTTATAATTCGTATGGTTTTTATTTCAGTATAAAAATTGGTTAGAGACGAGAAGAGGTGCTTACCAGTCGGTTAGTGCAAGAGAAGTGATTTTATTCAAAGAGAAGAGTACTGGTGAAACAATGATAAAAGCATAGAGCAAAGAGGAGACGTGAAATTAGTACAATTCAGTAACGCATTATCTAATATATAAAAGGCAATGTGTGTATGTTAGTATGTTTGTTTGTTTGTATGTTCCGAATAGACTCAAAAACGGCTGAATAGATTTTCTTGAAAATTTCAGATAATGTACTGGGAACACCGGTGGTGAAAATAGGCTATATATTTTTTTGAATGGTCGTCGCGGAAGTGAAATATCGCGGTCATCCCAAATTATTCAAAAATGTATTATTTCAGATAATATACCTAATTTTAGTAAGCGTGACTACAAAACAGCTAAAACACTGGCTTCAATATGTGGGATAATGCGGTCAACGCCATATTTTGGAATACAGTAAAATCCCGATGACTTGAGATGTCACTATATAGAAATTCCGAAAAATCGATTGGGAAATCTTATGAAATTTTGTATGTGGAGTTTTTAGGTCTGAGAAAAGGTCGTAATCTATTTTTTTATCTCGCTAAGTGTAGTGACCGGTGGTCCTCCCCACAATTTTTTAAGAAAACCGCGAAATTCAAGATACGTTTTAATATATTGCTTACGAATTGTTTGCAATGCTATGGTAATTACAGTCTTGACGCTGAATGGTCGTCGCGGAAGTGAAAATCGCGGTCATCCAAAAATGTTCAAAAATGTATTATTTCAATTAATTAGAACTGTCGTAAGCTGTTTTTATAGTGACCGGTGGTCCTCCCCCACAATGTTTTTAAGAAAATCTGAAATCTTTGATATTTTTGAACGTATTGTTTACAGATTGTTTTCCCTGAATGATCGCGGTCATCACAAAGTTTTTAAAAATGTATTATTTCAATTAATATACATAATTTTAGTAAGCGTGACACAAAAATGATATAAACACTAGCTTGAACAAGTGGGATAGCGCGGTCGTGGGCTATTTTAATACGGCTAAGAGTAGTGACCGGAGATTCCCCTTCAATTTTTTTTTTTAAATCTGAAGTCCATGATATTTTTGAACGTATTGTTTACAGATTGTTTGCAATACTACTGTAATTACTGTCTTGACCCTGAATGAAATATCGCGAAAAGTGAAATATCGCGGTCATCACAAAATGTGCAAACATTTATTATTTCAGATAATATACATAATTTTGTAAGCATGCCTAAAAAACGCTATAAACGCTGAACACTAAACAATAAGTAGGACAGCGCGATCAACTCCACATTTTGGGATACAGTAAAATCCTTGAAAAGTCACAAGATCGAAATTCCAGAAAGATCCATTGGAAATCAGACAAAGTTATTGATATACAATATAATATCATCATTGGAATCAGAATACCGCGATCGTGTTCGATTTTTGAAAATAATATAATTACGCATAAAATCTCAAAATGTGGAAAGTGAAACTTCATGAGCATTGATTTCAGTCCTTGGAATAGCTAGGTAAAGATACATTTTTTAAATACAGCAAAATCTCGATAATAACAACTACAATTTATAGAAGTAATTTTTTTATGAATTATATAAATGTTGCCATACATATCCCGAAGGAACATACATTTCGCAGAGAGGTATTTTACCACTTTTGCATATAGAGCGCGAAGAAAAAAGGCGTTTCGTTCGATCGGGCCGAATGAGGTTAAATCCACCAAAAATAGCGAAAATCAGGCGCCACCGTTCTATGGGAGCTATATCAAAACGAGGACGTATACTGAACAGTGGCTATATCTCTGAACTATCGAAAATCGGAGGTACTGTTTTATGGGAGCTATATCAAAACGTGAACCTATTACTGTTACATACCGAGCGCATATAAAAAGGCGTGTCTTTCGGTCGATACGAATATTTATGCTCTCCTCTTTAAAATATATTAAAACCAGATTTCAGCCATTTCGGTGTGATAATGATGTTAAATCATCAAAAATAGCGAAAATCAGCCGGTACCGTTCTGTGGGAGCTATATCAAAACGTGGACCTATACCAACAATTCTTTGCAGTAATAATTACGACCCCAACCGAGACCAACAATCCAATATATAGCAATGTTAATTGACGTGCACCGACCATTATATGTGGGTCACAAAGTGCTTTAAACTGTCGATTTATGGTGAAGGGTATAATAAAAGAGATTTTATATCTTAAATTTGGGGGATACCATTATATGGAATTTATGTCAAAACATTGATTTATATTATGAAGTTTCTAGAGGGATGCCTAATTATGGGTGTATCAATACTGGATAGATAACTAAAGTTTACACGGAGAACTCAAACAAGGGGCCAGCAACGCGGACCGGGTCAGCTAGTTTAATATAAAATGACATCAAGCTATACTTATATGTTAGTTTACATTAAGAGGGTTTAAGCATAATACAAATTAGCGCATTTAGAAATTGTTTAAACGAAGTTTGAACAGTAGAAAATGAATGCTCTACCATAAAAAAGGTATATACGCGGGTGGATAAATATATGATACCCTACACCACTACCCATACCTCCAAAAGTTTTTGCATATTTCCCCCTTTCAAAATCTATAAATTCTTCCACGAATGAAATTTAATACTTTAAATTCAGGTAGATAATTTTTCGTAATTTTGTAAAAGAAATATTTTCATTACATTACATTGTCTATTCTACCATATATGTAGATTTTTGGTATTCGTGACCTGTTTCACTAAAACTATTCGAATACAAATTCGTTCGAACACAACCTCTGTTAAATAAATTTTTTTTATTCATTTTGTTTTCTATCAAACAAAGATTTTCTACAACAACAGGAGTTTAGTAATGATCCGAACAAATTTGAATTTGAATCGTCTTGGAGAAACAGACCATTAATTCTGGAATTCGTTATTCCAAATCTAGTTTGTTATCAAATTTGATCAAGGCCAGTAAACAGGGTTGTCACATTAACGGTTTCTCGCCGAAAGTGGCGACTTAACTTTTGACTTGGCGATTTTTTGGCGGTTTATATATAAATGTTACCGATATTTGTCGGTAACTCCAAAAATGAGTTACAGAATTCCACTACTGATGTCATATATGTGAAAAACATATAGTGTTATATAGACATGGAAATTAATATAGCCACAATTATTTAATGTGGATTTGTTAAACATTTTTCCTTTCGGTCATTTCAATTAAAACTCTATTATAAAACATACCTTAGCATTAATCTATTGAAAAATTTACCCCACATGCTTGATATGGGCATTACATTCAATCGAAAAATAATTTGATCTCTTCTCATCAAAGAATACGAATAGGCACTTTCATAGAGAGACAAAAAATCAAGTAGGTTTTTTTACAGATGACCCTATACATAAAAAGCACACATCCTCGTAAAAGACGCTTGGTTCTTCAAAAGACCAAAATTTCTTCATAAAAATTGCAAAATCATCTTAAAGAAGATTATAGTAGGATCAATATTACTTCTATAAAAGTCCAGTTGGTCTTCAGTACGATTTCTTTTAAAGTAGCAAAGGGTCTTTTTTAGAAGTCCAACAGGTCCTTCCACAGAAGACATTAATGACTTCTAATAAAAAACAAAAGGAGAAGACCCGTAAGTCTTCTATGAGATGACCAGTAAATTTTCTAGAAGATCTTCCCCAAGAATATGTGGTATATGAAACCATTATTCTAAAGTGTGTTATAAACAATGGATTGACCTACAAATGATTAAACGAATTGTATTTAAATTATGGTCCTTTAACTGATTTAAATAATTTTTGATTGAACAATTTCTAGATTCAACAGAACATAAAATTCGTATATTGGGGAATTTATTATCTAAAAATTTCGCTATACTGCATCCAATTCTTGTCAATCTTTGGCATTGCCAATCATGGATCGAGTAAAATTCTTAGAATCCACCTTCGCTTGTCATCCTGCCGAAAGAAGTTTACTTAAGCTCCATTTATTATTGTTTATAAGTGCACTTAGGAGATCAGATAGCTCAATTTAAGCGTGCGAGCATAAACAATGCTGCAAAATCTTGTTGTTGTTGTGCTTTTTTTTTCAAACATCCCAACACTTTACGATTGAAAAAGATATACGATTGAATTGGGTTCAATGCTGAAAATATTGCTCCACCAGCCAGCAATGGCTTGTTCTGTGGCTGTCGACTACGTCGGACGGCGAGTGATTTTGTTATTAGCCGCGTGTAAATGAATTATAAACGTGAGTTTTATAGGCATTTAGCATAATAACATATTTTATGGATGCGATAGGTTGGCAGACCAACCAACCACTCGACCGACCGAACGAACCGAAACATATCCCCTATAGTTAATGTGACTGTAATCTGCCTGTATTCTTTTGTTGGCCTGGTTGGTTGAGGATTTTACTCGGGCGTTGGATCTAAATTGTGGATACTGGATGTTTGTTGGGAATGCATTTCAATTGATTCGGCCTGAATAATGCATGTTTGGCCAGTGTTACGTTGTCTTTTATCCCAACTATGCCGTCGTCGTTACTCCTCCAGAAGTCCGCAAACTATGGAAATTTGCAGCTTACAAGTGTGGGCAAAATCGTGCTGAACAATCACCATAGAGGTGTCATAATTTAACACTCTCAACCACAAGGAAGTCGTGTTCATTTGATTTCTTCTTTATTAGAGGGTTGGCATGCTGACCAACCAACCAGCAATCCAACTATGTAGCTATAAAAACGGAAAGGAACAAATAAATTTGTACATTTTCTACAAACAACACCATCATAACCATTTCCAAGTCACTTTAGATTTGTTCCCGGTTCTTGTTGTTGTTAGTTTTCTTGGCTCTGACTCTAACTCTTGATTATGTATTTAGTGATCATTGGTTCATGCGGTTTTTTTCGTTTTCAGGAAAATTGGCCGTCAGGCCAAGAACTGCAAAAAAAATCACCGATTCTTGTTGGCTATGTAAGCCGGGGGCACAATTGTATGTTTTAGTATTGTATTTGTTGTGATTTACCTTTATATTAAAAATCAATTTTCATTTTGTAAAATTGAATTATTTGAGTACTTCGTGGATTCTTTCTGAGCTAAACAATTGACTAGCTGGTTGTGCTTGTTGTTGTTGGTTGTTTGCAATTGCAGGGTAATTTGCTTAGCATTGCAATTGCCATTTTAGTTGGCTTTATTTGTTGTTGCTGTTGTTTATAATTTGACAACTTAATAGATGTTTATTAGGAACAAATGTTTCTAAATGCCAACAATAAACAACTGCTATTAAGCTTAAAATAAATAACTGCCATTGATTTAGGACATAATTAGGCGACATTCGAATAATAAATAAATAAATCAAAATACACGGTAATCTGAAAGTTACTGTAAACTATGGTTATAACTTTTTTACAAATATCAAAACTACCACCGCTTAGCCGTGTAGAGCATGAGAAACTACTGTGAAATTCGGTGTGATTTTTTCTCTATCGCGAAAAAAGTTTCCGCACCAAATGCATTAAAGTTTAATAATGCATTATTTATTTTTATTTGTTATAATGACATATACTATTTTCGTAATAACTTATTAATAGTTTTAATCTAATTTAAAATCAATATCTAACCATTCTGGACCAATTTTTTATTCAAATCGCGACAGTTCAGAGCATTTAATACACCTTTGACAATATTGCAATTTTTGTTTTTCTTTATAAACTTGCGAATTTTATGTTTATATTTATTGTACCTATTGCACTAGAGAATTTGTGGTCATTTGCAACGAATTCGCGAAGGTTACATACTGCTTGTAATGACTTTGCGTGTAAGAATCGTATTGTTTTCTATACATATTTATTCAAACAAAGCAAATATAAATTTTTAAATATAAAAACTTATGTTTATGGTTATAGCCCTACTATACACCTTTGATCTAACGTTTTCTTTATTAGTTCACCGTAGGCAGTGTAATGAATGATTTTATTCTAAATCCCATGTTCCGCAGTGATATTTCTTGTTGGGAATGAAGATCATTGGTTAGTATATTTTGAACCCAAAAAGGGAAATTCTTCATACTATACCTATGAGAAAATAGCTTTCTATCTCTGTTAGCTGTTATTACATTTTCTTTGAGATACAACATTGCATTGCTTCTTTGTAGTACTTCTAAAGGTTCCCGTTATTAGAGCTCTTTGCACCTTGTCTAATATGCTGGATGCCGGATGACGTAATGAGTGCCACCAGACAATAGATCCATCCACAGTTTTATACATCCAGCGTATAATCGATGGCTTCAGTTTCCAGCTCTTCCCAATTATTGCACGAATAGAGTGCGATTAATCCTTTTTGTCCGCTCCTCAAAGTTACTTTTCCATCGCAGTTGACATTCCAGAATTGTACCTACGTACTTAACTTCGTGGGAGAGATGTTTTTCCTCCAGTCCATGCAGTACTGGTAACACCAAATCGCCGAACTTATGTTTTCTACTGAACAGTAGGTCGATTGCTTTGGCGCATCGTGACAGATTTGATAAGGCTATCTGCACAAGTTCCGCAATTGTAGACAGGAATTTACCAGAAATCAGTATTACTACGTCATCCGCGTTTTTAACGACTGTAGAGCCCTGTTTGTCAAGTTCCGTCAGTATGTTCTTGATCACGAGTAGCCACAGCAACGGTGAAAGTATTCCACCCGGAGGAGTACCCCTAGTTACTATTTTCTTAATGCTCGTCTCCACAATACTTAAATTTATAATTCAGCGTCCAAGCATTTTATTAATCCAGCTTGTCACCGGCGTAATGGTATTTCTAAGTGTGAGGTGAATCTATTCATGTTTTTCATTAGTGAAACCTACTTCTATATCATGTAAGGATGCCAATGTAAAATTTGAGTTCTCCATATTCCAATATATCATGAAAAATTTCTAAAATTGTCTTTTCCATTTCAAAAAAATTTGGTTCTACATCCATGATTTTTTGGTACATAGATTAAGAAAAAAAATCGTTATTCCAAATCTTTCACCCCCATGAGGGTCTCATGGAGGAAGAAGCCTATTGATTTTGGTGATGGTCGAATAATATTCGGAATGGTCATAAGCTAATGTGGAGAACACTCAACGTTTTATTCAAATGCGAATGCCTCCGCTTCTAGTAGGGGTTTTCCAAAAAGGAAAGTCCATCAATGGATGAGGCAAATATCACCTTTATAATGAAACTAAACCATCAACATTAAAACAAAATATGGCATTTATGGTAAAATATCAGAGTTATTGCAAAAGGCGCTAAGCTATCTATATTTTGAAGTGTTTACTTTAATGACAAATAACTCTGCTTCCGTTTGGTGTATTAAAGACGTGTAAAAAGCTAATCAAGAAGACAAGCAAAACTTTCAATCACACATTTTTTTTAAATTTTTTGCCCGTTAAAATAAAAGCTTAAAATTTTTATTAAAATCGATTTTTTAAAATTCTATTTCGCTTAAAGACAAGGTTATTAGGTTCTTAAAATGCACACCAAAAGATATACCAAGATTGACCATCCGTTTTTGAGATATCGTTGGCACCACAAAACGCTTTTACAAAAAAGGGGTTCGCAGGTAGCAGGTAGTAGTCTTGTGGTAAATGACTATGCAATATTTTCAGCAACAAAAATTGCAAAAGTAGTATGAGGTGTGCTCTTTCAGAGCATATGTGTAGCATCGAAATAATGGTTTTAGACCGATTTGGTTCAAAATTTGGCCTTCGTAATATTTTGTCCAAACTTAGTTTAAGTTCGAAGATGGGCCATATCGGTCCACTCCTTCAGGTACCTCCCCCACAAAAGTTCGAAAATGTTCGGAAAATTTGTGCGCACGATAACTCTTGAAGGGAGCAACCGATGTGGTCCATACTATATGGACTACATATGTCAAGTTCTTCAGGTACCTCCCACACAAAATTTCGGAAAAATGCAGTTTAAGGCCTACTTTCGAATCGCTTTTATCTTTGTGTAAGAACTTGTATTCCCTGCCCCCATGACGACGGTGCAAGTTTTTTCAGGGGCAAGCCCATACTTCCTGAGAAAATAGCCCGAAAGCTGTAAAAATTCCTATGGCACTCTCGAACGGATCAGCCTATTCCGTCCAAAATATGGGCTTCATAATATTTAGTCGAAAATAAGGTAAAATGGTATTACCTCCCCCCATCCTTAAAAGTTAAAAAATGCCACTAAAATAGTACACGCTATATCTGCTGAACGGAACAACCAAAACGTAGGATCTCCTAATATTTTGTACAAATATAGTTTTACTTCAGAAATAGGTTTTCTCCTTAGGGTACCTCTGCCACAAAAGTGTAACATTTTTGTTTAAGCGCAGTTTAGGACCTGTTCGAAGAACCTTTAGAAAATTATACCAATGCTATTCTTTGTGGTTCTGTCTAAGCGATTTTATGTTTTTCGTGGGCATGTTCATGCTTCCTGATATCGTGGCCCATTCCTTCAAATACAGTCGGCCCTATCCTTCAAATACATCCTCCGCAACACATTTAAAACCAAATATATTTTTTTGTCAGCAAATTTCAAAAAGGGGTACAAAATCCGTAGTCCTTATAGTCAGTATTGCCAATAGATGGGAATTTCAATTCACACAGACTGAGGGATATTTCTGTCTGCAAAGCCGACAGATACTTTTTTACATGTTGAAAAAAATTATGAAAACTTAGTTTTTTGGTCTGCACAACTAGGGACAACCCCTTAAGTCATTTGGTATAAAAGCCAGATAGGTGAACATTTTAATATCTCCCTAAAAGAATACGTCAAATTTGATTGATTATTACGGCTAGAACCCTAAAAATACCGAATATTGGGCGGTACCGACATAGGTGGACAACATCAATGGGTGGATTTACAATAATCGACAATTTTCTGAAGGTAGCCTACCTCCAGGAAAGATTAAGTGGCATTTCGGCCATTTCGAACTAATAATTTATGTGAAACCTTCGAAATTCCGAAAATCGGGCGGTACCGTTATATGAGGATCCTATCGAAACGAAGGCCCTATTCAAAAAAATTTTGCTTGTGGTCAAGACCCCAAGAATGCCAGAAATAATACCACCTGATTTCTATGGGGGCTATATCTAAAGTTGGTGAATTTTTTTGCTTTTTTATTTGCGTTGCTAAACTAACCTTTACTGAAATTTTTGTATTAATATCTACAAGGATATTAATATAAGTTCGTCCACAGTGCGGTGTCCACATGGCTCTTAATCTCCAGGTCGATGAGCCTTTCGTGTGTCTTGAAGAGAAAGGAATATAAGCTAGAGGGTCTATAGTGTTTCTGTGCAGACTGACTACGTTTCCCAGCTTTCGGGATGTAAGTGACTTTCACCTCATCCCACAGACCGAATACGAAAGAAAAAGAGACAAGCCTTAAATGTCTCCTCCATGATTTCGTATATTTGCCAGGACCGGGGAGGCTTAGCGTCTCAGTACCAGAGTCTGTCCACATACCATATAGTTTCTTGATATCGGTCTTATATTTATTGAAACTCGCTTTGAATGTCGAGTTTAGTCGCATGCGCCCTACTATATAATCGTCTGGTGATATTTATACCCTACACCACTATGTGGGGAGGGTATTATAAGTTGGTTTTGGCCAAAAAGTTTGTAACGCATCGAAATAATGGTCGTAGACCCATATTATATATATCAAAATGAATATCTCGACGAGCTGAGTCGATCTGTAAACCTTGTAATCACGCTACAGGTCGCAACTTTGAATCGGATCCCGCTCCGATAATATTCAGGGGTCGGAATGGGCAAAAAACTTATTTGGAGAAACAGTCAACGTTTTATTTCAAAGCAAATATCTTCGTATCTATAAGGGGTATATCAAAAGCAAACAAACAAAGATATCGCAATAGTCGCTAATACAACCCAACTTTTCATTTTTGCGACTTTAATTATAATGACGAATATCACAGCTTTGGTTGGGAAGCTTCCAAAAGCAAAGCCTGACTACAAAAGTAGAATATCCCACCTTTACAATGATGCAAAGTATGTTGGCGTAGGTGACCAAATAACGGAGATATCGCAATAGTCGGTAATACATACCATTTTTATTTTTTTTTCCAATCGCGCTACAGGTCGCAATTTTGATCGGATCATCACGAAATTTTGGGAGTTAATGGGGGTCCCACAGAGGAAGAAGCCTATTGATTTTATTTCAAAGTCAATATCTCTATTTCTTTAAGAGGTATATCAAAAGCAAAACCTGGCAAGGAAAGTAGAAAATTTCACCTTTACAATGATGTAAAGTAGGTTGTTGTAGGTGGTCAAACAACAGCGATATCGCAATAGTCGGCAATGCATCCCATTTTCCGATTTTCTTTAATCACGCTACAAGTTGCAATTTTGATCGGATCGTCATGAATTTTTTTTGGAGTTGATGCGGGTCCCGCAGGGAAAGAAACCTATCAAGATTGGTTATGGTCGGATAATATTCAGGAGTCGGAATAAGCAAAAAGCTTATGTGGAGAAAAGTCAACATTTGTTTCTTATGCGAATATCTCCGTTTCTGGTAGGAGTATTCCAAAAGGAAAGCCCATCAGTCGAAGAAAAAAAGATCTCCTTTATATTAATGCAAAGTATGTTGGCGTTAGTGGGCAAACAACAGAGATATCGCAAAAGTCAGAAATATATCCAATTTTACCATTTTTTTGTAATCACGCTACAGGTTGGAATTTTGAGGCCTATTGATTTTGACGATAGTCGGATAATATTTAGGGGTCGGCATGGGAAAAACTCATGTGGAGACAAAGTCAATGTTTAATTCTTTGTGAATATATCGGCTTCTGTCAATAGAAGAAGAAAATATTACCTTTACGTTGGTGTAAAGTAGTTTGCCTACGCTGGTGAAACAAGGGAGATACCACAATAATCTGTAATGCATCCGCATCTTCAATTTTTTGCAATCAGGCTACAGGTAGCAATTTTGATCGGATGGTCACGAAATTTTGGTTGCTCATAGAGGTCCCAGAGAGAAAGAAGCATATTATGTTTGAAAGGAAGATCTGTCGAATACCTTCCAGTTTCTGATGACAGAGTCGCCTAGATTGGAGATTCACCTCTGTTGTTGTTGTTGTTGTAACAGTGTTTATTATTATGTTTGTATGTTCGTTCTTCTGTTCAATCTGGCTCTGAGTTTATCTCCAGTTCCAGGAAAGTGGCTGCTTCGATGGGATGTGGCCACAGATCCACTCGAGTTAGATGAGTAGTTTTGGCTGGGCAGTTGAAAAGGTGTTTTGTGTCACGCGGGCTCATGCCGCATACTGGGCAGATGTCTAGCACGGCTTGATCGATTTCCAATAAGAATTTAGGCGACTGCAATATCCTGAGCATAGTTGAGCCAAAACTACTCTGGTTTATCGTGGTAGCTGACGCTCCTTAGCTGCTATAGATGGGGAATGTACTCTGAGGACTTTATTTACACTATATTTGCGTATGGCCTTAGCAATTGCATTCGTGTGAATGCTATCTAAACCTGCATGATATACCTGTTGATCTAGGGGTTCTCTCTTGTATCGTTGGACCTCCTGATGTGTCTGAATATGTCGGGCCTTTTCCTGGCCTCCCTATCGGGACCACTCTGCCCATTTTTCAGACTTCGGGAACAATGAGGGTGGAACTTTAGTGAGATACTCTACTCTCGGCTCATCCAGCTGCTTCAGCATTACCATGGAGATTCCATCAGGGCCCAACGCTTTGTATGATTTAGCGTTCCTGATGGCATTCTCAACATCATCCATTGTAAACTGTGGTGGTACATGCTCGGCAGGGACAGATCTGATGCGCCCTTATCCCTTCGCCTTGTCACTCTCGGGGTACTCGACAAACTGTCGATTGAAATAACTTGCGCAACTCTTCGGGTCAGTCAACGTAACATCGCCAAACGTGACTGAGGTCCTATCTTCCATTCATCCAGGGTTGGAGAGTGAATTAACCGTTGCCCACAATTCACCTATACCGGCTCCAATGTTGCAACTCTTCAGATGATTTAACCACTTGTTCCGATTATGTTCGCCGACTAGCCTTTTAACTTCCAGTATCAGCTCCCTGACTCTGGGGTCATTGGGAAGTTTGGTCTTACTTCGGGTATTCGACCACCAGGTATGTGGCGAGCGGCTGCGCCAGTGATGATGTCTCGGAACGTCCTTTCCGCTACCCGAACATCGGAAGGATTGGGCAGTTCTCTGAAGCGGTGATTGGTGAAATCTCTGAAACTCGGCCAATCAGCTTTCCTATGATTGACTAATGTGCGGCGTTCAGGGGTGATGAAATCGGGTGGTCTGCTAATGGAAACAGTTATGCGGAGATAGTCTGATCCAAGGGAAATGACGGGTTGCCAGGTGACGTCATTTGTCAGACCAGGTGACACGATGGTTATGTCTGGCGAACCGTGACACTCTCCTCTAATTCAGGTAGGGCGTCCTCATTGACCGTGCAAAACGTAGAGCTATCAATCTGCCTAGCCAGCGCTGTACCCCTCTGTGCGTTTCAGAGAGCCGAATGCCACATCTCATGATGCGCATTAAAGTCCCCCAGGACCATACGATTATGACCTTCCAAAGGCGGGCTAATCTCAGGCTCGTAATTTGAGATACAGCTATTTCTCGGCGGGATGTATACGTTCAGCAACTCTGTCTCGGCTATCTCACATTCCATGTACGGGTCATTAGCGAAAGGCTCAAGCGAGATAGGTCTGTATTGGTCAGACTGGTGCAATAAGAAAGCTAATCCTCACCTCCACTTCTGGTGCGATCCTTTCTTAACACGTTGTAACCATCACAAAGTTGTAAGCTACAGTTTTTGTTGAGCTTGGTTTCTTGCACCGCCGCGACCTTGATGTTCTTGCGACTCATGAAATCTACTATTTCCTCGATCTTAACTCCGAGTCCATTGCAATTAAATTGCAAAAAGGATGCATTATCTGGGATTGGGACAATCGAGGGGACTGCGAGGGAGTTTCGTAGTCTGACGACAAGAGAGTTTCTTAATCTTACGGCGACTAACTGGGGACTGTATTCACGCAGTATGCAGCAACATAATCCCTGTCGTAATCCCTCACGTGGACAAGTACAACCCCTTAGATGCACCCACTCCTGACATCTATTGCATCTCACCGAAGGTTGGATGTGGGTGAAGATGCGGACGTGACAAACCGAGCACAAATAAATTGGTCCCGGGTTTTCCTCCATCCCAGCACGGACCAAAAGAATTCGGAGCAGGCATTCCGGGATATGCTGCTCCCAACACAGAAAAACGAAACAAATACAAACACATGTACACTGAGATGGCAACCGATGGCCGGAACGCTGATGTTGTGTGGTTCCGGGTCAATCCGGTACGGAAGAACCCGCTGCCGTAGGATTGATTCACCTCTGTTGTTGGTGTCCCTACAACTCCATTGAAAATTGTAGGCATCGCATCCCAGAATAATGTTACACACGCCTACCTTTTTGTCCAAGATCAAGACTGAGACATGTAGACTGAGGACAGAAGTGTGGTCTTCCCCGTACCATGATCCAGTCTAACCGTATCCATTACTGTAATTAGATAGAAAGAGTAAATTTTGGTTCTTCCTACATACTACACAAGTCCTCAAAGTCAAAGTTGGTATTGCTTAGTACAGAAACCATATTTTTGTAGATGTACTCGTCCTGAACTAAGACAATGACTACTTTATGGCGGACAAGGCAATAGGGATGGCAGCGGATAAGCCTTTATAGGTCAATGGTGACACCCACAGGCTTCCGAGAAGTTTACGCTCGTGATTAGACGTTGATGAGTGCCAGGCTCTCTAAGCTTTTCCTTGTGCTCACAAGCAAAGAAGATATCCTGACAAATGTTGCCACCAAAACATGAAATAAAGAACCGAAAGAAATTTATTTATCCCACGAGGTCACAGACATATGCCAAATCTTCCCACAAGCTGCACGTGTCTGGGAAGGAGCACTTCATGTTCAGATAGTTTTTCCAGAATTATACATATGTATGTATATTACATTCAATACATATATACACCCAAATTCAACCCGTTTGGTTGGAAAATATGGACATTGGCCGAAAATGTGCAAACTTCTAACAAAGTTGTTTTAAAATTCAATGATTCCATTGTTTTTATTATTCGATAATTTTTGTCTAATTATTATATGGATTTGTTATATTTAAATATATCCAATATATATTATACTAGCAGACCCCGGTCCGCGTTGCTGGCCCGTCGTAATGAGTTTTACTGACAGCTTTTTATCGACTTTATGCTTGGCAATTCAAAAATAGGTCAACTTTTGTCTCTAAACTTTCTTTTCTCTTGCGGACTTTGACGGATTTTTTTCGCCAATTTGTGAATTTTAGGATTTATTATCGTCCATGTCCCTGTCTTTATCCTAAAGCGATCTAATTATAAAAGTAAAAAAAAATGGTTAAATCGAATTCTCCCGCTTATTAAGACATATATGTATGTTTTAGCTTCTCATGGCTGATGGACCGTTGAACCTCACCATTTAAGTACATTTGTAAATATACAGTTTTTCTTGATCGGGGGCGCAACCGCCGTTGTCTCGAAAACTAAATTGCAAATTAATTTAGCAAATATAGCGATTATAAAATAATAGGCCCCGAAATTCGTCTACAAATATATAGCATTTTGGAAAATGGGACATTCCTAAACATTTTCTGAAAATTAGGTTCAGTAGTTTTGGAAAGAGCTGGCGTGGTTATCAGTTTTCAAGATATAACATATTAAAAAAGTAGGCCTGGTTCGGTATTTTGGCTCCAAATATATACCTAGGGTGCACACAACTTCGTAGCCTAACAAAATGTATGCTGAAACCGATATAATCATAAGTTTGGCTTATACATATAGCGTTTAACAGAAAGGCATGGGAAAGGTACCCCACCTCTTCCGAAATTCATAAAATGTACATAACAACGGCAAGCATTGAGCTTTTGCTGCAAATTTTATGGAAATCCCTTTAGTAGTATTGTTGTTATGACATATTAAAATAAAACCAGGCGTGGTCGGGCCTATAGGCCCTATAGAAGTACCTAGATTGTAGATTAATCCGTAAATTTTTAATCCGATACATGCATAATTTTTGCAAATATAACGTTTTTTTTTTAATATCGCATAGGGGAGGTACTCCGCCCCTCTGGAGTTCAATAAAATATATAACCTGTTTTCGGGGGCGTGGTAAACTTTTCTATCCAAAAAACCTAAGTTGGGTTATGACGGCATTTGATTTTTATTCATAAAGGTAAGGCTTTTTTTAAATATTTTTTAAATATGCCCCCTTCAAAATTCAAGAAAATATGCCCGTGCATTCCCTGACATTTTCAGGAAAATCGGTTCAGTAGTTTTGTAGATGTAACATATTTTAAAAAGTGGGTGTGGTCGAGACTTTGGATCCTAAAAAAGTGGGTAAGGTCGGAGACACAACCACAATTGTCTTGCAAATTAACTTCAAAATAGATACATTGGTAATTATTGTAAATATAACATTTTTAAAAAAGTAGGGCATAGGGGAAGTACCCCACCCCTTCCGAAATTCAACTGAATTTGTAGCCTATTTTAAGAGGGGGCCATCCCTGTACATTCTCTTGCAATTTCAGGAAAATCGGTTCAGTAGTTTTTGTAGAAATGATACAAATTGAAAATTGAAAAAAATGGGCGTAAAAGAGGGCATGGTCAAATTTTCTTTGCATAAAAACCCAAATCGGGTTATGGCGCACATTTTACAGAAAAAATTATCGAAATCGGGCTAGCCGTAGCTGATGCAATTACCAACGAACGACATTTGATTTTTATTTATAAAGATTTAATAGTTTAGACAAATCACGATTTTCGTGAAAATCCCTTCAGTAGTTTTGTAGATTTAACCTAATTAGAAAGTGAGCGTGGTCGGATCTTAAGTCCCAAGTACGTTAGGTTGGAGACACAATCGCCATTGACTCGCAAATAAATTCCGAAACCGATACATTCGTAATTGTTGCAAATATTGAATTTTTACAAAAATAGGGCATAGGGGAGGTACCCTTCCGATCCGAAAGTCAAAAAATATGTCGCCTATTTTTATCGGGGACCAACCCTGTACATACGCTGAAAGTTTCAGGAAAATCGATTCAATAGTTTCGTAGATATAACATATTTGAAAAAGTGGGCGTTGTCCACTCTTAATGCCCCAAATAAGCACGTAAGGTCCTAGACACAATCGCCATTGACTCGGAAATTAATTTTCAAAGCGATACAGTTGTAATTGTTGCAAATATTGCATTTTTATAAAAATAGGGCATAGGGGAGGTACCCCGCCCGATCCGAAATTCTACCAAATTTGTAGCCTATTTCAACCGGGGGCCATCACTCTACGTTCCCTGAAAATTTCAGGAAAATCTATTGAGTAGTTTCGTAGATATATCATATTTATAAAAGTGGGCGGAAAAGTTGGCGTGGCCAATTTTTCTTTGCATAAAAACCTAAACTGGACTATGACTAACATTTCCACAAAAAATTATCCAAATCGCTCCAGACGTTTTCAACTGATTCAATTACCAACAAACGACAATTGAGTTTTATATATAAATATATGTATAATAATAAATATAAATAAATTACACCGTTTTTAAATGTATTTGGTCGTTCTACAAAAGTGTTAATAAAATATTCTGTACATACATACATATCTATGGAAGTAAATGTATGTCATACATACTGTCAAACAACAAGTCCATTAATTTGGAAATACAAAACAACTATATAACTATTTCTCATCCATAAAAGATGGGTAAATTAAATCTTTACCAGAGATATACAAATTATGCCCAAATATGAGAAATCCGAATACTTATCAAAATTTTATTATTTTTTTTAGTCTTATCAGAGATCAGTGAGCACGCGACAAACCTATACGAAAGCGATGAAATCAAGTAATTTTCAAATTATTTTCTAAACAAAGCAACAACAATGACACAATTCAACACAACAGCAGGGCATTGGCACCCCACCAAAAGCAGTAATCTGCAACAATAGCATAGTGTATGGTTGGAACACATAAATCCATTTGTAATGATAATAACATACACCAACCTACATAGAGATGAAGATGACAAGGAAAAAAAAGGACTATAAAAACACTGCCACAGAAGGCAGAGGCAGCAGACAAAAGAACAAGAACTATTAACGAATAAACTTGTTTATGTTATCACAATAAGTCAATATAAAAAATATAAAATGAAAGGAAGTACTCATACATCCTCAACAAGAAATCCTATGACAAAAGTAATCGGAGCTCTACACAACACGTATGTGTGTGTGCGTGTAGTTTGTGACTGGGAGATAAATACACACAAATCTGTGGAAACATCAACGATTCTAGTGTTTCGAAAATAACACTAAAATTACACCTCAATGGGATTAAGGAAAGACAACAAATTGTTGTGCAACATAAAGCCGCAAAGTGTGACGATGACGACGACGACCAACGACGCTGATGAAGATGACGATAACATGACTATCTGCCACATATGTACATTAGGGTTATGCCTTTTTTACAACCCCATATCCCTGTATCATAGCGTGATGAGTTTTGCCATAATATTACATAAAATTTTAATTATAAGGCGATTCGGTGAAAAAACCTCACGCACAAAATGATTTTAAAATTTGAATTTATCAAAATTATGGACAATTTTTTGAAGTCACTGAAAACAGATATATAATTAAAAATAAACTTTAGAGCCACATGAGATAATTAAAATGACATAAAATTTATTTCTCACTATTTTTCTTCAATTCTGAGAATCGTAAAAATGTCGTAAACGCTTTTATTCAAAAATATAATTTTTAACAAAAAACAAAAAATTTAAATTTTTTTCAAAGTGACTTTTTTTGCGACTTTTTTAATAATTGAATGAAATAAACGTTATTATAGTTATTAGTAGGCTCATATTTATTCATTCGTGCAACAAAAAATAATTTTTTGAAAAAAAAATTTTTTTCATTTCATATATTTTTTCAAAAAATTATTTTTTAAAATCGATTTGTGCGTGAACTTTTTTTTATATTACAATGGAATAAACGATAGCATAGTGATTAATAGGCAAAAGTTCATTCATCCCTGCTACAGGAAATCATTTTTGAGAAAAAATGTCAAAAGGTCATAACCCTAATGTACATACACACTCACATCCGGAGTCATGTACCCATTGATTACGATGACTATTTAGGAGTGTTCAAATAGAATCGCATACCTCATTCAATATTCGAATGAATGGTGTCATCTCTTTTTCATGAACCACCATTTTTCGCTGAACATGAAATGAACAACAACACGGTTGCACAGTGGTATATTTTTTATTGAAATTATAATGGGAACCATCACCGAGTATTGCGTACCATGCAAGTCATATCTCTATTTCTAACAAATCCCCATAAGTGGTATCGTATTCCGCAAATAGAATAAGGAATGTAATTCTGTTCTATTTTCCGGAATCTACTTTGGACAACTGAGAAATTGGCAGGAAAAAGAGAGAAATTGAAAAGCGGGAGTGTGAAAAAATCGAGAAGTACTAAATGATTGCTTTAGTACAGACATATCCTTCTGCAGAGACCAGCAAGTTAAGTGGGTAACTGATATAGATAGTGTGTTGAGGATATGGAAAGATCATTTTTCCAAACTGTTGGTATCCAATACTAGCGAAGACGACGAAAATACCTAGAACCAATCCATGAAGATGGCATTGATTGTGTAATGTCCGGCCAAGATAAGGCAAAGATTGCAATAAATCGGCTGAAGAATAATAAATCAGCAGTGGCCGATGGCTTACCAGTCGAACGAAGCCGGGGACGACACGCTGTATTCTCTATGCGTCAGATAGTTAGCACAATCTGACAGGAATAACGCGTATCCTATGATTGGAGCATGAACATCCCGTCCACAAGAAAGGAGACTGTGTACTGGAACTATGGGGGCATAAGTCAGTTCCCTCTTGCATACGAGTATAAGGTAATGTCTGGGATATTGTGCGATCGACTAAGGCCTAATGCCAACGAAATAATAAATAATCCGCCCGACAATGCGGATTAATACCTGTCAAATCCACTATTGACCAAATATATACAGTGTGGCAAATCCTGGAAAAGACACAAGAGATGCGGATCAACACTTACCATATTTTTTGTCGATTATAGATCAGCCTTCGACAGTCCCTTACGTTCAAAGGTATTCCAATCAGAATATTTTCTTCCAATTTATTTTCATTAAAAGGAAATTCCAATTTTCTTCTGAGCATTTTTTTATTTCCCTGTCGAATTTCTCAAAGCTTTGCTTTAGATTTCGGTGCTAATTGCCTTAAGCCTTCTGTACGAAATCAGGACAATATCTCTATATAATTTGTTCAGAGTTCGGTTCTATTTCGTATCCACAATCGGAAGCAGAATCAGAAATTCGCACCGATGATTTGCAGCAGTCCAGCAAGGTATAACTCCCGGAAACGATGATTGTCAAATTCTCTGAACCCTACTTACCAGATTTACCCATTTATGTTTTCAACTTTGGGGTTGAACTTTCGAACATATTCGAACTGTTTTAAAAACAAACTCTGAAGAATTTCTTAATTTTTTCTTCATATTACTCCAAAAAAAAGTTGTTTTATTTTACAATACGCCCACTGTGCAGACTACCTTTGACAATTTGAGACAACTACCATCGTCCAACATAAACAAACAAACAGCCTCCATGAGTATTACCGTATTACCAAACATTTATTATGGCATTAAGGCAGGGATCAAGAGTCATTCATTCTGGTTCGTGTGACTTTGTACATTTAAACTTGTCCAACATCACACGCAACAAGGAGCGTGCCATTCTCAGTTTATGTATCCAACAACCCCTATTAGTTGTTGGAATTGGAAGTCGATTGGAAACATGTTAAGCCGACAAATCGGTTTCGATTGATTAATTGCTCGGTAATATTCTCTCATTCATGGTAAACAACACAACGCCTTTAGATGGCCTCTCCGCGTTTTCACACAGGCATTTGTGGGATTTTAACGGATTTTCAAGAAAGTTCCACCTTGTTACCAACCCACTTACATAAAATACCAGTTTCTCCCCCTCCTTGTGACACTGCGTCTTGATTTGTTACAAAGATTGCCTGGATTGTATCATGGAATTTGAAATCCTTAAATCCCTTTAGTGTGTTAAATTTATGTAAAAAAACGAGCATATAGTTTCCACAGATCGTGCAACTCAATTTCAATTGCTTTGTAGTCTTAAGGGTGTCTTGTGTCTGGTAGTGTAGTGTTTTGAAAAAAGGCGTAAAATTAGCTTTTTTCAAATTTTTGCATACTTCAAGTTGGGTAGTGAGTGGTGGAACCATATGCTGTTTTTATAACGCTGCATCACTTTTTTTGTCTGCAGCATGAGAATTTTATTGTTTTATGGTGGTACCGAGAAATTGAAATCGTCAATTTTGATTATATATATAATTCTCCTCTGGGGTTTTTGGCATATTAGATAAGATTTTTTTAGATTAGCAATTTTTTAATTGAAGAAAAATAATACAATTCTCATATTTGTAAGATTTAATTAATTTAATTAATCGAGCTTTTTATGACCTAAGGAGATTACATTGAAAAATTGATATCTAGCGAAGTCCTACACACACACATCAACCACTATGCGACGATCGTTTCGTTAGCTGGTTAGGCTAACATCATCAGGCATATTAGATGTTGTTGTTGTTGTTGCTAGACATTTTTCGCCATTTGGAGCTCCTATTTATACATCCAAGATTGCACTTTGGCATTTGTGAAGTTCAAATTGAAGCTTTTTATTTCCAAAGACGACTCATTTGTATTTAGGACACACATACAAAAAAGAAGTAAGAGCGGACAGAACTGTTTATACCCTCCACCACGAGCTGAATTGAAATGAAAGTACTGAACTCTTCCTCTACGTAGGCTTATTTCTTGGAGCAGCAGAATATCTTGACTGATGGCACTTCTTCCCATTCTATCAATTGAGATTCCAAAATTTCAAGTTACATCCACTTCAAAAGGAAAATGTAGTAAAACCATTTAAAAGAGCTCACATCGTTGTTCTTTCCACAACATGGACCGTTATTAACAATTTTCCGAATTGACCCTTTGATTGCTCTGACAACACACAATATTAAATTACAAAAATTTCGGTTCGAAAATTTGAGAAAATTAAACCTTCGAAGCACACAAAATTTGACAACACGGGTTCGTGGTAAAAACCCAGACTATAACCTGCATTTATTAACAATTTTCCGAATTGACCTTTTGATTGCTCTGACAACACACAATATTAAATTACAAAAATTTCGGTTCGACAATATGAGAAAATTAAACCTTCGAAACACACAAAATTTGACAATACCGGTTCGTGGTAAAAACCCAGACTATAACCTGCATATATGTACGTACAAAACTGAGCATATGTATGGGAACACAAAATTTCAATTAACAAGCACATACAAACACATTTTAGCCCTTTCGGTGCGATTTTGAGACCACAACCTTCAAAGTGCCTAAAATCGTGAGGTACCATTCTATGGAGCTATATGAAGACGTGACCTTTACCGATAATTCTTTTCTCGAGTATTTTATAATCCCATTGATGACTTAATACCCAATTTCATCCAATTCGATTTTTTAATGACGCCGAAAACTTATACCCCCAACAAAGACCAAATACAAATTTCAGCCATTTCGGTGAGATATAATTTGAATTCGAATCGTCTTATTGAAACAGGCCCTAAGAGTAAAATCGAGTATGATAAAGAAGGAAAAATTTAATTATTTTTCACAGTCGTTTACTCGTTGTTGAGAAGGCAATGGATTAACACGCGCCCGGATGTGCACATTATTAGCTTTGATATTATTAAAATTGTTGTTTTTAATTAAAAATACAATTTTTAACACATATTTATTTGAAATACCTTTTTGGATTTGGAGCATACTCTTCGTGTGCACCTCTGGAGTAAACTCGTACATTATTTCGAGCATTATTATTTTTAAACCAGGAGTAAATGCGAACGCTCCCAAATAAAATTCGTAGTCTTCGAGTACTCCCACTAGCAAGTGCCTTTCACACGCGCGAGTAAAATCGCTCGCACTCCCCGAGTACTCCCACTCGCGAGTATTTTTCACCGATTTACACATATTTTATCCCAAATATAGTGTTTGATGCTACATCCACTGTTCTTCATTGACCACCTTGAAATATATATACAGTTGAACCTCTTTTATCCGGGCCTCTATTATCTGGTTACATCGGTTAACCGGCATGCTGTGTTGTTGATTTTGAACCTCTAATAACCGTGTTTACCTCTATTATCCGTGCCTCAATAATGCTACCTCTATAATCCGTGCATAAAATGAGTTTATATAATTCTGGGAATCCCCTTTTTATTTTGAGTTTAAGTTAGCGCTATGCAAAGTTCACTTTTTGATCTCAGTGAGAATACATTTTAAGGTACTTACGCTCATTGAGAGAGAAAAGGGGTGAGTACCAATTTTAACAAACGTGTTTGTTTGATGTGAAATGCTGGGATTCCGCTTTTTCTTTTGAATATCAGTCTGTGATTGAAAGCTGATGCGTAAAGGTGTTTGTTCCTAAATGGCTCGGTCAACAAAAAATACGAAAAGAGCACGCAAAGTTCTTTCAATTCAGGAAAAATTAGAACTGATTAAAGACCACAGTAAAAACATTTCGACTGGCGTGCTATCAGAAAGAAGGAAACAATTTTATCATTTGCCTTTAGAAGTGCATCTGTGGATGGCTTGAAAAAATGACACACGATAAGAAAATCTGAAAATCCAAAAGTTGGCAAAATATTTTCATGAAAAACTAAACATAAATTCGGAATGCAAGTACACAAGTGGTTGTCTAGAAAATTTCAAAAAACGACATGGAACTCGCAGGCTGAGAGCAATAGGCGAAAAAATGTGCTGATTATGAATCAGCCACTCTGTTTGTAAAAGACTTACGCGAATATATTGAGACTGAAAATCTGTCAGCGGAACAAATTAATAACGCCGACGAAACAAGCCTATTTTGGAAGTGTTTGCCACAGACTTCGCTAGACGAAGACGAAGACAGTCCAATAGAACCAGAAACGCCCTCATAAGCTCAAGCAATAGAAGGGTGCAATGTTCGTAATGCAGGTCCATCGAATACACACTAATCAACTCAAAAAAAGAATACACGCACAAAGACAAACAACATTACATAATTACTTTAAGACTTAAGACATATTTTAACAAGTGAACAAAGGCTATAGTCGGGACGGGGCCGACTATGTGATACCCTACACCACAACCCCTGTGCATTAGCTTTTCACTGGTAAACGTTTCTTTTAGGGAATATATTCCGACTACCACCAAAAATAATATGCCTTTTCTCTGTGGGACCCCCATAAGCAACCAAAATTTCGTGACTATCCGATAAAAATTACGACCTGTAGCGTGATTGCAAACAATGGAAGAATTGGATGCATTACCGACTATTGTGGTATCTCCCTTGTTTGACCACCTTCGCCAACCTACTTTACACCAATATAAAGATAATATTTTCTTCTTCCATTGAAAGGCTTTGCCGTTGGAAGCCGGTAGGAGCCGATATATTCACAAAGAATAAAACTTTGAATTTGTCTCCACATGAGTTTTTCCCCATTCCGACCCCTAAATATTATCCGACTATCACCAATAGGCTTCTTTCTCTGTGGGGCCCCCATCTACCCCCAAAATTTCGTAACTATCCGATCACAATTCAAACCTGTAGCGTGAATTTGAATTTGTCTCCACATGAGTTTTTCCCCATTCTGACCTCTAAATATTATCCGTATATCACCAATAGGCTTCTTCCTCTGTGCGACCCCCATATACACCCAAAATTTCGTGACTATCCGATCAAAATTCCAACCCGTAGCGTGAAATCAAAAAGTGGAAAAATTGGATATGTGTACTACTGACTTTTGCGATATCTCGGTTGTTTGCCCATTTACATCAATATAAAGGAGATTTTTCTTCTTCCACTGACGGGCTTCCTCTTGGAATACTCCTACCAGAAGCGGAGATATTCTCATAAGAAAAAAGGGTTGACTTTTCTCCACATAAGCTTTTTGCTTCTTCCGACTCCTGAATATTATCCGAATATCACCAAACTTAATAGGCTTCTTCCTCTGCGGGATCCGCATCAACTCCCAAAAAATGCGTGACGATCCGATCAAAACTGCGACCTGTAGGAAAATGGGATGCATTACCGACTATTGCGATATCTCTGTTGTTTAACCACCTACGACAACCTACTTTACATCGTTGTAAAGGTGATATTTTCTACTTTCCTTGCCAGGTTATGCTTTTGATATCAAGCTTTTTGTAGAAAATTAACTTATGTTGAAACTGAGGTATCAGTTTTACTATAACTTAACTTTTGACCGGATTTCGGTAAAATAAACAGTTTCAGCCCGATTCACCGAGGGGTTTCTTGAAATAATAATTTGAGCAGAAGCTGTGGTCGTACTAATGTAAAAAAATCGAAAAAAAAAAATCGTTGAAGGAAACGAGATTCATTATGTCATTTTTCTAATTAGTGGTTTTACAACACAATGTAGAGCTTAATGCTCAAAGGAGAAGTTAAAGAGTACACTTCCGAGTTGAATTTTCTAATGTATGTTTTTTTAATATATCCACTGTATCTACCTCAAACGGATGCTGACATTTTGAAGACTGAAGAATGGGGTTTTTTGAATTTTTGCACTAATCGGGACGCGCAGCTGGATTTTCCTAAAAGCTTATTATTTGATTGTAGTCCTCGCGATTCCCATTTTTTAAAGTATAACATGAGGGTGTAGCCCTCACAGGATCACAGTAATCTGCGCCCAAACACGAAATTTTTGTGCGTAAATTTTTCGCAAAAACCTATTTTTGGTTTAAAATTTACAAACGTCGTTCGATTCCCGTGGAAACCCGCGTAAATTTAGCTTTTTACGGTCTGAATCTAACAAGCCACGGCGCGTAAAAATCCACCCACTAGATCGGCGGATATGATACCTCTCAAATTTCGAAAATTTGCAAAATATTATTTTGAAAATATCGCAAATTAAAACGGGTTTTGGATGTGTCAGTTCTACTTAAATAAACAGATCGATACGCGTGTTTAAACTGCGCGAAAACAGATATATAAAAACTCTCGTAAATCCAGGGATATAATAGATTTTTTCTATAAATTGAGTGCGATGCTACATCCACGGTTCTTGATGGATCGCATTGAAACGGCATAGAATGATGTATTTTTTAATTGTGATCATTGAAATCTTATGCTCATAAAATGTAAATGAACTTCGCGGAAATTATGACCATTTTACTGTATTTTGCACCTTAATATGCAGCTGATGCTACATCGTGGCCGCCAAATAGAATTTGACAAACTTACATTAAATAAAAGGGATTGATTCGCTGTGTTGGAAAATCGGAAATCAATATAACATTATTTTAACGTAATGACACAATTGGAATTCCTTGTGATTTAATATAAAGTTCTAATAATATTATCCAATAGGAAAACTATAAGCGAAAAATTTGTTACAACGGAATATCATCATTATTGCGTGAAATTTTGACGAAAATGCCGAAGAACTCAAACATTTTTTCTCCAACTTTTCCTATAAAACAATAAAAAATAAAATTAAAATAGTATGATTTTAATTTTTTCGTAATATTTTCTCCGTATTTTTGCAAATAACATGAATACTATAGCTCCAACCTTCACAACTTAGGTTTCATTTTATTCCTCAAAATGTCTGGATGCTGTTATAATTTTTTTTATAAATTTTTCGTAAGTATGAGCGCTATTGTTTCAAAAATATGTTTATAAATACGTGAAATTATTTAACAAATTTGATTTTTCGCGAATCCATTGCGACTTTGCGATTATTTTTTGCATCGTCGCAAAGGGTACGAGTTCAGTTAACGATAATAGGATATAACAGCTAACTATATTAAGCCGCGATTTTTTTAGAATTTTTTCTAATTATCATAATTAAAACGGTCATATCTTTTGCGCGCAACGATCAAAGTTAGTAACGAAAACAGATTTGGAATGCTGATTTTTTTCTTAATCCATGTATCAAAAATCATTGATGTAGTATCAAAATTTTTTTTTTTTTTTTTTTTTTTTGATTTTTTTGAAATGAAAAAGACAATTTTAGACATTTTTCCTGATATACCTCTTAAAGAAACAGAGATATTGGCTTTGAAATAAAACGTTGCCATTCTCTCCGAAAAAGTTTTTGCCCATTCCGACCCCTGAATACTATCCGACCATCACCAAAATCAATAGGCTTCTTCCCCTCCGGGACCCTCGTCAATATATAAGTATGGGTCTACGACCACTATTTCGATGCGTTACAAACTTTTTGGTCAAAACCCACTTATAATACCCTCCCCACATAGTGGTGTAGAGTATTAAAATGTATTTTTATGTTAATCTATATGGAATCTTAAAAACCCTGTAAAATATTTATAAAAACCAATAAAAACATCAAAACTAATGATATTAAAAAACACTCTATTAACCGTGTTTTTCGATTATCCGTGCTCACCTCAGTCTCATATACAGTTGAACCTGTTTTATCCGGCTCGCTCGGGACCGAGGTGAGCACGGATAATCGAAAAACACGGTTAATAGAGTTTTTTTAATTTCATTAATTTTGAAGTTTTTATTGATTTTCATATAAGATGTAGTCGATGCTGCATCTTAGGCTCCAAATTAAATTTTGAGAAATATATACAAAGTGATTTTGTTAATTACGCGATTTACACATATTTTAAAAATTCATATAAATTAAAACGGAAACGGTAACATTTAACAAATATTATGCAATCTACCCAATGACGTCCTTTCGTGATAACTTTTTAGTGACAATTGTGCTCATTAAAATTATTAACGTTTTTATTATATTTTTTTCTTAGAAGCAGAAGGAAAACCGCTATAACTTTTGTCTGCAACAACCAAAAATTTGCACGCTAGCGGATTTGTACTGGGGAATTGTTTCTTAGAAGAAACACCTGAATTTTTTGGAAATAGAATATGATAGAATTGACAATATTTCCCATATATGATATGCTGATTAAGGTAATTGATGAAAAAATTGAGGAGAGTTTTCTTTCATTGGTTGGCGACGCTGATAATACACTACTAAGGAAAAAACTGTTTATTTATTTGAACGAATTTTATGACGTTACTCAAAGTTTTTTGTTGTTGTAATTATTGATCATGGTGAGTATTTAAAAATACAAGAAATCTGGCAACGTTTGTTTACAATAAGAATGAGAGATTTGGTACTTAATGATAAACGTCACAAGTAACGATGGACAAAAAAATAGGGTCAACGGTAAATTACAACAATAAGTACTATAATTAGCAAAATAAACAAATAATAAACGTAGATCTCGATCAGATAAAATAAGCAAAGCAATTCTGTGTTAATTTTATTAAATTTCTCCTGTCGCAAAGATTGTATACCGCAAAGATGGGTCGCGCGAAACATTGCACAGACGCTGAGCGTTCCATAATTAAAAATTTAAAGAATAAAGGCAAAAGTCAACGGGAAATTGCAAAAACCATTGGCAGATCGCAAAATTTTGTTTTCAAGGCATTAAAAGAAAAAAGTAATAATTTATCCCGAGGAAGACCCCGAAAAACTTCAGCTATAGATGATAACCACATAAAGTTATTGTCAACTCGGGACCCATTTCAATCTGCCGCAAAAATTAGGAGTGAGCTAGGGCTTGAAATTTCAGAGAGGACGGTTAGACGACGGCTGGTGGAAAAACATTTGTTGGGAAGATCGTCCAGGAAAGTCCCATTATTAACCACGAGACATCGGAAAAATCGTATTGAATTCGCCAAATCTCACATAAGTTGGCAAGGACCAATATCTGGAAAAAAAAATGGCGAAATATCTTATGGTCAGGTGAATCCAAAATTAATTTGATTGGTAGTGACGGTAAACAATGGGTTATACGTCCAAAAAACAAAGAATTATGTTCCCGCTACACCACAAAAACTGTGAAGCATGGTGGAGGAAATATAATGGTATGGGCATGTTTTTCATGGTATGGTGTTGGACCAATATATTGGATAAATGAAAATATGGACAAAAATGTGTACTGCCATATCCTTAATAATGTAATGCTGCCTTACGCCGAATGGGAAATGCCACTGAAATGGGTTTTTCAGCAAGACAATGACCCGAAACATACTTCGGGCATTGTGAAAAAATGGTTTAAAGACAACGGCGTTGATATAATGACATGGCCAGCACAATCGCCGGATTTAAATCCGATCGAAAACTTGTGGAAAATAGTAAAAGAGAAAATTGGACCTCAAAAACCACGAAATAAAAATGAATTGTGGGAAAAAGTTCAAGATGCTTGGTACTCTATATCAAAAGAAACCTGCAGGGCATTGGTGGAGTCCATGCCAAGGAGATGCAACGCAGTTTTGAAAAATAAGGGCTTTACAACAAAATACTAACGTAATATAATGTAAATTATCAAAATAATTTAAGTATTTTCAGTATTAATTACTTTTTTTTAATATGACCCTATTTTTTTGTCCGCTCGAATTTAAAGGACTTCACATATATTGCGCTTTTTGTGTTATGATAAGCAAATAATGATCATTTTTTTCTTTAAGTAAGAAGAATAAATATGATTCCAACTAAAAAAAAGTACTACCCAGTATTAAACAATAAAAACAATTTTTGTTGTATTTTGTTTGAAATAGAGGGAGGTGACCCTATTTTTTTGTCCGTAACTGTATGTATATGATAATTTTGTATACAGTTCTTAAAGGATAAGCAAATGGTGAGCTCCAACGGAAAGAATAGTAAAACTGTCAGCAGGATTAATAATACGTGTATCATACACTGCTAATTAGGGAAAAGTCTTTTTAAAGAATATTTGAATTAAATTCTATATTTTCAATGTACAACAGACTGCGAGACGAAATTCGCCGGGTTTTTAGTACCTATATATTTTTCACAATAAATATTTTTAAATTTAATGAAAAAATCAAAAATCAACTACGTCGACATGCTAATTATGCGATAAGCGACAGAAACGACTTTTTCCCATCATTAAGGTTGGACGCAATTGCGAATTAATCAAATTAAGTTTTATTTTTTCCGCTTACTTTTTGCAAGCAGACAGCAGTTACTCGCTTTTGAATTTTTCGGTCGACACCTCTTTGTTTGTTGAACAGAAGTTGAAATGAACATATAAAAGTAAATTACATTATTGTATGCGTATTATGTACGTATGTATGTATATGCAATTCATTTGAATGAATTAAAAAATAAATAAATGCACATTGCACACTTTAAAAAGGGTTTCCGGTATATTAGGAGTGAGTAGGAACTCTAAACAGAATCGTGCCAAGTGTAAAGAATCAAATTTTTATAGAATAGGGGAAAACTGAAATCTTGGAAAATGTGAATATTAAAGGGAAGTTTTGGGGTACAACAAATCGTGGTCTTGCTTGATATGTTCTTATGTGAAAACTCTAAACCCATTGAAAACACAGAGTGACAGTTTTTCGGCTAACAACAAATGTGGGTAAGTTTATTATACCTGCCACAATACATTAAAGTTGACTTAATAACTGTTTCCGTAACATTCTATGTGGGGGGCCATTTCAAAATAAATAAATGAATAATATATTTTCCCAAAAAATATATATTTGGTAGTAACTCGAACTGATTTGTTCGCATAGAATTATTAAGAGCCGTTAATAACTTAATTGAAAATGCACAGTCAAAAAGGATTATAACAAAACATGGACCTATCTCTATACAAATAGCTAATGAAGGTTTTTGACCATTGTATCTCTAATATTACCTTTAATTGGTTAGCAAAAAGTATCAAACACTTACGCCTAAAGAAGTTTTCTTGACACTGGAAATCCAGAATTCCAAATTACAACTGATTCGCTTAAAAAGTAATTCTTGAAATAAAGGTGCCGTTATATGCGACCAGCTTCAAACGTGAAGGGCCTGGGTACACAAGCAGCTTCGCCTGCTTAATTTCTGTCATTATAAAAATGAAAATTCTGCAGTCCAACAATAAAAAACGCCAACAATAAAAATGAAATAATAAAGAAGATCGAGCCAATTTCGAACTATGTGGCCCTTTTCTTCTTTACTCTTCTATTTTTATAATGTCAAAAATGAAGCAGCCAAGCAGCCCCGCCGGCTTATGTTGTAAATAGTTGTAGTTGTAAGCATTAAACATTCTACCCGCTTAAAGTACTTACAATATCTTACTAGCGGTATCTCCCGATCTTCGGTATGTTGAAATTTGGTCTTTGCGCCACAATTTTTTTAGAATATCTCCATGTCTTCATATAGCTCCCATTAGAGTTGTGCCAAAGGAACTATATGGAACCATCTAGTTCACTCCGCAGTTTCAATGGCCCACATTTTTTTCTTTGAACAGACTGCTTCTTTGAACAGACTTAATATCACACATTACATTTCATGATGTTACTCATACGTTTTGTAACTAGTACAAGGAACTAGGAACTAGATTACCCAACTCTAGCTCCCATAGAACGGTCTCTCCCGATTTTCGGCATTTTGAAGGTTTCAGCGTCATTTCAAACCGAAAACGATGAAATTTGGTATTTAGTCATCAATTCCAGAAAATAATTATCAGTCTAGGTTCACATTTTCATATATCCTCCATAGGAGGGTACAACCCAATTTTCGATATTTGGAAGGTTGTGGCCTCAACATACCACCGAAAGGCTGAAATGTGGTATTTATAATATTTATATAAAACATTCCACCAAAAAGTTTTCGGTACGGTACCACCCGATTTTCGGTATTTTGAAGGTTGTAGCCGAAATGGATAAAAGTTGACAATTAGTCTTCGTTGGGGTATAAAACTCTGCACCAGAAATTTGTCGGTATATCTCCAAGCCTTCATATAGGCCCCATAGAACGGGTACAAAATATTATAACATGTACAAAACAACCCAACAACGTTTTGGTATAGCCCCCAAGTATGCGTAGCACCCTCTTAAGATTTTTTGAATATTTTAGTTACATTTTTCTACAGTATTGGTTGTTAATTGGAATTTTGTGTTCCCAGAAGATAGAAAACTTACTCGCAAAAAAACTATCCGTATACATCATGGTGTTAGTCTAACTCCTGGTTTTGGTCAAGACGAGGTTGTCATAATTTAATATTGTCTGTTGTCAGAGCATACAAAAGCTTAATTCGAAAATTTTAAAGATTGGTCAATATTTTTTAAAGAACAACGATGACGCCCAATGTGAGCTCTTCTAAAAGGGTTTTGCTACATATTCCTTCTGCAATGGATGTAATTTGGAATTTTGGGATCTCAATCTGTAGAAAACATCCAAGCTGAAAATTATCAATAAAAAGCGATTATCAAAGCCCACAGATAGTGGTCAACCTATAGAAGGGCTACAGGTGCAAAATGGGGTTTTAATTCTAGGATGATGCACTGTTTATACAAAGGCGTAATTAGATCTATTCTAACATACGCAGTTGTGATATAGTGGACAGTAGGGTTATGACTTTTTGACATTTTTCCTCAAAAATGATTTCCTGTAGCAGGGATGAATGAACTTTTGCCTATTAATCACTATGCTATCGTTTATTCCATTGAAATATAAAAAAAGTTCACGCACAAATCGATTTTAAAAAAAATAATTTTTTGAAAAAATATATGAAATGAATTTTTTTTTTTTTAATTATTTTTTGTTGCACGAATGAATAAATATAAGCCTACTAATAACTATAATAACGTTTATTTCATTCAAATATTAAAAAAGTCGCGAAAAAAGTCACTTTGACAATTTTAAATTTTTTGTTAAAAAATTATATTTTTGAATAAAAGCATTTACGACATTTTTACGATTCTCAGAATTGAAGAAAAATAGTGAGAAATACATTTTATGTAATTTTAATTATCTCATGTGGCTCTAAAATTTATTTTCAATTATATATCTGTTTTCAGTGACTTCAAAAAATGTTCCATAATTTTGATAAATTCAAATTTTAAAATCATTTTGTGCGTGAGGTTTTTTCACCGAATCACTTTTTAATTAATATTTTATGTAATCTTATGGCAAAACTCATCACGCTATGATACAGGGTTATGAAGTTGTAAAAAAGTCATAACCCTAGTGGACAGCCACACAGAAAAAAATCATTTAATTTATGAATAGTGTTCAAAAATTGTTTCCAATGTTCAGATTTTTACACTGTATGGAACTAATTAATAAAGCAATAAATACTGGTTTCTTTTTTGAATGAAACATAAACATGGGATATATGTCTATTCTATTTTGCAAAATATGAACCAATTCATTCATTACAAAATACATCTTCTTTAAAGCAAGAAAAAGTAACTTATATTCAAAACTCTGTTTATATATTTATTTTTTTTATAAAAAGTTTGTTTTTTTTTTTTTGTATTTTTTCTATATTTCCGATGACGTAATCACAGCGTAAAGTACTCAAAATATGCAATTTTTACAAGGTCTATCATATGTTTTCTATATTTTCTTGATATATATTCACAATAATTGTTTCAAAAACTATTTATATCGAACATACAACATCTCCCTAATATATTAGTGCCGAAAACCCCACAAAAAATATTTGTTTGTATCCGGAAATAACGAAATTCTGGGTAAAACTCGTAAAAACCGATTTTGAGCTATATCTCATGAACAAGAGCTGATGGAGAAAACCCGGGACCGGATTTGAAAATAACTCGCCGATTTCATTTAGAAACAACAACAACCTCGGTTGAAACAAATGTCGTGTTGACCAGTGTTATTAATATTAATTTAATTTTTTATTTATTACTAGGGGACCCGGCGAACTTCGTCTCGCAGTTTGTTAGGTACCGGACGTTATGGCTTTGGTTCAAACCTATAATACTATTATTGCTATCACCTTGTTCAATGGCAAATATTTCTTTGTTTTGAACTGTTTAGGACGATCTTTGAAGCAGATGCGCATAAGACAATTGTACTTTCGACAATTGTCAGTTTGAGGAAGAGAGAAGGTACTGAGAGGCAAAGTGTTTCTATTTTCATCGACTCTCTCTTCTATAAACTGACAATAGCCGCGAAAAAATTAGGTAACTCTAAATCGGGACTAAGATATATTTTTTAAGCAAATAACACGTTTTGCGACGTAAATAAGAATATTTGGTAGCGCAGTTGAAGCAAAATAATATCACAACGCCCTACTCGTTTCATAATCGATGGTTTTCTGCAATTCTTGTTTCCACCACTGAACACGATATTTCACTCAAGCAATTGAATATAAATTTGAGTTGAATGCTGAATATAGTGCTTATTTGAATTTGCGTTTTAATGAATTAACCCATTTTAACCTATTTACCCATTTTAATCCGATCGTTATCAGGTAACCACCTTCGTCTGTTTATATACCCTCCACCATAGTATGGAGGGTATATTTAGTTTGTTTTTCTGTTTGTAACACACTGAACTAATCATTTGCACATATATTCTTGATCAGGATAAAATTCTAAGACGATCTAGCCACGACCGTCTGTCCGTCTGTTGTAATCACTCTAGCTTTCGCAATAATTGAGCTAGAGCGCTAAATTTTTGCACCCAAGTGTCTGTTTTCCATAGGCAGGTCAAGTTCGAAGATGGGTTATATCGGAACACTTTTTGGTATAGCCCCCATATAACCCTACCTCCCGATTTTAGGTATTTTGGGGATTTTAACTACATTTTTTGACCGAACTACCTGTAATTTCACGTTTGGGGTTCCCAGTGGTCACGAAACATCTCCACCAAAAACCGTCAACATAGGTCCATGGTACCTCCCCATTATAGGTATTTTGAGGATATTAGATAAAATTTTTAACCGAGCTACCTGTAATTTGACAGTTGAGGTTCCTGGTAATCACAAAACATCTCCACCAAAAACTGCCAACATAGGTCCATAGTTTGGTAGAGCCCCTATATAAAGGTACCTCCCGATTTTCTGTATTTTGTATATTTTAATTACATTTCTTGACCGAACTATCTGTAATTTCAGGTTTGGGGTTCCGAGTGGTTCCCAAATTATATCCACTAAAAACAGTCAAGGTCCATGTTTCGGTATAGCCCCCATATAGCGGTACCTCCCGATTTTTGGTATTTTAAGTATTTTAGCTAACATTTTTGATCGAACTACCTGTAATTTGACCGTTGAGGTTTCTAGTAATCACAAAACATCTCCACCAAAAACTGTCAACATAGGTCCATGTTTAGGTATAGCCCCCTATATAACTGTACCTCCCGATTTTCACTTTGATATAGCCCCATATAAGGTTCCTTACCGATTGAATACATTTTTTTATGTTTTTTACCTTATTTAGGTATCAGAGGTCACAAAATATCTTCGTCTAAAATTGTGGACAGGAAAGAATATAATTATTGCGTTTTAGTTAAGAATATTTTATGGTGAAGGGTACAAAAAGTTCGTCCCGGCCGACCTTAACGCTTTTTTACTTATTTTTTCTTACTTCTCTATTTAATGTGATCTCCCGAATTCTACCTGCACTGTAAAATCGGTATTAGATGCAATGGCTCTGGTAACATGGACAGAGGTATTCTATTAGTTGCCGTTCTTTGTGTGTTTCGGATACTTGAAGTCTTGTCACACTAACACGTGACTGTTGTCGATTACTTGGTCACCCTATATTTAATTTCGACGTAAATAACATAGTAAAATTAATGTCACAAACTAATTAACGATTAATAAGTATTTACCTACTTATGTCGCCGATAAAGAATATTTGTCAGATAATTCGACCAAAAAATCTCCAGTACCTCCGATTTCTTGTTTTTTCCAATTTTGAATATCATTCTTTTTTCGAATGAGCACACATCGGAAGCTTATCTTTCGAAGATGTTTTTACCTACGGTTTAAAAGTATACATATATGCCACAACTTCACTTCCAATGAAATTACCTCGGAGCTCTTGATGTTTCAATTAACCCACCAAATTTGTGGATTTGTACCTTTTTCCTCAAAACTGTGGAAACCACTTTTGGCATTATCATCTTAGTCTTTTCAATCGGAATCTGACCGAAACCACCACTAATCTTTACAAACTCTAAACTAAGCCCTTTTAACCATTTTCGCTGTTAATTTTCTAAAAAGACGCTTGAAAATAAATGAAAATCGATTTGATTTTGAATAAAAAATTCTATACAACTTTTAAAAATTGACAAAACAGAGGCGTACAATGGACCCTCACAGTAGGTGCAAATACAATTTTTGCCAAAAACTGTCAAAATAAGTGCCAAGATTTACTCCAAACGCGAAGCTCGATAGAAATTTGTGGAAAAAATTAAAAAATATTTTTGCAAAATTTTCGCAAATTTTCGCGATTTTTTTGGGTTTTATCCTTTTCTGCCATGAGACCATTCCGAATTGGTGCGAATTGTCAAAATCTGTTCAGCCGTTCTTGAGTTATAAGCGTAGTAACTAACATCATTCTTTTTTATATATATAGACTAGGGCACCCGGCGAACTTCGTCTCGCAGTTTGTTAGGTACAGAACTTTATGGCTTTGGTTCAAACCTATAATACTATTATTGCTATCACCTTGTTCAATGGCAAATATTTCTTTGTTTTGAACTGTTTACGACGATCTTTGAAGCAGATGCACATTAGACAATTGTACTTTCGACAATTGTCAGTTTGACGAAGAGAGAAGGCAAAGTGTTTCTATTTTCCTCGACTCTCTCTTCTATAAACTGAAAATAGCCGCGAAAAAATTGAGGTAACTCTAAATCGGGACTAAGATATATTTTTTAAGCAAATAACACGTTTTGCGATGTAAATAAAAATATTTGATAGCGCAGTTGAAGCAAAATAATATCATAACGCCCTACTCGTTTCATAATCGTTGGTATTCTTGTTTCCACCACTGAACACGATATTTCACTCAAGCAATTGAATTTGAATTTAATGCTGAATATAGTGCTTATTTAAATTTGCGTTTTAATCAATTAACCCATTTTAACCTATTTACCCATTTTTATCCGATCGTTATCAGGTAACCACCTTCATTTGTTTTTATACCCATAGTATGGAGGGTATATTTAATCATTTGAACATATATTCTTGATCAGGATAAAATTCTAAGACGATCTAGCCATGACCGTCTCTCTGTCTGCCCGTCTGTTGTAATCCCGAGCGTCTTTTTTCCATAGGCAGGTCAAGTTCGAAGATGGGTTATATCGGAACACTTTTTGGTATACCCCCCATATAACGCTACCTCCCGATTTTCGGTATTTTGGGGATTTGAACTACATTTTTTGACCGAACTACCTGTAATTTCACGTTTGTGGTTCCTAGTAATCACAAAACATCTCCACCAAAAACTGTCAACATGGGTCCATGTTTTGGTAGAGCCCCTATATAACGGTACCTCCCGATTTTCTGTATTTTGTGGATTTTAATTACATTTCTTGACCGAACTATCTGTAATTTCAGGTTTGGGGTTCCCAGTGGTTCCCAAAGTATATCCACTAAAAACAGTCAAGGTCCATGTTAAGGTATAGCCCCCTATATAACTGTACCTCCCGATTTTCACTTTGATATAGCCCCATATAAGGTTCCTTACCGATTGAATACATTTTTTATGTTTTTTACCTTATTTAGGTATCATGAACGGCAATTCTCCGTGAATTTTTTCACTTTCTCCCTTAAGTTGCAACGGCGGAAATAGGAAACTCACGGGGAAATTTCATTCATGATAACCCCAAATATCTTCGTCTAAAATTGTGGACAGGAAAGGATATAATTATTCCGTTTTAGTTCAGAATGTTTTATGGTGCAGGGTATAAAAAGTTCGGCCCGGCCGAACTTAACGCTTTTTTACTTATTTTTTTGACTTCTCTATTTAATGTGATCTCCCGAATTCTACTTGCACTGCAAATTGGGTATTAGATGCAATGGCTCTGGTAACATGGACAGAGTTATTCTATTAGTTGCCGTTCTTTGTGTGTTTCGGAAACTTGAAGTCTTGTTACACTAACACGTGACTGTTGTCGATTACTTGGTCACCCTATATTTAATTTCGACGTAAATAACATAGTCAAATTAATGTCACAAACTAATTAACGATTAATAAGTATTTACCTACTTATGTCGCCGATAAAGAATATTTGTCAGATAATTCGACCAAAAAAATCTCCAGTACCTCCGATTTCTTGTTTTTTGCAATTTTGAATACCATCCTTTTTCGAATGACATACATACATTGTACCAACAGTACCAATGTACATATGTATGTTTGTATGTATGTATTTGGCCGTTTGTAATTGCCTTCCAGCTCTGCGGGAACTAAATTGATTGAATTCATACTCCTTCTACAGTGGGGGCATCATGTTTTTTGTATCATGACAGAATCTAAACTGTATCAAAATTTATCTGGTACAGCTTAAATATTATACCGCATACATCGGAAATTTATCTTCCGAAGATGTTTTTACCTACGGTTTAAAAGCATACATATATGCCACAACTTCACTTCCAATGAAATTACCTCGGAGCTCTTGATGTTTCAATTAACCCACAAATTTTGTGGATTTGTACCTTTTTCCTCAAAACCGTGGAAACCACTTTTGGCATTATCATTTTAGTCTTTTCAATCGGTATCTGACCGAAACCACCACTAATCTTTACAAACTCTAAACTACCTTTAACCATTTTTCGCTGTTAATTTCCTAAAAAGACACTTTAAAATAAATGAAAATCGATTTGATTGTGAATAAAAAATTCTATACAACTTTCAAAAATTGACAAAACAGAGGCGTACAGTGGACCCTCACAGTAGGTGCAAATACAAAAACTGTCCAAATAAGTGCCAAGATTTACTCCAAACGCGAAGCTCGATAGGAATTTGTAGAAAAATGGACTTTATTGAAAAAATATTTTTCAAATTTTTGGCAAATTTTCGCGATTTTTTTAAGTTTTATCCTTTTCTGCCGTGAGACCATTCCGAATTGGTGCGAATTGTCAAAATCTGTTCAGCCGTTCTTGAGTTATAAGCGTAGTAACTAACATCATCCTTTTTTATATATATAGATATAATGGATATATATGAAATGAGTAGTATTATGTACATAAATTACAAAAACATGCGATTGTATACAAGTAAATGACTAAAGATTGACTTTACATGTGAATGCTATAGCATTCACGTCATCCTACGTAACCATGAAAATGAATGCTATTGCATTCACGTCCACGAACGTGGTAATAAATGTAATTCAAAATTAAAACAGTAATTTCTAAGATAGAAAATATTCATTTAAGATATTAAAATACATGAAAAGCTATCGATTAAAAAATGTAAGAAAATGAAAAAAGTTTGCTTTTTTTGATATTTTTGTTTTTACAACTCATATTGGTGAATTATTTTTGTTCCTGAGATATAGCATAGGACAATATTGTACGATTTCAGTAAATCGTAGACGATATATAAAATATGGTCCTAAGCAATATTTCAAAACCCAAAGCTGTTAGACAAAAACTTGGGAAGATTTAAAAATAACTCGCCAATCAGAGTTAGAAACACAAATAAACACTGCTTATTTATTATTTATGCACACTTACTTATAGAGGAATTCACTATTCTGGGAAACAAAGAAATACTATTAATAATAAGATATTGTATTAATTATAAACTTTGTTAATGTTAAATCTTAAGACATAGTCTGTTCATATTTATATACCGAATTCAAAAATAAAATATTATTTACGACTTTTGGCGACAATCGATTTCTTTTTTCGCTTATTAAATTTCCAGCTGCAGAAAAAACTCTCTCCGAAGCTGCACTACTTGCAGGAATGACTAAAATTCTCTTCGCAAATTTCGACAGCCTTGGATATTCCGTAACGTGATGGTCCCACCATTCCAAAGCGTTAAAGTTCATGTCAGCGTTAACACGGCAACAAGCATACCGATTTACTTCGTCATTGATACCTTCTTCTAATGTCAGAGTTGGGCTAATGATGAATTCAGAAAAGAACAATGCAAAGTAACTAGTATCTGAAGTATCATCTGGACCTAGAGACAGTGCTCTACTCAAAGTCGATGCAATACATTCCTGATCATTTAAAATTTGTGAAACGCAAAAATTTTTCACTTCTGTCAAAATACGTTCTTCCAAAAAGCAGTTCGTTGGAGGATACAAAAAACAAGCAGAGTATTGGTAAATGCTTATATTAGGAATCCATTTTGTATCTATTTCTCTTACAACGTTTGTTTTTACGTTCTCTATAACAGTAGAATCACTTGGTTTAACCTCACATATATTTGTTAGTGTTTTAATTGATAAACAAATATAGTTACTGGTGATATAATTAGAGCCCTGCAATTTATTGCTTATTTCCATTTTACTAGTAAGTATTTCCTGAATTGAAACCCAATTGTTCAAAATAGATTTAAATAGATTATAATGTGTGTACCAGCGAGTTACACAGTAGTTTTTCAAGGAGGTAGTCAAAACATGCTGTAAAATGCTTTTTTTAAAGTATTTGACTTATTTCTTACATGATTCAAGGGTAGGCTGCAATTCTTCTGTATTACTAAAAGCAGCTTGCAACACATTATTAAATGGATGATTTGAGCAATTTAAGTGTGTATAATTTTTTAAAGCTTTTAAAATATTTGATCCTCTGTCCGTAACGAATTTAATGTTATCTAAGTTGTAAACTTCAAAGTCATTTAAAATATCTTTTAACTTGATCAATATATTTTCTCCGGAAGCTTTTTCAAAATCCATTGACTTTACCCCTAATACTATATTTTTCAACTGTGACTCCTTCATAAAATGAAATGTAACGCACAAAAACTGTCTTTTTATAAAGTCGTCCGTCCACAAGTCAGTTGTTATTGACGCCACTTTATTATTCACAGCTTCCTTAACTTCGCTCTTCACTTCATTTCGTTTCTCCTACGCTTTAAGATGTATTCTCTTTGATATTTTTGTTACATCAGGTATAAGATCCGATATATCGGTATTGCTTCCATATTTTGCTCCGATATTTATTAAAGCTTCAGCAAGTTTTTTAAAACCGCTACCATTTACGACAGAAAATGGACGACAGTCCTCTACAATTAATTGGGAACATACGTTTATAAAGTCGTCTTTATGAGAACTACTGATTTTTTTCAGTTCCATATTAGATTTGCCCATAAGGTAACACTTGTGTCGCACCAAATTAGATGTTTGTTTTCCATTATAATGGAACATTTTTGAGCCAATCGCGTGCAAACACCTTCTGTCCAGAATTTTATGAAAGTAGAGGACCAATAGGCAAAAAACATATTTGGGTTTTGTTTTCTTTGATCGGGTTCTGTTTTTATGGCCTCATCTAAACATGGTAAAATTTCGATTTTTTTAAACAAATCGGGGCTGCATCTCTGAAACCAGTACGAATCTTGTTTTGACATCTGCAGCAAACTTGCACATAAGAGCAAGAAGAAAATATTTGGAGGACTAGTGAACTCGAAAAACTGCACTTATTGTCTCAAATTTTATAATATATCTAAAAATTCTATAATTTGTGTATATTTCTCAGCGTAGCACAACTCTTCAGAACATTGCATAGTTGTAAAATGCCTTTATCGCCTTGTTTATAGCAAATTTTTCAACAACAATTTGGTAAATATTTCAATAAGTCATTGAAATCCCCAACATGAGAATAAACAGTCTATGTGAGCATTGTTTGAAATAAGTTTTGAAAAAGGTATGTTATAAAATACCCCTTAAACAACGTGAAATAATCATTTTAGAGTTTCAGAATGTTCTGAAGAATTGATGGTCACATTATTTGGAATATTTTTAGAGCGATTACTTAGTTCAACTCCCAACAGGTTATTTGCTACTGACCGGAATTTCAGAAATTATGTAAACTTTTCTATATTCTAACGAATTTGATGCGCTAGATGCAGATTTTCCTAGTTCATCTGTTTGACACATACGTTCTACTACTTTATGGCTACAATATTGTCGAAGACTGCAGGGCAGAATTCTTATTAGTTTCGGAGATAAAGTTCCGCTCACTGGAAAAAAGGCTCATTTTAGGCCGGTTTGGATGAGGCCAAAAAATATAAACCCGATCTAGGAACACAAAACCCAATTAAGGTTTTTGTAGCCTAAATATGTACTTTCAGAAAATGCCAATAAGAAGTTGTTTGCATTTCCAGTGTTGCACAGTGTTATATTTGTACAAATTACTGCACTTATGACAGTATACAAGTCCGTTTAAGATTTTGTTATTTTCTTTTTGTATTAAGGAAAAAATATCCCATATTTTGCCTTTCTTATTTTTCTTTATGGTACGGTAAACACCGGCTTTTATTTTTTGCACTATTTCGATCTCCATTGTTCGCACTGCACTAAAAAGGCAACGAAAGCACAGCGAAGGCAGTGAATGCTTTGTTATTTTTATTGTCATTTTGTTGCTTGACATGTAACGGCACTAGAAAAACAGTGTTTGAAGAAGGCAATCATCAAAAATAATGAATGCATGTTAAGCAACAACATCAGTTGATATTTGTAAATGAATGCATGTCAATAGCAACGAAAGAATGAATACATAAAAAAGACGAATCATCTCAATCCGTACTCTGGTCTGCAAACAAATATATGTTTGGGTGGAAACAAATATATGTTTGGGTGCAAAGATATACATGTTTGGGTGAAAACAAAGATATGTTTGGGTGCACACAAAGATATGTTTGGGTGGAAACAATTTTATGTTTGGGTGCAAACATTTTATATGTTTGGGTGCAAAAAAATACAAACCCAAAAGGCACAAAAAAACAAACACATGCACCAGTGGGCGCTTTCTGAGAGCAAGGGAGAGTAAAATTCAATGTAAAACACTTTAAAATGTGTGCTCACTTGCTCTCAGTAAGAACTCACTGGCTATCTCTATAGTATACACACAAATGTTGTGGTTTTTTATTGAAAGGCAAAATAACAACAAACACATAGGTACATACAAAATTCCAAAGAAATACATAACACACTTTAATAAAAGAAAAACTGATTGAAATAATTTGTAAATAGTCACACTTTCAAAAAGGAAAAATATATAGAAACGTAGTTGAACGCTTCTCCTTAGTTGTGAAATGAAACAAATTGTCCTCATAGTTGTAATCATCAGCGGCGAATCGGCATCTAGAATCAAATGATTATGTAATGTAATAAATAAATATGGATATGCCATATTTCAAATATACATAAGTATGTATGTAATTACCAATATTAAATGCGATTTCTTCCTTGTCCAATAAAATAATTCCATTCAACTTTCCGATTCAATTATAAAATGTATTGGGCACTTAACTTACTAAAAAGCACAATTTCTTTAAGAAAACACAAAACACTGATTTATTCACTCACTTTACCGTCTTGACTCTACAAAGGCAACTAAAACACTGAAGAAAGAAAAAAATATAATTCATATCATTTCTTCTTTTCTTCTTCGTCTGCTAAGTTGTTTAACAACAAAAAAACAAGAAACACACGAGTTTGACGCATACATGCCACCAAAGCCCCCTTCTTCGCTTCTACGTCTTCTATTATACCATACACACAACTCTTTATTATAAAACAGCTTTTGTGAGAAATTATGGTGCCACTCATAAGCATATTTGTATTTTGTTACATACCTAAAAATGTTTACTGGGATGATTGCTGAAGGTGTTGCCAATCACTATTTTGATTTATTTTTATCTACCAAGTTCCAGCATTTCCGATATCAACGGAACCAGGTATAAAGGCGGAAGAGGACAAGTAGTCAAACCACCCACACCCCTTTCAATAACTTAGAGGAAGTGACGCCGCTTAGCGCTCTGAGGAACGCCGGTTCGAACCCCAGCCGGAGCAATGTTTTTTTTTTATTTTTCCAAATTAGTTTTTTTTGAAAAGCATCACCGTTATTTTTGGAGACCAAGTTTTTCCGTGTATTAGTGAGAATTTCGTTTTTTTATGTTCCACTCTAGTCTGAGAATATTTCGTGGGTTACTCAAGTACTCAGTTTATAAGTGGTGAAAATATTTAAATGGAGTGATGTTTACTCCAAAAATACTGTCGCAAATTCTCATAATTCTTTCGGTTTGCAGACGTAGTGAAGAAGTGACACTTCAACCAGAATTCCATTAGTAAATTGCTGCAACCATTGTGTTCTTTTTTTTTCTCCATTTTTACCAAAATTGAATCCGGAAAAATCCGAACAATCATAATTTTTGTGCGATAGTTACCAGTAAATGGATCATTTCATTAACTACATGATAAATTAGTAAGGTGATTTTCTAAAAAAATACTTGTCGGTAATCGCTATATTTAACAAGTTTCCTAATTAATGATAGTAACAAGTGAAATCGTTGACGTTAATTCTGGTACGAGAGCTTCAGCAAAAATTTACTCCAGCTTAGTGTAGTTGGAAAGAACAAAATTTGGCAAGCCCATTGGTAAGAAGTGACATACTGAAAGAAAATCAATTGGTATGTAAATTTGATGCTACTCTGTTCTTAGGTCACCCGCTATTCCTCAATCTAGGCATTATCGATTCTGATCATAATTGGGGAATAAACTGAACTTATTCAGAGTCGGAATCTGAGGAAATAGCCATATTTGTTCCATCTTTCCGATTACTTGCCGAAGGAAATACCAATCGTTCGTGTCTACATATACAAAATAACAAAAAGAAAAGAGGAAATATAAAACTTGGTCGCCATTTTGATTTGCATGGAATCATATTTCATTCCATCTGTATGGCAAGTTAAAATTTTCCCAAACCACACGGAAACCGCCATTGCTACATTTTCCTTCAATATACTGCCGCTATCTACTTCTGCTTTACTGCGACCAAAATTAACGTCACTTTATTTCGGCAATCGTATGTTAGTGGATAATCTGAACCGCTGTTGGAAACCATTCATCCTACTGAGAGGCACTAAAAGTAGAACACACAAAAATTGCCAGCCTATTGTTTGTTCATCTATGATGACGTGGAACCCTGTTAGGCTTCACTTCAGCGTGTAAAACAACCAAATCTGCATCTAGACACCCATTGTAAGCAAAGCGCAGTAGCCCAGATCGTTAGCGGGCGCTGCAGCATCCACATCTTCGAAAGCGACGTGGGTTCGATTCCCGCCATCGGCGAAATGTTATTTATAATTTATATAGTATTTAGTATCGCAAGTATTCAACAATTTAACATTCATTCTGACATATGCAAACATTGAAAAACTCATTAAATTAATTTCTTACAGCAGAATAAAACCTAACACGATTCACACCAACACACGATCGTCGAGGCCTCGAAAGTTCAACGTTTATGGTGGAAGGTAATAAAAAGGGATTGTTGTGAGGTCGTTAATCATCCACAATCCCTCGAAAATACAGTGAGTCCAATATAAATATAAAGATAATAAACAAATATTTGCATATGTGGGAATAAGCTTAGTTAAGAGTTTATCAAGGGTAAAGCAAATAAAGGATAAAATATAGCCACTTTGTCTGTCCTCTCCTAATTTGTAGGAAGGAGATTTATAGAATTTGAATAGCCGAATAAAATAATTAGAATTCCCATTTAAATTATCGCTATCCTTTGTTTGCCTTATCCACTGGTATATAAATTTATAACAAAAATCAAATTCATTACTCGTATATCTATATTTTTATGAGTATATATCTTATAATCCACTTACCGATATATTAAAAAAATACGTAATTAACATTAAAACTTTGCTAACCAAAATAACCATTTTATGGTTCCATATTTTGGATATCAATTGTCATATTAGTTCAACAATTGTTATTTTTTTAACGTAAAATACCTATCCTGTTAGTAAATACTCGAATACTACAAATTTTTTTCTGAATTATTGTTATGAATTATGTCTTGTACGTAACTCTTACTACATAAATTTTAAATATAGTCTTGTTCAACACAAGATGGAGAGCTAATTCGTTCAATGTTGTTCTTACTCGGGTGAGGTAACAATAGTGAGGTAAATTCGCATATGGGGGTCTCAACAAAACCTATTGCCTTTGAGACCATGGAAGGGAAGGGTATAGAGGCATTAACTCCAGACAACACCAGGAGTTTTATTTCCCATTCTGTAGGATTGATCATCATTTTTTTTTTTTTCTTAATTTTTTCTAGGCCAACAGGGGTTGCAAGATTGGTCAGAATCTATTACATCCCCATTTGTTTTATTTTAGGGAGTCTACAATATCAATTTTTTGTTTATGTTTAGAAGGACTCAAAAATGAGAGCGATACGGACCGAACTCCCCCTCCCGGCTGCTTGCTAGCATTGTAAATGGCTCCCGTAGTCCGGATGTCGCTCCAATAGTTAAACGAGTTTTATATCAGCCACGTTTCCTTCTATGTTCAAATTGGACATGAGCTATGAGCTTGTTGGGGTAATATTCAACCTTAAACAAATTCGAAATTTGAAGTAAACTGAACATTACACTTTCCACTCACAGCCGCGAGAGCACTGTTATTACTCTCGTTGGCAAACATCCTCTCTCCACCCATGAAAAAAATGTTCTAACATAAAAAATATGTTTTACCCAATCTTATCAAATTTAGATATGTTACAAAATGTTGCAAACATATATTTGTTTGGACCCAAACATTTTATGTTTGGATCCAAACATATATTTGTTTACAACCGGCCCCAAACATATATTTGTTTGGATCCAAACATATTTCTAACATACATTTTTCTGCGTGCAGTTATGGCATGATGAATTTTTTGTTCACTGTTTTTATAAATAAACATTTCTTCCATCAAATCAAATGAGGATTCCTTCGTAGAACATTTCGACCTTCTTTCTTTCTTCTATGTACTTTTCTTCCATTAAAGTACCACAATATGAACATTTTCAGCTTCAATATGTTCTTCAAAAATTTCGCTCAGGTGATTTTAGGTACAGTTCCTAAAGACATGAAATCGATATAACCATGTTATAGCAGTCCTTTTTCACATTTAGCGGAACTCTTCTCTCTGTAATGTTTTTGCTTAGACAGGTGATCAAAAATACACAAAAAATCGTTCCTTTCACATAAAAAAATGGAAATTCTCTTGGTTTGGCGAGACCCAAGGTGTTTTATAAATTACATGGCATTCTTTTGTTGCCTGAAATATCATTTATCAGGTATCAGCACAATTGCATTCCACGTAGTACATATTCCACAATTTATTAAACTGACCCACAAACATTTTCTCACAGTGTTCATACATATGTATATTAAATATCATGTGTGTTTCTTTGCAAAGTATTTCATTTACTGCGTGATGTAAATCTGATCAAATAAATTCATTTGCATGTATGTATTTACTTTACTCATTTCAAAAGCAGGCGCGTCCAGGACGAGAACTTCAACCAAAGGCATACCCACCATACCTACATACATCCATCAGCCCCGAACCCATGATTGCAAACGTATGAATGAATGAATGCTTGGATCCACAAAATTAATGGTTCGCTCGTTCGTTCATCAGCCATTTGGACAAGCCACCACAAAGAATTAAGATGTCAACAGAATATGTGTAAATAAAAATAGTAATTACTTTAAACTTCTTCGACATTAGCGACACAATTCTGGTATCTTCTGTATTGTGTACTCTTAATTGCTGGTTAGTCGGGGCTACTGGCTCCAAAAAATTTGCAAACAAACAAATGTGTATGTTAATCTAGAGCAGAAATAGGTTTAGCGCTTAAGACCAATGCTTTAATTACTTGCAGGCTCGGGAAACACCTCTTTTCTTAAACTACGCAAAAAATGAAGGACTTCAACTATATCGAATCGGCTGCTTAATGGCGATGTAAGAGACACCCACTAATTTCCAAGTTGTGGTAAACAACCATTAACAACCCTTGTCGCTTTCAAGCGAACTTATGAATTGTAGAACGCAAAGCAATTTACACTCATGTTGGTGGATAATGGTCAACCATAATGGGATTGGTATGACACCTAAGTACAACCGTGTTTTCTTGTATTATTTCATCATCTTTATGACCATCCGTTCAAAGAAAAAGAATGTTGCGTGTGACTGGAGAGATTAATTTTTTTTAACAGCCGATTTTAAAGCGGAACTGCTCCTTGCAGACGCTAAACGAAAAGAAACCGGATACATGAGACGGCCGGTTCATTAATAAAATTCACAGAGTTGCCAACCCACAATAATTCAGAAAATACAACACTGTGGGGATCTATAGGGATATAGAGGGTAGTTCCAGAACGAAACGAAACTACAACGAAAGCGATAAATGTCGGGAAATCTAGGGAAAAGCCGCAAAAGCGGGAAAATAGGCATTGCTTTATGCCCTATAAAAAGGATGACGAGGAAAATGTCTCCCTCATTTTATCCTTGGCATTGTATAAAATAAGCAAGTGTTTTGCAAAAAGCTCTCAACAAAAAAAATAAAAAGCAGTAAAAGTTCATAAAAGTTTTGACCAGTTCTTTATTTTGTGTTAAAGATGTCGCCCGTGTGTACATCAACCAAGCGCGAAAACGCTGGCCCCTCCAAGTACCTGCCTGGAGGAGGTCAGCATCCATTTTTGGGAACGAACTTTGGGCAAAGTCCTAACAACTTTGGACAACTCCTAGATAAGTTCTGGGCAACTACCAAACGATTGTTGGACAACTGCTTAAAGCTACTTTTATTGACGTCTAAATACTTTGATGGCTATGTTTTTTTTGTCGGGAAAACATCCAAACTTGTGGCGATACTCCTATTTTTATGCGACACCAAATTTTTGATGATTCTCTACAATTATTATTGGCTGATAGTTTGATGTATTTTGCGTGAAAACTCGGATGTTGGGTTACTCAAGGCTGGATTTAATATTCCGTGTCCAGGAATTCCTGGTGAGATGATGCATGTTTAATAAATAATTGATCATAAGTCCTGTAACAAAAACCGAAATTAATTATCTGTGACAAGGTAACGATTTTGAGATCGGAGGTAAACACGTCTGCCACAGCCTAAAAAAAGGGAAAAAGCAAATTATTAATTTCGTTTATGCCAGGAAAATAATAGTAGATTAAAAAAAATTTATTTTACATTTAATATATATCAACTAGAATAAGTGTGATTGTCCGTAGTGATTAGTAATTATTATTTAAGATTTGAATTTGTGCAGATTTCTAACGCCCAATAATTGAGCGTAGGGTTACCCGTTTATGGAAGGATTGATTGGAGGGTTTTTTTGTGCTGATTGGACATATGGTAACGTCCATGATCACCCCTTAACAGACCTCTATTAGGGAGGTAGTAATTATTAAAGTGGCCACATTGGCAAAACCAAATATCATATTATCCGTTGGTAGCCTGAGCGATTGGCTCAATAAAACAAACAGGTGTTAGGAATTTTTGAAAAAAAAATAATAATAATAAGATTGTTTTTATGTTCCACTGTTAGGATTAAGTTAAAAAAAAGATAATAAAAACGTTTAATGTTTGATTGTTTGGCAAAATATGAATTGCTGAATTGTTTTGTGTATGAGAGAAGATTAAGATGTAGGTTATTGGGTGAGAAGTGTGTGTGGCGAAAGGGGCCCTTTTTGATATTGATGTTTAGGGACAAAAGGGTCATGGTTGGGCGGGCTATGTGTGGGAACATGACACCAAGTTCCCTTGCCATGGTTGTATGTTGTGTCGTTTTATTTTGTGTTTGTTATCACGTTCCTTTTTAATTGTTCGACCCCTAGGGCTAACGGTGGAAGGGTTGAGATCCCCCTGAAAGGATACGCCCCGACTGAGCTTGTCGGAACCCCACCGTAGCGCCGCATTAGGCGGTTCGTTACAAGAATTATTGGGTGGGGGTAAAAAAGATGGGGATTGAAATATTGTAACAATTTGCCAAAGATTTTTCATTGCGGCAAGTGTTATGAAAATAAATGTTTTTCACTTTATTAGAACACTTGTTCTGGGGGGAGGGATCCAATTCCTGAGGCTGACGTGTTGTTCTAAATGGTTGGTCATGATTACCGTTACGTATCATCGTTTAATTGGGTAATTTTGACAACATATGTATGTACTAGTTTACACATCAATGTAGTGCCCGACGTTTCGACATGCCTCCATCCATTCAACTACCCACCACAACTCATTATTTATGACTGGTGAACTAACTATAAATCATCAGTAGGTCTAAAGAAAATAGCTGATGACAAATATAGAATCTTAAGAATTTAGTATTGTAATTTATATAGATTGTTTGGCATTTCAAAATTGACATACATACTGGCAATCTCTTTTGAATAGTTATGAATGTTTGCTAAATATATTTCGGATAATCTCACATCGTATTGCACTTTATCTTTTTCTCTCCCATTCAGAAAAATAATAGCCGGACATTATCGCGAAAGTTTCCTGACCAACAACTGGAATGAACGTCACCTCTCGAACAAAAATATCTCTATACGTCCGTAATTTAAAGTTGTTCGATCATTTGCATCATGGGTCCATGTTTTGGACCCATTTCACGTACATTTTGTTAAACTTCCATGGCTAACACACCCATCCATACCCTTTTTTCCTTAACTACAATAACATAACCATCAAGAATTTCGGGCAAGCGTAAAATGTGACACAAAAAGATTGTGTTGCCAATTTTTTCAGCAGCCATAAATTCATATTTTTCAAATATAACTTTTGTGATGTGAAAATTCAATTTTTCGGTCAAATGCATTTGTTCTGGATTTGATTGGAACGAGGTTAAATTATCCTATCAGTTAGCATTAGTTAAATGTATGTGAAAGGCGGACGAAGGGTAGCTGCTGCCAATACTTACGGATGTCTTATATTTATTACCGCCTTCTTAATGCAGAACGAGCTTCAACTTTTTTGTAATGCCAAAGTGTAAGCGTCCTCTAAAAAGATGTGTTATAAAACCATTGTTTATGTGAGAAACGCTACAGTGGCAACACTGTAGCTACACTGAATATACCTCACATAAACTTTGTTCCTCATCTTTCTTACTCTCTTTCTCTCCTACTCTAATAATAACTAAAACCAGTTTTGGGCCATAATACTGCGCCCAATGGCACTGGTCATCACTAGCAAAATAACTTTGAAACTGCACGAACAGAAGGAAAAGAGAGTGGCAAAAATATTAATTTTGAATTGTGAAGTTTTTTGAATAGAATGGCCCAACAGAGCCAAATAGAAATTCGTAACTAGTAATTTGTGAGTCTGAATAATTTTGGAAATATGAAATAAATTGCCCCTGGGGCAATCGTAAGCTTACTCGAACTGTCTTTTAATTAATGTAAAAAGTGACAGGAAAGTATTGACCCGAGAATTATAAGGCTCGATAATCAATTGGACGAGGTTTGTGACTCTGACGGAGTGTTGCCCATTTGAAGAAGAAGAGTTCTTTGCTGCCTCATGGGTAATATTTGATGGCCCAAAGTGCTGTGTTAAAGAAGACTTCTGCGCCTTCCTCATCCCGATGCATCAGCATTGCTTATGATACAAGGAACGGTGCGTTTTTTGTGGTGTGGACATTAGTGCTGGCAAACCAAACTGACCCCGGCAGTTGGAGCCGTGGCGGTCAGTTTTCGAGTTGTTGGGGATCGCCCCAAGAACCATAAACCTTAATTACGAGAAATGAAATACAGAAAATATCGTTCCTTGCATGACATTACAAAAAAAAAACTTTTTATTTAGATTGGAGACTATTTCGTAGATAGATAGCAGTAGGGTGATGTAAGATTTCATAGGCACTAAAGACCTGAACGGTTTTAACATAACAAACAGGATTTATCTTTGTTCCTTTTTTAACGCAACTCCTTCGTCCATAAGAACGATACAAACTTGGATTGTTGTGGCAAACCGAAAACACTACGGGAAATTAAATGATGTCCTTTCCAATATGCGAACTTACGAGCTACAATGATTCGGTTCGTTGCCGATTTTCAGCATTCAAAATGTCAACATCATTTAAGAGTAGATGCAGATCAATTCTTGAAAAGTTATACATTATTATGCTTTTACATTCATTTTGACGGGAATATCGTTAAATGAACGATTTAGTCACAAATCGAGAGAAGCCAATAAAAAACACGTTTGCTTCCATTTTTAGGATTGTCCAAAAACGTTTCATTTTATCTAAAAGTGCTTAATTTCTATAATATACAATTACAATCACGGTGCTCTTGAACCAACTTTAAATGAAAGGAGCTTACACCTGGAAAGTTTTTGCCGTTTCTGAAACTACAATGTTCATAGATGAGAAAAATAAAAAAACAAAAAACTCGTCGGAGCGCTTTTTAAATAAACCGCGGTCAAAGTTCATATTTTTAGGGTTTTTAAGTTTTGACGATTTTTCTTGGAAATCCAAAGCCCTATCGATATTTGACTAAAGAAAATGTTGTAGCAGTGAAAATTCTCTACAAAATTGACCTTTATTATATTTTCGTAGGTTTACTGGGTGTATCGCCTCCTTCAGGGACGTACGCAGGGGGGGGGGGGCACGGGGGGCCCGGGCCCCCCCCGAAATGGTTTGGTCGAACAAAATTTATTAAGCTACTGTAACCAATTATTAATTTTTTTTGTCATAAACATTTTTTATGTTAGGAGATTTCAAATGAAAACTTATATATCTATCTTATATATATGAAGTTTCTGTACAGAAAATGTACATCAAGTCAAGTTATGTAAGATTTTTTTTCAAAATTTTTGTTTGTATACTCCTTTTGGGAGAAACTTCCAATGAAATCTGAATTACGTCTTCATGCCACATCATTCCACTATTAAATACGAATTCCGTAATGAATATACTCCATATTTGTTATGTCTTATTCAAGCTATATTGAGGTCTCGAGGCTTTACACTCATCCTGAATCCAAAATAATTCAGTATTGTGGGAATGGAAGTGCATGAAAAATGTCTATTGGACAAAATGTATGAAGCGTTCTTCGTGGACTATATATTGAAAGCCAATTAGAAATATGTTTCGCTGCCTTCACCAACATTTTTTTCTTGTTGCTAAACAAGAGGAGAAAATTATGAAGAAAAATGAATTTGTGTTCGTCAAAAACTGCTAAAATCTGCTATATGTAGCATACTCACTTGAATTTTTTTCCCTATAATTGCACATATCGCTCATTTATATTTCAAAAAATCAAGTTTCGAGAAAAACGCGTTTTAAGTTTCGGAATGAAATTTGACTTCCCAACTTAAAAAGGTTAATACACAAAAAATAAAATAACTATAAAAAACCCGTTTTTTGAGTTATGCCATTCTTTGAGTAAATTAGCGATATGTTTGGACGGACAGCCCGTCCGTCTGCATCTCAGTTGTCTGGCAGACTGGAGCGCATGATAACTTTCGAACGGATCAACCGATCAGGTCAAAGTTTTGGATCTCGTAAAGAAAAAAAATTTCGCTAAAATAGTAGTAATCGATTCGATCTGAACTTTGCACATCGCAGTATTTCTTCCAAAAATATATCGAACCCAAAATTGATTATATCGGTCCAGTTCTTCAAATAATTTTTTTTTTCCAAATGTACAACAAGTTCCAAGAGAATATGTGTGGCCAACATCTTCATGTACGTCCCTCTCAAAATTCAACATAAGTGCAGCTTAAGACTGATCCTTTGGACTTTTTTGACATTTGTAGTCTTGTTTACTGCGATATTAAATTTTGAGGGGGAAAGTCCATGCTTCAAAGCTCTAAATACTTAGGAGACCAACTAAAATGGCTTGTGGGCGCAGTAACTATTAATAGATGAGAAAAAAAAACAAAACAAAAAATCGCCGGAGGAATTTTCAAATAAATCGCGATCAAAGTTCAAATTTTGTGGGTTATTTTAGGTTTCACGATTTTGCGTGGAAACGACAAGTCCTATCGAAATGGGACTAAAGAAAATGTTAAAGAGGATTTTCACTGCTACCACATTTTCCTTAGTTGCCTTTCGATAGGACTTGCCGCTTCCAGCAAAATCCTGAAAATCTAAAATGAACCTAAAAATGTGAATTTTGAACGCGATTTATTTAAAAATTCTCCATCTATTTTCCCAGGTGTAAGTCGTTTTCAACTAAAGTTAGTTACGGACACCATACATGACATTGTTTTATAAGGAGGCGATACAGTCAGTGAATTGTCCCAATTTGAACTTCTATAGCTCAAAAATGGTAAAACTTAGGAAAAAGTAGTAAAGGCCAATCTTGTAGAGATTTTTTACAGCTACAACATCTTTTAGTCCCATTACGATAGGACTTGCAATTTCCAAGCAAAACCGTGCAAGACACCTAAAGATGTGAACTTTGACCGCGATTTATTTAAAAATCCATCCAGCGATTTTTTTCTTGTTTTTGGATTTTTCTCATCTATGAACATTGTAGTTTCAGAAACTGCAAAAACTTTCCAAGTGTAAGCACCTTTCAATTAAAGTTAGTTAAGGCGGTCTTTAACATTATACCAAAAGTAAAGAATGCAGCCGGAACAACAATCATGAAAATTTTAGACTTATATTATTTTGTCACGACTTAGCTAGAGTTTGCCAATTGATTTCTGAGATATTTGATCGACCATGCTGTGGCTTAGTCCAAACATGAGCTTTGTAGTCTCAAACAGTACTCTGAGAAGGATTTGGAGTCTATGAATCGTAGTCTGTATCATCCGTTTTTAAATTTCTAAAGTTTTTAATTAATCAAATTTGGCGTTTTTATGGCATTAAAGAATAGTTTATTCTTAGGTTATCGACACAATAGCTAGATATAAAAGTCCAATTTGTGCTCGCAGATTCGTGCTATTCTTCTTTTTAAAGGTAATTAATTTATAGAAGTCGTATGGGTATTTCGATATGTAATTAAAAAAATGAGGCGTTATGTTCTGGTCGAACTATACACCTATACCCTATAACTCCTGTATAACTCAATTCGTCCTACTCGCGAATATAGTTAAGTAGGGATTGGTTTAAAACGTGGATATATTTTAACCACTTTCTGCATGGAGGCTCTTTCACAAAAAGGAATCCCAAAATCCGTATTACAGCTGATATTCTAAAAATTAGATTAAGAGCTTTGAAATACTGAAAATCTTGCGATAGCAGAAATAATGGCATTTCTCTGTACTTTTAAAATTTTGGGATATACCATAACGTTGACCTATATTTTTTAATCATATAGGTCCATAATACTGAAAACGGGACGCAACTTTTATATGGCGACTATACCAAACGTGGTTTCAATTTCAATTCTAAATATCTTATATTTAACTTATATTTAATACTCCGTAAAAAGTTAAAATTGTATCCTAAATATTGTGATCTTTCTCTACTGAATTTTTATACTTTGTGTCAATATTTCATATAAAATCAATAGCAAAACCTTAAAAAAGCTGTACGTAACCCTACACATCATTTTAAATTTTCATGATTTTTGGTCAAGTTGGGCCCCCCCCCGAAATGAAATCCTGCGTACGTCCCTGGCCTCCTTATAAAACAATGTCATGTACGGTGCACCTTAACTAACTTTAAATAAAAACCGCTTATAGCTGTGAAGTTTTTGCGAATTCTGAATTAGTTCAGAGATGAGAAAAATCCAAAAACAAAAAAAAAACGCTGGAGGGATTTTTAAATAGGACTTGCGTTTTCCAAGCAAAATTGCGAAAACCCAAAAAATTTAACTTTAACCAAGATTTATATAAAAAGACCTACGGAGATTTTTTTCATTTTTCCCATCTATGAACGTTGTAGTTTCAGAATCCGCTAAAACTTCCCAGGTGTAAGCTCCTTTCATTAAAAATTGGTTCAAGAGCACCGTGCAAATCGTTTGTTCTAAAAGTGCAAACGTTTGCTTCAGCAATGTTAAACTTCCAAAGTATCTGAAAATTTTGAATTGATTTAGCCTTGTTCGTCCATCTGTCTGTCTGTCGGCGGAAGCGCACGAGAAGTCTTAAATGAATGAACCGATTCGGCCCAAACGTTGGATCTCGTAATATGTTAGCCAAACTTATCTTATGTTCGAAGATGGGCCACACCTGTCCACTCTTTTCGTTCCAGTTCCCCCAAAAGTTTATAATTTTTCGCTAAAATGGTGCGCACGATAACCCTCGATGGGAGTAACCGATTTGATTTAAAGTGGTTCGAGTTTATGCTTGCTCCTCGGAACGATCCATCATGCTCGCTGAATATCTTCCATATATTACAACGTGATCAATTTGATTTCTGGTTTTTGGTCTGGGAACAGCCAGAAGCCCTTATGAAAACTGGTATTGCTAACTACCATGTTTTTTGCCGCTACGTAGTCTACCACCCTCATTCCAGATAATTCACTGTGGAGACCGAATTTCCCGACTGTTGGGCCAAAAATATTCTCCGTTCCAATTTTGGCATTAAAATTGCCTAAAATAATTTTAATGTATTTATGAGCAACGAGGATATATGGGAAATAATTTTGAAAATTTAACGTAGTTGAAGCCAATGTTTACCCATATATAACTCGCGAATTGTAGTTGTATATTATTAAAGCTAAATGTTTTTGGATAAAATTAAATGTTTTTAGAATTGGCACAAAATATTGGCCTTAAAAGTTAATTTGCGTGGAAGCTGTGACTTTATTTATGGTAAAAATGGGTTGAAGACAACGTGTATTTTTTTGTTTTGCCTCTATTTGTGATTAAACCACACTTTTCACGATTTTCCTTCCAAAGTAAAAGTAGAAGCCAACTAAATAAGGTTCATCTCACCAATGTATAATTTTTCAAAATTTGATCTGCGTCTACCATTAAATGATGCTGACATTTTGCAGCCAGATTTTAAGTGTTTTTTGAAATTTGCTTCTAATTTCATAATACGAAAATTGTGTGAGAACATTTTTCTAAAAACCATATTTTTGGGGCCTAATTTTTAAAAATATCATTCAAGTTTCTACTACTTGATTGCAAAATTTAGGTTTTTACGTTGCGGATCTAATAAATCATTACTCGTGAAAATCCATCTACTAATACGCGAAATACGAGAAATTCCAAAGTAGGAAAATCGCCTAAAATTTTTTTTGTCGCGTATTTTACGGTCCGTTTCCACTGCAATGAAAAAACTAGTGCAGCATCTTCGTTTTTGCGGAAACAGAGATTTAAAAACTTCACTGATAAGGGAGCTACATTCACGTTATCCCAAAAAATAGTGTGTGCGCCTTGAAATAGATATGGTAAATTTCAAATTTCCTTTACAATTACATAGAAAAAAAATTAAAAACTTTTTTGGCGAGCACATCCGCCATTTTTGGTACATGGGTTACGAAAAAAATGGTGGTTTCAAATCTGTTCGCGTTCACAAAATTGGCTGCTGCACTCAAAAGTTATATGCGGTTTTACTCTCTTGTAAAGAAAAAATATTTAAAAATTCCTATTGTGCTGTAATAAGAACATGTATATATGAATCGTTAGCAGCATTTGATATCTATCCGTAGATGCTAAAATATTTGCTAAATTTATTTTTATTTTCGCGGAAAATCAAAAAATATTGAAGAAATCTTGAAATAAATTTTATTTATTCTAAATCAGAGGCCAAAAAATCTCTAAAAAAATAATTTAAAAATACGTACAGAATCTAGACAACGCGTAGAAAAATGTGAGACCAAAATTATAAAGATCGCGCTTATAACTTGCATATTACAGCAACAACAAAGAACGGAAACTTATTGTTGGAAATTATTTCAAAAATATATTTTTGGTTAAATACGAAAAATTTGAAAAATAAATGTTGGTAGTTATTCCATTTTTTCGCTAAATTTCCATCCAAATCCTGAAGTATTTTGCTTAAACTTCTACGAAAAAAGTAATTAGTCATCGTGAAAGTATATTTGCTTTCTGTGATAAGCAATAGAAATAAGAAGTACAGAGTAATATTGAAATCACAATCAAAGAAAAAACACAAAAGTTAAAAAGCGTGTAATTCGCGAATCCGTTTAAATCAGTTGAGGTGCATGTGCTTTTCGGATACAGGGAGTCCATGTCTATCAATATGCATGGATTTTCCCATGTTTCATTCAGCGGCCAAAGTGTGCCATCAGTTGCATCTTACTATTCAAAAAACATTCAAGTGGGAAAAATTGCGCGATGTGCATATGATTATAAGGTGCATCCGATTTCAATGGCCGCCTATTAAAAATACGTCAATATGAATGATTTTAGACAGATTCGTCAAGAACTGCGGATGTGCCACCACATCCTATTTTGGGATAAATAGGGATATTACTCCCGAATCTTTGTAATTTGTGACACCTCTTTTTGGCAAATATTATAATAGCGTATAAAGGATTACATTTATGTAAAAATAATCAAAGAAAAGCGCGGTTCAATTCGCGGAATTGTCAAAATATATTTTTGCAGAATTTCCTACTTTCAAGGTATATATATCCGGCGTTTTAGTGGATGGATTCGAACGCGAAAGGTCTTATTAGATCCGGCACGTAAAAAAACTAAAATCACGCGGGTTCAGGGGTACCTGTACGACAGTTGTAAATTTTAAAGCCAAAAAATAGGTTTTTTCAGAAAATTTACGCACCAAATTTTGGCCTTTGGGCTCCTATTACTAGGAAGCTGTAGGGAGCACACTCATGAGATATACATCGAACGACGTGGAATCGCGAGTTCTACAATCCTGTAACTAGTTTGAAAATAGTATCCAGTTGCACCATATAATTATCGAAAAGTCATGCACTAGAACCATGTTTCCCAAGGGGTATTCTTTAGTTCTTTCTTTGAGCACAGGTTTGAATTTTGCGTGGTTTGGCCAGAAATCAAGAAAGAACACAAAAAAACTTGATTACTTCAACACATTTTTCCCATTTTTTTGAGATCGTGGCTAAAACACTTTAATTAATATAAATATTTACCATTAATATAAAGGTTTACCATTTAATAAGTCGCGAATTGTTAATATATTTTATAAAATATGAATATATTTATATTAATTAAAGTGTTTTAGCCACGATCTCATAATATGGACCATAACAAATAATGTTCGTGGAAGCTGCGTTGGTGGTAATATAAAAAAATGTGAAAAAATGTGTTGAAGTAAACATGTTTTTTGTGTTCTTTTTTGATTTCTGGCCAAACCACGCAAAATTCGAACCTGTGGTCAAAGAAAGAACTAAACAATACCCCTTGGGCAACATGGTTCTAGTGTATGACTTTTGTATATATACACTACATCCCCCTAAAATCGATGCTGACATTTTGAAGTTTAGATTTCAGTGTTTTTCGAATTTTTTCTTTTTCTTATAATTAGAGGGTGCAACTAGATAATAATCCAAACTAGTTTATAGGATTGTAGAACTCGCGATTCCACGTCGTTCGATGTATATCTCATGAGTGTGCTCCGTACAGCTTCCTAGTAATAGGAGTTCAAAGGCGAAAATTTGGTGCGTAAATTTTCTGAAAAAAACCTATTTTTGGGTAAAATTTACAACTGTCGTACGGGTACCCCTAAACCCCGCGTGATTTTAGTTTTTTACGTGCCGGATCTAATGAGCTCTTCCGCGGTCGAATCCATCCACTAAAACGCCGGATATAGATACCTTGAATGTAGGAAAATCTGCAAAAATATATTTTGACAATTCCGCGAATTGATCCGCGATTTTCTTTGATTATTTTTGCATAAATGTAATCCTTTATAGGCGATTATTATATTTGCCAAAAAGGTGTGTCACAAATTACAAAGGTTCAGGAGTAATATCCCTATTTATCCCAAAATAGAATGCGGTGGCACATCCGCAGTTCTTGACGAATATGTCTAAAATAATTTATATTGACGTATTTTTAATAGGGGGCTATTGAAACCGGATGCACCTTATAATCATATGTACATCGCGTAAGTTTTGCCCACTTGAAAGTTTTTTGAATAGTAAGATGCAACTGATGGCACACTTTGGCCGCTGAATGAAACATGGGAAAATCCATGCATATTTATAGACATGGACTCCCTGTATCCGAAAAGCACATGCACCTCAATCGATTTAAACCAATTCGCGAATTATACGGTTTTTAACTTCTATGTTTTTTCATTGATAGTAATTTCAATATTACTCTCTACTTCTTATTTCTATTGCTTATCACAGAAAACAAATATACTTTCACTATGACTAATTACTTTTCTCGTAATTACTAATTACTTTACCCCTTGGTAAACATCGCCAATTTTTTCCCACTAATAAATTAAAGTTGTTTTAATAAAATATTAAAACAACGACTATGGGATTAAGCCTGACTATTTTGAAAAACAAAATAGAAGTCGTCATCCCAAACAAAAAACGCCAACCCTCCTTCTCGTAGAAGTTTAAGCAAAATACTTCAGGATTTGGATCGAAATTTAGCGAAATAATAGAATAACTCCCAACATTTATTTTTAAAATTTTTCGCATTAAACCAAAAATTTATTTTTAAAATAATTTCCAACAATAAGTTTCCGTTCTTTGTTGTTGCTGTAATATGCAAGTTATAAACGCGATCTTTATAATTTTGGTCTCACATTTTTCTACGCGTTGTCTAGATTCTGTACGTATTTTTAAATTCTTTTGTTTAGAGATTTTTGGACTCTGATTTAGAATAAATAAAATGTATTCCAAGATTTCTTCAATATTTTTTGGTTTTTCGCGAAAATAAAAATAAATTTAGCAACTATTTTAGCATCTACGGATAGATATCAAATGCTGCTAACGATTCATATATACATGTTCTTATTACAACACAATAGGAATTTTTAAATATTTTTTCTTTACAAGAGAGTAAAACCGCATATAACTTTTGAGTGCAGCATCCAAGTTTGTGACGCGAACAGATTTGAAACCACGATTTTTTTCGTAACCCATGTACCAAAAATCGCGGATGTGCTCGCCAAAAAAGTTTTTAATTTTTATACCCTCAGCCTTTAGGCTAAGGAGGGTATATGGTAAATAACAAAAATGTTTTGCAATCGATTAATCCGAGTTTCACCCTATCAGAATTCGCGAACTGTTAACATATTCTATAAAGTATGACTACAATTCTTTAAAATGAAGTGTTTTAGGAGGGATCCCATAATGTCGACCATTAAAATTAATTTTCTTGGAAGCTGTGTTGGCATCAATGTAGAAAATGAGTAAAAATGGGTTGAAGCCAACAAGTTTTTTTATGTTCCCATACGATTTCTGGCTTAACCTTACATTTTATAGACCTATCCCCAAAGAAAGAATCACAGAATACTCCATGGGCAACAAGATTGTAGTGTATGATTTTTCGATATAACCACTGCATCCACCTAAAATTCATGCTGACATTTTGAAGCCGGAATTTCGGGGTTTTTTGCATTTTTTTAACAATCCGGACGGGCAAGTAGATAATATTCCAAACTCTTAACACGATTATAGAACTCGTGATTTTACGTCGTTTGATGCATACCTCATGAGTGTGCTCCTTACAGCATACTAGTAATTGGAGTCGAAAGGCCAAAATTTGATGCGTGAATTTTCTTACAAAACCTATTTTTTGCGTGTAAAATTTACAACTGTCATTCCATTTCCTTTGAAACCCGCGTGAATTTAGTTTTTTACGCGACGGTTCTAATGAAGCCTTCCGCGATCGAATCCATCTACTAAAACCGCGGATATAGATACCTTGAAAATCGGAAAATCAGCAAAAATATATTTTGACAAATCCGCGTGCTAAATCGCGATTTTCTTTAAAACTTTGTACAGAAATGGAATCCTTTATACGCGATTATAATATTTGCGAAAACACGTGTCATAAATTATAGAGATACGCGAGTAATATTGGTTATTTACCAAAAATAGAATGTGGAGGCACATCCGCGGTTCTTGAAGAATCTAATTAAAATTGGTATATTTTGACGTATTTTTGATAGGCGCTGATGAAACCGGATGCGCATCAAAATCGTATGCACATTGCGCGACTTTTACCAACTTTAAGGTTTTTTGCAGTGTATGATGCAAGTGGCGGCACACAATGGCCCCTGAGTGAAACATCGAAATATGCATAAATTTTGAAAGAGATTGATTCGCTGTATCCGAAAACGGATGCGCATCAAAGGACTTTAACTAATTCGCGAATAACAGGCTTTTTAATTTTAATATTAATTGAATGATTGTAATTTCAATATTACTCTTAATTTCCTACCCTTATAAGTTATCACAGTAATCAGTTAAACTCTCGCGATGGTAAACCATATTTTTTGATGAAGTTTTAACTGTATACATTCATTATTCTATGGGATTTTAGCAAAATAGTTGGAGAACTCCCAAATATTTTTTTCTAATTTTTAGAATCAAACCAAAAAAATATTTGCAATAATATTTTCCAACAATAAGTTTTTCTCTTTTGTTGCAATTTATGTACCCAATCTCCATAAATTTGGTATCATATTTTTCTACGCATTGTCTAGATTCCGCATATATTCTATAATTTATTTTTTGAGGGTTTGTACGGATTCTGGGACAGGATAATTTGGATGTACTTCAAAATTTTTTTATTATTTGTTGATTTTCCGCGAAAATAATAATAAATGTAATAACTATTTAAACATCTACGAATAGAGATGGAATGCTGTTAACGATTTATGCATACATTTTCTCATAACAACAAAAAAGATATTTTTAAATATTTTTTCTTTATATGAGAATAAAAACCGCGAGCAGATTTGAAACCGGATTTTTTTCCTTTACCTCTATACCAAAAATCGTAGATGTGCTCGCAAAAAAAAATTTTAATTTTTTTCAAATGGAATTGTAAAGGAATTTTGTTATTCGCCATATACACTTTGATACGATGAAAATGTGCCACATCGAAATAATGGTTTTAGACCCCAAGTATGTTTGGACTAAATGTGTTTCAGAAAATTTGGAGTCGATCTAGCCATGTCCGTCCGTCTGTCCTGCTGGCTGGAGCGCACGATAACTCCCGAATGGATGAACCGATTCAGTTCAAATTTTGGCTTTCGTAATATTTTGCCCAAACTTAGTTTAAGTTCGAAGATGAGCTACATCGGTCCACTCCTTCCGGTACCTCCCCCACATAAGTTCAAAAATGTTCGGAAAGTTTGTGCGCATGATAACTCTTGAAGGGAGTTACCGATTTGGTCCATACTTTGTCTAGCGTAAACTTTCTATTAGAGTAATATGAGGTTCCAATATGGTCTCAATAGGTCCATTCCTTCGGGTACCTCCCACACAAAATTTTGGAAAAGTTCAGTTTAGGGCCATCTCGCGAATCGCTTTGATTTTTGTTTTAGCAACTTGTATTCACTGCCCTCCATACGAAGGTACAAGTTCCATCAGGGGCAAGTCCATACTTCCTGAGAAAATAGCATGAAAGTTGCAAAAAACCCCTATGACACCGTGTAAGGTGGTTGGAGCGCAAGATAACTCTCGAACGGATCTGCCGATTCGGTCCAAAATAGGGCCCTAGTAATATTTTGTTCAAACATAGTTTAAGTTTCAAGATAAGCCATATCGGTCCACTCCTTCAGGTACCTCCACCACAAAAGTTCAAAAATCTTCGGAAAAATTGTTCGTACGGTAACTCTTGAAGGGAGTGGACGAATTGGTCTATACTTTAAACATCCTAATATATCTACCAGATATAAATCAGGATCAAATATAGACTATACTTGTCCACTCCATTCGGTACCTCCCACACAAAATTTCGGATAAGTTCACTTTAAGACCTAATTCGAATCACTTTGATTTTTGTTGGAGCAACTTGTATTCGCCTCAATTACGATTTTAAAAGTTTTTTTAGGGGCAAGCCCATACTTATTGAGCAAACAGCCCGTATAATGTAAAAACCCCCTATGGCACCATATGTTGTGGCTGGAGATCCACTTCCATAACGGTAAATGTCGATCCATTCCTTTTAGTATCTCCTCCGCAAAACTTTTGATCTTTAATCCTAATTAACATTTTTGTCGGTTCAAATGCCCAAAATATTTAAAACCCCCTAAATACATACATACGTATTTTAAGAAAAAATTGTTTCAATATACACTGGCTGAGGGTATATCTCTGTCGGCAAAGCCGACTGATACTTTTTTACTTGTTTTTCTATGTAATTGTAAAGGAAATTTGAAATTAACCATATCGATGTGGATTTTCATGGTGACATTGAAACCGGACGCGGAACAATATTGTATGCACTTTGCGCAAATTAGCGATGTTTTATAGGTTTTTTAATGCTAAGATGTAGCCGATGCTACATCTTAGCATCCAAATTATATTTCAAAAAATATATACAAATTAAAAGATATGGTCTTGCTGTACATGAAAATCACATGCGGACAAAATGATTTTGATAATTACGCCATTTACGTATATTTTAGAAATGCATATAAATTGAAACGGTTTATTTGAACTCTATTTCCGTTTAAGAAGCCTAATTATTTATCTCAACAACACGATAACTTTCTTCAATGGGAAACCTTTTATGTGAATGTAGATAAAGCAACATCTGTCCATTTTCTTGGGAGTTTCAAGAAAAATAGAAGAAGTACTCCTATAGATATTTTCCAATATTTTCAACTCTAGAATGTATGTGAAAACTAGGTTTTCAAACCAACATTTATTTTTTGTTACCCAAATATGTGTTTATCCAAACTACTACCCCATCAATATAATTTGGTCTCATTTGATCCACCTTTAAGTTTTTATTTAAAACTATTTTTTGTAATTTTTACGGGTAAATGGACCTACATTTTAAAAAAAGGTCGGATAACATTTAAAATTTTGTAAATTTTTTGTAAATTTCGCGAATACTGAGTATCATTCTAAAAATTTTATGCAATCTAATCACTGTCGTCGTGAAACGGCGATAACTTTTGTCCGCAACAACCGAAAATTTGCTCGCGAGCGGATTTGTACTGGGGAATCTTTTTTTAACCTATGTACACAAAAATCGCTGATGTAACGCAAAAAGAAACATTTAGTTTTTTTGAAAATGTAATATGAAAGAATTGGCAAAGTTTCCCATATACACTTTGATACTACCAAAAATGGGCCTCATCGAAATAATGGTATTAGACCCCACGTATTTATGGACGCAATTTGTTTCAGACAATTTGGAGTCTATTCTGGCTGGCTGGAGAGCAAGATTATTCTCAAGATTACGAACCAAATTCTGCACTTCGAAATTTCTTACCCAAACTCAGTTTAAGTTCAATGATGGGCCATATCGGTCCATTCCTTCGGGTACCTCTCCCACAAACGTTCAAAATTTTTCTGAAAAATGGTTTGAACGATAACTCTTAAAAGGAACAATCGATTGGGTCCAAACTTTGCACATCGTATTATTTCTATCAGATATAGATCGGGTTCGAATTTGGACTATATCGATCCACTCCTTCGGGTAATTCCCACAAAAAATTCCGAAAAAGTGAAGTCTAATAGCACCTCTCGGATCGTTTTGAATTTTTTTCAGAAGGTAGTCTTTGCGGCCCTTTTTACGACGGTAAAATTTTTTCGGAGGCAATTCCATACTTTCTGAGACAATGGCCTAAAAGCTCAAAAGAAGCGCTGACTACACCAACTAAAATGGCAAATCTTCGATAACTCTCAATAAGGTCAACCGGTTCGAAACAACATTTTGCACTTCGTAATATTTTGCCCCAACTTAGTTTAAGTTCGAAGATAGACATCGATCCACTCCTTCGGGTACCTCTCCCACAAAAGTTCAAAATTGTTCTGTAAAAGAATGCAAACGATAACTTTCGAAGGGAACAATCGATTTGGTCCAAACGTTGCACATCGTATGATTCCTTGCACATATAGGTCGGGTTCGAATTTGGGCTATATCGGTCCACCTCCCACACAAAAGTGAAGCTTAAGGTTGGAATATGGACTATATCGGTCTACTCCTTCGGATATTTTACAATTAAAATTCGGAAAGAGTGAAGAGCTCCTCTCGGATCGTTTTGATTTTGATTTTTTTTGCAACAAGTTCTTCTTGCAGACCCTGTCACGAAGGCGCAAGTCCAGTCCTGAAATAATGGCCAAAAAGATCCAAAAAAGTCTGTCGGCACCAACTAAAGTTGGTAGTTAGTAAGGTAGCCCCCGGAGAGACCCCATTTGGTCCAAACGTTGTACATTGTGTTATTTCTTACAGACACGGATTATGTTTGAATATTGACTACATCGGACCACTATTTCGGGTAACTCCCACACAATCTATGAAAAGAGTGCAGATTAAGGACTCGTCTCGTTGTGTATGCGGCCCTAGTCACGACGGTAATTAGACTTATTTTCTTTATGTCCGAGGCTGAGGGTATATGGTAAATTTCAAATTTCCTTTTCAATACCATTGAAAAAAAAAATTAAATTGTTTTTGCGAGCACATCCGCGATTTTTGGTCCTTACGTTAAGAAAAAAATTGTGGTTTCAAATATGTTCGCGTTCACAAAATTGGATGCTGCACCCAAAAGTTGTAGGGGGTTTTGTTTCCTTATGAAGAAAACATATTTAAAAATTCCCTTTGGGTTGTAATAAAAAAATGTGTACATAAATCGTTAACAGAATTTGATATCTATCCGTAGGTGCTAAAATATTTGCAAAATTTATTTTTATTTTCGCGGAAAATAAAAAAATAATGAAGAAATCTTGGGGTAAATTTTATTTATTCTAATTCAGAGTCCATAAAAATCACTAAAAAATAAATTAAAAATACGTACAGAATCTAGACAACGCATAGACAAATGTGAAACCAAAATTATAAAGATTGGGTTCATTGCATGCGTATTACAGCAACCACAAAAGACGAAAACTTATTGTTGAAATTTATTTCAAAAATATATATTTTGGTTTAATGCGAAAAATTGGAGAAATATTTTTGAGAGTTATTCTACTATTTCGCTAATTTTCCATACAAAACCTGAAGTATTTTGCTAAAACTATTACAAAGAAAATAATTTTTCATCGTGAAAGTATATTTGCTTTTTGCGATAAGCAATAGAAATAAGTAGTAGAGCGTAATAATGAAATTACAACCAAAGAAAAAGCACAAAAATTAAAAAGCGTGTAATTCGCGAATCCGTTTAAATCAGTTGAGGTGCATGTGCTTTTCGGATACAGGGAGTCCATGTCTATCAATATGCATGGATTTCCCATGTTTTATTCAGCGGCCAAAGTGTGCCATCAGTTGCATCTTACTATTCAAAAAACCTTCAAGTGGGCAAAAATTACGCGATGTGCATATGATTATAAGGTACATCCGATTTCAATGGCCGCCTATTAAAAATACGTCAATATAAATTATTTTAGACAGATTCGTCAAGAACTGCGGATGTGCCACCACATTCTATGTTGGGATAAATAGGGATATTACTCCCGAATCTTTGTAATTTGTGACACACCTTTTTGGCAAATATAATAATCGCGTATAAAGGATTACATTTATGTAAAAATAATCAAAGAAAATCGCGGTTCAATTCGCGGAATTGTCAAAATATATTTTTGCAGATTTTCCTATTTTCAAAGTATCTATATCCGGTGTTTTAGTGTATGGATTAGAACACGGAAGGGCTTATTAGATCCGGCACGTAAAAAAAACTAAAATCACGCGGGGTTCAGGGGTACCTGTACGACAGTTGTAAATTTTAAAGCCAAAAAATAGGTTTTTTTCAGAAAATTTACGCACCAAATTTTCGCCTTTGGACTCCTATTGCTAGGAAGCTGTACGGAGCACACTCATGAGATATACATCGAACGACGTGGAATCGCGAGTTCTACAATCCTATAAACTAGTTTCGATTATTATCTAGTTGCACCCTCTAATGCCGGGCATACACTATGGGCATGCAGGACACCAACCGATGAACCCTTGTGTAAGTGTGTGATTGAATAGTGTGTGGCATTCCTTCAATCCATATTGCAAAAATGATGAATTTTCCTCCAGAACTCGATTTTGGGTTGAAGTTTTCCAAATTTTTTATTTCCTCACAAATAATATTTGTTGTTTTCAAAAATTATTTGTTGGTAACTTGGAAAATAAACAAAATTCATCGGATTGAAAGGGGTTCATTTACAAAATCAAAACTATTTTGATTTCAATCCTGCCAAAACTACTCCCAAATACATTGACAAAAACTTCAAAATTTACTAATACTATTACAAATGCTGTCCTGCATGCCCATAGTGTATGCCCGGCATAATTATAAGAAAAATTCGAAAAACACTGAAATCAAAACTTCAAAATGTCAGCATCGATTTTAGGGGGATGCAGTGTATATATCGAAAAGTCTCTTTGAGCACAGGTTTGAGTTTTGCGTGGTTTGGCCAGAAATCAAGAAAGAACACAAAAAAACTTGTTTACTTCAACACATTTTTTCCATTTTTTTATATTACCACCAACGCAGCTTCCACGAAAATTATTTTTTATGGTCCATATTATGAGATCATGGCTAAAACACTTCAATTAATATAAATATATTCATATTTTATAAAATATATTAACAGTTCGCGACTTATTAAATGGTGAACCTCAACTTCAACGATTGTAAAGCTTTTTTGAATATTACCATATCTCTGTCGATAAGTTCATACTTGTTTTCAAATACATTTGCCAATGCGTAAACTGCACCATCCATACAAAGAGTGCAATCATTCTAGGTGCGGATTGGCATATCATGGTCTGTAAAACGTGTGTGGGGTCGTCAACTTTAGAGGGGTTTATTTTTATTTTTTTAATAGTAAGGTGCTTTTTTGAGGGATTTCGTCTAGTAACAAACCCAAGTTTTTATCTTACTTATGGGTGAACGCGGCACGTGTTAGCTCACGGGGAGGCAAGTGTCCACTTGAGATGAAGGAGGGATCAAGATAAGTCCTGGGTTTGCCGTGTTAAAACCGTTCAGGACGGTTGCTTGGTATCGTTCATCTCCTACGTCTATGGATGATGCATTTTTCATGCATTTTCTTCTAAAGAACACGTTTCGAAAAGTCCAACTGATTTGTACATTTATTATTCATGTTGACTATTTCATGATTTTGTCGGACTCGACTTCGGAGTTGGAGTGGTGAAAATAATAGCCTGGAATTGGAGTATGGTCAGACTCGAAAACACTGGTATGCTATTAGATCGAATTTCGGCTTTCTATTACGTCGCACAGTGTCAGAATGCTCAGACTCGACCAAGAAAATTTAGATGGGTATCTTTATTTATGAAATGTCTGTAAAATTCTTCAAGGAATGAAAATTCATAATTTTTTCTCAAAACTATTTTTTATAAATTTTAAACTCTAAATATTATCCGATCATCACCAGAAATTTCTTGCTCATAAATCCATCAATTGCATCAATATACAATTCAATTTGTATGCAGAAATGTTGTTCACTCTGCGTGTACAAATTGTAGTTTCAAGAAACGTCAATCAAATTCTATTCAATTCAATTTGACCAAATGTTCAAGTTTCATAAATGTAATATCCGGCGGCAAGAAAGTTTAAATAATGTTAAATAAATTAAAGCAACTGTTATAGTGTAAACAACAGAAGGTCAAACGAATACACGATCAACCTATTGATTGCAAAATATTGAATTGGAAGATCATTTTTTGTTAACTTCCCACACAGCCGTCAACCGTCGTTGATATTAAGCCATCACGAAGCGAAGATCGAAATGGTGATGATGAGGAAATAACAATTGCAACATATGGTCAACAGCTTTCTTGCAAACAATTTTACAGGAAGTTTTGAAAATATGTTATTTTTGTTTCAAAATAAATTATGAAATTATCCAAAGTCAGCCTTGTGTTCCATATTAATTTAGGTAAATGTGGCACACATGTTTGTTTCTAGAACAGCACACTTAAGATTAATTGTTGGGATAAAAATGGATATTAAAATTGTTGTTCATATAGCAGGTTTATATTATTTTATATTAAACAAATGTTACTTGGGAAATATTATTGCAATGTGACAAGAAGTGTTTCGAAGTTTAGACACATGAGCAGTGCACATCGTTGTCATTAAAACTATGTTTTAATGTTTCGGGTTTTTTCCTCTCTTCGGTAACATCATGTCATTGGTGCAGACGTCTGTCTGACAGATCTTTAAATTTTGACAAAGAATATATTATTTCTTTGGTATTAAAAATAGGTCATATCGGTCGTATGAGGGCTGCACGATAGCTTTCTGGCTTAGACAACACGACGCCAAGCGTCAAGCGCAATTAGACTTTTTTGGAAATTTAACAGTTTCTGGCCTAAACGTACTCAGGAAAGCTTGACATACGACCAAGAGTTGTGTTGTTTACAGTGACATAAAAAAATCACTTTGCAAAAGAAAAATTGAATTTACTTGTGAACATATTCGTCCGATTATTTTTCACAACTTTCGACGTGGATAATCACGGCAATAGTGCATCGATCAAATTAAATCTTTGTATGTGATAAAGTGCCATCCTATAGCACTATGAAAAACTTGTTAATGTATTCAATCGTGGCCGACACTAGCCAAAAAACGAAGGTCGTGAGGATGGTTTTTCACGTTAGATCCAGCAAAATTTGACAATCGCTGAAAAAGGCTCCTGTGGATTGGTGCAAAGAAATTGTGAGTAAATACGATCGCGGTGCTTCAAACGACATTTATATAATCGTCACAGATGACGAATTTAGGGTCTATGCGTATGAGCCCCAAACAAGCCCGTCATACAGCCTGACTTGGCACCGAAGATAGGTCCTATATTTTTGTTATTCAATCGAATTAACTTAAATTTGGTATTTCAGTTTCACAATGCGTAGACGTTTACACACCGTAATTGTTGTAATATGTCGAAGTTTCAATGGGTGGAGGATATGTATAATAAGTTAAGCCCACCCGAAATCATAACCATTTTCCGAGTTATTTCTTTACGACTTTTCAACAATTTTGGCGAGAGTGGTTATACATGGCATGCTAAAACAACGTATTGGATCTTTGAAATAGCTGTGATTTTTTCTTAAGGGGTTACCCCTATTTATCATTTTTAAAAAATAAAAAAAGTCTGTAAGCGATACAGATTTTTGGACAAAAAACGGCCATTTTTTTCATTAAAATCGAAATTTTTGACTTTGACAGTTCACAATTTTTTTAAACCAGATTTTTTAAGATTCTGTTTAATTTAAAGACATGATTATCAGGTCCTTAAAACGTTAACAAAAATATATTAAGGTCGTCTTTAGCCGATAGCCTTAGATGCTAGTGCTATTTTTTATATAATTTTATTGTAATTTTTTATTATAATAAATATCTATATATATAAAAAAGAATGATGTTAGTTACTACGCTTATAACTCAAGAACGGCTGAACAGATTTTGACAATTCGCACCAATTCGGAATGGTCTCATGGCAGAAAAGGATAAAACCCAAAAAAATCGCGAAAATTTGCGAAAATTTTGCAAAAATATTTTTTAATTTTTTCCACAAATTTCTATCGAGCTTCGCGTTTGGAGTAAATCTTGGCACTTATTTTGACAGTTTTTGGCAAAAATTGTATTTGCACCTACTGTGAGGGTCCATTGTACGCCTCTGTTTTGTCAATTTTTAAAAGTTGTATAGAATTTTTTATTCAAATTCAAATCGATTTTCATTTATTTTCAAGCGTCTTTTTAGAAAATTAACAGCGAAAATGGTTAAAAGGGCTTAGTTTAGAGTTTGTAAAGATTAGTGGTGGTTTCGGTCAGATTCCGATTGAAAAGACTAAGATGATAATGCCAAAAGTGGTTTCCACAGTTTTGAGGAAAAAGGTACAAATCCACAAATTTGGTGGGTTAATTGAAACATCAAGAGCTCCGAGGTAATTTCATTGGAAGTGAAGTTGTTGCATATATGTATACTTTTAAACCGTAGGTAAAAACATCTTCGAAAGATAAGCTTCCGATGTGTGCTCATTCGAAAAAAGAATGATATTCAAAATTGGAAAAAACAAGAAATCGGAGGTACTGGAGATTTTTTGGTCGAATTATCTGACAAATATTCTTTATCGGCGACATAAGTAGGTAAATACTTATTAATCGTTAATTAGTTTGTGACATTAATTTTACTATGATATTTACGTCGAAATTAAATATAGGGTGACCAAGTAATCGACAACAGTCACGTGTTAGTGTGACAAGACTTCAAGTATCCGAAACACACAAAGAACGGCAACTAATAGAATACCTCTGTCCATGTTACCAGAGCCATTGCATCTAATACCGATTTTACAGTGCAGGTAGAATTCGGGAGATCACATTAAATAGAGAAGTAAGAAAAAATAAGTAAAAAAGCGTTAAGGTCGGCCGGGACGAACTTTTTGTACCCTTCACCATAAAATATTCTTAACTAAAACGCAATAATTATATTCTTTCCTGTCCACAATTTTAGACGAAGATATTTTGTGACCTCTGATACCTAAATAAGGTAAAAAACATAAAAAAATGTATTCAATCGGTAAGGAACCTTATATGGGGCTATATCAAAGTGAAAATCGGGAGGTACAGTTATATAGGGGGCTATACCTAAACATGGACCTATGTTGACAGTTTTTGGTGGAGATGTTTTGTGATTACTAGAAACCTCAACGGTCAAATTACAGGTAGTTCGATCAAAAATGTTAGCTAAAATACTTAAAATACCAAAAATCGGGAGGTACCGCTATATGGGGGCTATACCGAAACATGGACCTTGACTGTTTTTAGTGGATATAATTTGGGAACCACTCGGAACCCCAAACCTGAAATTACAGATAGTTCGGTCAAGAAATGTAATTAAAATATACAAAATACAGAAAATCGGGAGGTACCTTTATATAGGGGCTCTACCAAACTATGGACCTATGTTGGCAGTTTTTGGTGGAGATGTTTTGTGATTACCAGGAACCTCAACTGTCAAATTACAGGTAGCTCGGTTAAAAATTTTATCTAATATCCTCAAAATACCTATAATGGGGAGGTACCATGGACCTATGTTGACGGTTTTTGGTGGAGATGTTTCGTGACCACTGGGAACCCCAAACGTGAAATTACAGGTAGTTCGGTCAAAAAATGTAGTTAAAATCCCCAAAATACCTAAAATCGGGAGGTAGGGTTATATGGGGGCTATACCAAAAAGTGTTCCGATATAACCCATCTTCGAACTTGACCTGCCTATGGAAAACAGACACTTGGGTGCAAAAATTTAGCGCTCTAGCTCAATTATTGCGAAAGCTAGAGTGATTACAACAGACGGACAGACGGTCGTGGCTAGATCGTCTTAGAATTTTATCCTGATCAAGAATATATGTGCAAATGATTAGTTCAGTGTGTTACAAACAGAAAAACAAACTAAATATACCCTCCATACTATGGTGGAGGGTATATAAACAGACGAAGGTGGTTACCTGATAACGATCGGATTAAAATGGGTAAATAGGTTAAAATGGGTTAATTCATTAAAACGCAAATTCAAATAAGCACTATATTCAGCATTCAACTCAAATTTATATTCAATTGCTTGAGTGAAATATCGTGTTCAGTGGTGGAAACAAGAATTGCAGAAAACCATCGATTATGAAACGAGTAGGGCGTTGTGATATTATTTTGCTTCAACTGCGCTACCAAATATTCTTATTTACGTCGCAAAACGTGTTATTTGCTTAAAAAATATATCTTAGTCCCGATTTAGAGTTACCTAATTTTTTCGCGGCTATTGTCAGTTTATAGAAGAGAGAGTCGATGAAAATAGAAACACTTTGCCTCTCAGTACCTTCTCTCTTCCTCAAACTGACAATTGTCGAAAGTACAATTGTCTTATGCGCATCTGCTTCAAAGATCGTCCTAAACAGTTCAAAACAAAGAAATATTTGCCATTGAACAAGGTGATAGCAATAATAGTATTATAGGTTTGAACCAAAGCCATAACGTCCGGTACCTAACAAACTGCGAGACGAAGTTCGCCGGGTCCCCTAGTTTGAAATAAATAAATAATAAATATATTAAGGTCGGCCCATTCGTTTTCGATTTGGCAGCGCAGGTACATAGCTATTTACGACAGAACTATGCAATAACAATGCAACATCAAATATTCCAAAAGTGGTTTAACATGTGCTCTTTCAGTTGAAAGAAAGATCTACTTTAAAATATTGGTAGTTTCTTTGAAAAAAATCATGAAAAATGAGTTTTTTGGTCTGCACATCTAGGGATAACCCCTTAGTACATACCTTTAATGGAAATGCCCACTTACCTTATAGAACCACACGGTAAGTTTTCTAAATTGAATCAACGCCAAATAGAGTCTTCAACTTGATATGAGAATTATTTGTTTCATTGCCACTTTATTGACCACCTAGCAGAGAACAAGGATAAATTGCTAAGAACGTTCTTGAATTTGATCAGTTAAAATTAAAAGAAAAAACAATGAAAGAAAATCACGCTTTAATGCCAGTCCTTTATGCCTCAACAGAGATATAAACGGCTAAGTATTAATTAATTATAGTAACAAGCACATCAATGCAAAGAAAAAACTAAGGAGAAGAATCATAACTGATTTAGCCCAACGTTCGACGAAATCATTATTGAGTAGGAACGAAATGTAAACGTGAACCAAGGTGAGAAATCAATTTTCCAAATCTAATATTAACGGAATTGGATAAATGTATGACCGAACATAAAGTACTAAAAGACAAGCAAGGACGTACACAGTGGTTTCATAAAGCAAGATTTTTTTTACAAGAAACCAACGAATTTTAAACCGTATCTCCCGATCCTGTTGCCTCTCCTCCTCTCTCAAGTGAAATAATTTAAATGTTTTATTTCGATCAATAGAACGATTCTCTTACTAATTTTATGAGTTGCCGACAAAAATCGGTCAAATTAAAATGCTTATAATATTAACGATATTTTTCGGTAATTTTGCGACCAAAAAATAGTAGCCGTAAAGATCTACCGATAGGAAGAATGTTATCGACTTTTATTTGAAGTTTTTATTCATATTTTTTCGTTTTAGTTTTACCGATTTTTGTCGCAAAATTTTATAAATTCTATCAGATTTTTCTGGTATGTCAGTGAACTTATGATTATTGGCAATCTGTACTGATTCTAGGCAAATTTTTTTTTTCAGAATGAATTCCAATCCTACATTCCAGTGGGAGGATGTAAGGTCTTGACTGTAGATAATTTTCTCGCTGTTGAATTAACACCTATAAAGATTTTTTGAGCTCAAGTTTGCCGAGCAACACGTTTTCATTCAGCCAACATGGCTTTTTGGGAAAAAAATCTATAGTTTCTAAACGAGCGAAGGTAGAACTATGAAATTGGGATGTTTATAACCTCAAAGTTGTTGGTACCGTTATATGATGGCTGTACCAAACATGGACATATGTATATTGACATTTTGTTGCAAGGATTGTTCTTACTCATTGAGACCGGAGTATTTCAATCTTCCGCCAATTTGTTTCGCAAATGGGGCTAGAAACCTTTAAAAACCATGAATTGAGCTGCACCATTATATGTGGCTATATCAAAACGTGAACCTACGTTGGCAATGTTTACAAAGAGATTTTCTTTTCGTAAAGAAGGCTGTATTCTAATTATAACCTTAGCCTTCAGACTACACGCAGAGAAAAAAATATGATTGATCCAACAATATTCGAAGAGCAAAATGTATATTGTAAAGATATTGTTAGATTCCGCATGTACTATTGTGAGTCCAACAATCGTGTTTGTTAATTACAACAATTGTTTTTGTCATATCCAACAACAGTGTTTGTCTGCTGGACAATATTATTCTCTTTTCTGCGATGCCGTGGTGAAAAAAACAATTTTGATGAGTTTTGTTTGTATGAGTTCACCCTATCTTCGTTTTTTATTTTATCTTTGTTAATTTTTTGGGTATGTACACCATGAGATTCTTGTTTTTATTTGTTTCTTCTTTCTCATTCTTCTTTGAGTTTTGATAGTTGAATTACACCACAATTTGAGAAGTGTTTTTGGCCGTAATTTGTGTTTTGTTTTCATATTTGTTGTGGTTTTATCATATTCCTTATGTTGGTGTAGGTGCTTGGAGGATGAGCGCAATGGAGTAAGTTGTTATGTTTCTTCATTCAATTTGTTGTTTTTTTATTTAGGCCTGGCAAAACCTGGCTACAATATTATACGTGACATTTATACCAAATGTATGTGGAAAGTGTAAATGAGAATTATACAAGTCAAATCAAAAATTTCATAGTTCCTACTATGGGTGCAATGGTATGCACGCCCGCCTTGCACGCAGAAGGTCGTGGGTTCGATTCCCAGGCCAGGCAACATCAAAACACTTTTCAACAGTGGCAAAATACCCCTCAGTAATGTTGGCGACATTTCCTGAGTATTTCAGCCATGAAAAACTTCTCTAAAAAAGTGGTGTCTTAGACACGCCGTTCGGACTCGGCGATAAACAGTAGGTCCCATATCATTGAGCTTATATTAATCGGGTTGCACTCATTGATATGAGAGAAGTCTCCCTTATGGGATGTTTGTGGAACAATTATTATTACTATGCGTACTGTCAATGATTTTTACAATATTGAGGAATTTCGCAAGTTGTTTTTGTCTTGTATGTTTGGAGCAGAAGATGGTATTTTTGGATTTGCAATTGCAATGCTTGAACAAAACAAATGAATTGCTGGAACAAAAATAGATATTGTTGTTCCAACAAAAGCGAAACATATTGTTCTCTGAGTGCAAAGTGGGTACGTACACCTTGATATGACCAAAATTGTGTCTAATCGGATTAATGGTTTTAGATAACAAGTATGTTTGGACGAAATCCTTTTCAGACAATTTAGAGTTGATATTTTAATTAATACTCTTTCGAGTTGAGCTGTTTTGACCTAAGAGGTACATTAAAAAATTAGGAATACACCGAAGTCCCACACATTCAACCATTATGCAACGTTTCACGGGTGGTTAAATCTGATCATCAGGCATATTAGAATGTCATTTTTAGTGGGTGGACGAAGGCTAAGCTTCGTAACTAGTATTTATACCACAAAACATTCGAAAATTGTATATCCGAATTATTTATTTTATTTCAATGCCAGTTACTTAATTCCAAACTTTTCCTATAGTCCGACTTATGGCAACCCTATTTTTCAATGCTTTATTACAAATACTATGGCAGCTTTTTTCCACCGTTATTATTATCTGTCCTTCTGCATCAGAAGATTTTTTTTTGATCATCAATATTTGTCAACGGAAGCTTTGACAAGTTGATGGTAGTTTAGAATGCTAAGACGCCGGCATTCCGTTTGTAACACATCGAAATATTCGTCGGAGACGATCAGCATAAGATTCTAAGTCGATATAACCATGTCCGTCGGCCCGCCTGTTTGTTGAAATCAAGATACAACTGGCATTATTTCAGACAGAGCTTTACAATTTGGTATGGAAGTTTCTTCATCTCCTGGGATGATTGGTATATAGCCTATATATCGGTCCGGTTTTGATATAAACCCACTCAGAACGGTACCTCGCGCTTTTCGGTATTTTGAAGGTTGTGGCCTCAATATCCCACCGAACTGGTTGAAATTCGGCATTTAGTCTTCACTGGGGTATAAAACTTTCCACCTGAAATTTGCCTTTATATATCATCTATAGAACGGTACCTCCCGATTTTCGGTATTTTGAATGTTGTAGCCTCAATATACCACCGAAATGGCTAAAATGTGGTATTTAGACTTAGTTGGCGGTTCAAAACTTTCTACCAGAAATTTTTTGACATACTCAGCAAAAATTCGGATCTGTCGGTCATTATGTAAACCAATACAAAGTAAGGTAACAATGTAAAACTACTCACTTCACTACTTACTAATATTTAATATTTTTAGCTAATTTTTCAACTTCTAGTGGCTATAGTTACTCAGTGCGACATGCCCTTGCTAAAATAATGAGTCAGTAGGCGGTTTTGTAAGTACTTACTACTACCAAAAAGTACTCTTAAAACATATTATTTGGTCATTTTTTTGCTTGGTGATACAGGAAGCGAATTTATGCCTGAGTCTTCTTGCCTGCAGATAACAATGAAATATTTTTTAAATATTTTAAATTAAAACGACAGACGTCCATAGTCCTACATTTTTATATTAAGCAATTTTCCTTGCGGCAATTGTCAGTTTGAAGGAGAGAGAGACGTGAGGCATGTGGTAACCCTTTGCCTCCCAACACCCTCTCTTACCGACAAACTGAAAATTGTCGTAAGGAAAATTGCCTAATGTAAATATGCACATATTTTTGTCAGCAAAGAAATGATCAGTATTTATTTGAAATTGAAAGTCCATATTTACATTAGGCAATTTTCCTTGCGGCAACTGTCTCAACACCTTCTCTCACCGACAAACTGACAATTGCATCAAGGAAAATTGCCTAATGTAAATATGGACAAACTATATATTATGCCAGCAAGAGAGTTCGGAGTTTGTCCATTGCATTTAAGGCATTTCCAACCAAAAAGGTTGAAAAATTGGTATATTGTTTTCCCAGCGGCAAGCTGTTTGTCGGTGCCCTCCATAATATAAATACTTTCAAACTTTATATACTTTAGACATAGTTTTCAGCCATCAAAAAATCGTCAGTACAGAAGGAGTGTTTTCGTCTTACTGTGGGTCCAAGGACTTAAATATTGCAAATTCTCTTTGAAGTCATAATTTTGAGCTCTTCGAATTTTCTACAGCTCACATTTACTCATGTAATCGATATGAATTAATGAAAAACCTTGAATCAGAATGTGTCAATCTAATTATTTTAATCTAAGGATCGACCGTTAAATTTCGATTTAATGAAGATTTTGAGAACAAAACTTAGGTAGAATTTAAGAAGTTTTTCAATGTAATTTCACTTTTTGGAAGAATTAACTTTGTTTTTCTCCTTTATGAGATACTACCAAAGTGCCCGCTACTTCGTATGCGGATCGGGAATAAAATACAAATAGATAACACTGATGATGAACACTGGATTTTTATATACTAATAGCTATTTTAATTTCTATTTAATTTCATTTAAGTAATGTTCGTTCGCCTTTAGTTGGATTTTTCTAGAAATAGCAGTAGCGCCCCAAATTTTAAATTTCAGATTTATTGTTTTACCCATTCGCAAAAAATCAAAGAGCATTTAATTCCCGTTTAATTCGAATTTCCAAAACTACGACCTTATATCAGAGATTCATACCTACAGTGACTTACGTTTCGTTCCAGAATTTTGGTTTTACCCTTTCATTAACAAAGAATTGGGTACTTTTCGTACCCTTCCATTAAGAATTTCAAAACACCCAAACTTATCCAACCGCTACACGCCAACATTAACTCACATTCCAAATTCAAGGTTCTAGCTTAAGCGGTTTTGCTAAGAACCTGAATACTTCCGTAAAATGTCCAGTATTCAAAATGGCGTATGTACTCGTACACTTCACTAAGACTATTTTAAAAAATGGAACTAATCTACATTTTTCAATTTACTTACTTTAGTTTGTACTTCGAGTACACTCTAACAGTGACCAAATCTAATAGTGAACCCAATAACAAATTTTATAATTCCAGCTCTATTCCGTTGTCCAATGCCAAATTTGATACCCCTTAGTACTTTTCATACTCTAGTAATTTAATTCCGGCTTTATTGCTTCCACCAACACCAAATTACCACCAAAACAGTACTATTTTATACTTTCCAACACAACCTGCATAACTCAGATCACAGCGACCTCTGTACCAAATTTCAGAATTTGTACGCATTTCAAAAAATTCCTAATCTAAACAACAGCACTGACCCCAATAAGAAGAATCCAGATCTATCCGTTTATGAAATATCAAAAAGGGTACCAAATTGTACAACATTCATACACATAGGTATACGCTTATAAAATTAGCTCCTTATATCCCAAGCGCTATTATCATTTCCAGTTCTACATATTTCCCCAAAACCAGTTATAATCCTATTTAGTACTTTTCGTATACATAAGTACGAATTTCCAAAACCTCTTCCAAATTCTGTATCATTTATACTTTGGTATTCTTAACGTACGTACATATTTCCACAACCACATCCAAAACTCAAATTTAGTAACATTTGGTACTTTTCGTTCCCGTAAGAACGAATTTCCAAAATTATCTTAATCCTACACCCCAACAGTAATCTTAATTCCAAATTTCAGGATTCTAAATGTATCCGATCACCTAAGACCAAATTTTTCCGCATTTGGTACCATTTAGTACTCATCGTACCCATATGTACGATTTTCCATTACTACCTCAGTCATACACTTCACAGTAATCTTATTTCCAATTATCATTATTATAGCTGTATCCGATCACCCAAATCCACATTGTACCAAATTTGGTACCATTATACGAAGTACGAATTTCCAAAACTAACTCAATACTCCACGCCAACCCCATTCATAGTTCCAAATTTCAGGATTCTAAATGTATCTCATCACCTAAGACCAAATTGTACCGAATTTGGTACCATTTAGACTAACTCAACCTAAACTCCAACATTTATTTTAATTCCAAATCCAATGATTCCAGCTCTATCCGTTTACCCAAATACAAATTATACCAATTTTGGTACCATTTGGTACTTTACGTACCCATAAGTACGAATTTCCAAAACTACTTCAATTCTACACTTCAACAGTAATCTTAATTCCAAATCTCAGGATTCCAGTTCCGTTCGTTCACCCAAATCCAAATTTGGTACAATATAGTACTTTTCGTACCCATATGTACGAATTTCCAAACCCGTCTCCATATCTCAATCCTACACTCTAGCAGTAATCTTAACTCCAAATTTCAGGATTCCAGCATCTAAATCCAAATTGTACCAAATTGTGTACCATTTAGTACTCTTTGTACCCTAAGTACGAATTTCTAAAACTACTTCAGCCCTACACTCCAACAGTAATATTAATTCCAAATCTCAGGATTCCTGCTCTGTTCGTTCACTCAAATCCAAATTGTGTTAAATTCTGTACCATTTAGTACTTTTCGTTCTCATAAGTACAAATTTCCAAAACTACTTCAATCCTGCACTCCAACATTAATCTTAATTCGAAATTTAAGGATTCCAGCTCTGTTGGTTCACCCAAATCCAAATTGTGCCAACTTTAGTACCATTTAGTACTTTTCGTACCCATATGTAAGAACTCCCAAAACTGCCTCCATATCTCGAACCGACATCCCACAGTAGACTTAAGTCCAAATTTCAGGATTCCAACTCTGCCGTTTAGCCCAATTCCTAATTGTACCAAATTTAGCACCATTTAGTACTTTTCGTATACATGAGTTTACATTTTCAAAACCACCTCCTTGTATCGCCTCTACTTTTCAACCCTGATTTTCATTCCAAATGTCAAGCTTTTAGCTCTATCAGTGGATATAATACCAAATGTTACCAAATTTACTAATTAATACTTTTGTACACATACATAATTACAAGTTTCCAAAACTACCTCCATATCTCAATCTTGTACTCCAACAGTAATCTTAAATCCGAATTTCAATTCTATCCGTTTACCCAAATCCAAGATGTGCAAAATTTAGTACCATTTAGTACACTTCGTACACTCCAACTGAAATCTTAATTCCAAATTCCTGGTTTCCAGCTCTATCCGTTCACCCAAATCCACATTGTATCAAATTTAGTACTGCTTAGTACTTTTCGTACAAATATGTACGAATTTTCAAAACTGCCTCCATATCTCAATCTTACACTCCAATAGTAATATTAAATTCAAATTTCAGGTTTATAGCTCTATCAGTTCATCCGAATTAAAATTGCACCAAATTTAGTACACATAAGTGCGAATTTCAAAAACCATATCCTTATATCATATATGGGAATATATCTTTATTACCATACCAAATTTCAAGATTCTAGCTATACCCTTTCAAAATATACAATTGGTATTACATTTAGTAATTCTAGTACTTTTCGTACACTTATAGGTCAAATTTCCAAAAAACCCATTGGTAAACCTTTCTAACTCTCCATTCTCTGCTCATTCCAAATTTCTGAATTCTAGCTCTACCGGTTTGGACCAAGAGTGACCCTCACCCAAAATTTGAAGATTCTAGCTCCAGCCGTTTAGCCTGGGCGTTGATTATCAGTCAGTCAGTAATCATAACTCAACTCTTTTATAAGTATAAGAAGATTGATGTGCGTAAAACAAATGCAAATGGTCAATTGTGTATGCTAACCCGTGGTCTGCTCCATCCGACTATATATATAAGTCAACCCTTATGGGTAACTAGTCATTTCCGTGCAAAATTGGATTCTGTCTTTCTTTTCAAACGATTCGATCTTTCCAGAGTAGATACGGGGTAAAATTTATCTTTATTGCAGGATAACTCTTTTATTTGAATCCAATGTTATTTAGAGGTATTTTCCTTCATTTGAAACCAATGTATAAAATACCCATCATATACATATTTTATAAGATACTGTATTAAATTGACCAAGGCAGAACTTAGCAACGAAATGGACAGAAGTGTTTGTGACTGTCTGTTTTACTTTTTAATGACGTACCCTCGTTATTAGTGCTTGCGGCAATTTCGTATTACTCTTGGTAGGATTAACCCAAGTATTCCGTTCTGTGAGACAAAGAGCTAAACATTGTCCAGATTGGACAACTTATGATGATGTTAAACATCCTTGCAGGTTCAGCTTAACGTCTTTGTGCCAAATTGTTGTTCAAGTTTGTTGCACATTGGACGTAAATTAGGATAACAACGTGAGGTATAATTATTACCTACCTGTAGAGGGAGACTGGAGGTGATGTTTTTCTTGTTGTTGTTTTTTGCAAACCAAGTGTTAGTGTTTTTTCTTTCCGACATATATTTATTTGACTTCATCTACTCTTTTCCCTGTCTGCAATTTGTTGTTGCTGTTTTTGGGTCGTTTTGGTCTTGTAATAAATGTATTAAGTTTGGTAACGCCCACCGAACAAGGAAGATCACAAAAAGTGCCAAAACCAAGTGGATTAAGATACACAACTTGGAAACGTCTTTCCGCCTGCTTGCATCTTCTGCAATCTATGAATTGCTTAAAGCAAGCAGAGAAGAAGCATTTTTAGCGACGGATGACTTCGTGGATGATACTTGGGCACATTTTGATTTCAATTCAAACGCCCCCGCCCCATAAACTTTGTAGTTTTTAAGTCTGTCTCGATAAATAAGTTAACGATAATTGAAAAATTATGAATCCATTCCCAGAAGTATGTCGATGTATTCTTGTCCATAAACGTCATACACCTCTACCAGTTTTCTGTAGACATTCTTGGCAATTCGCGGATTTTGACATATCTGGTCATCATCAGAACATTGAATAATAATAATTATAAGTTTAGACATGTTCGCACTTTTTTGCTATAAAAGTTGAGACGTGACGAAATGTTTGAATAAGTGTGCAATACGTACATGAAATGTGAAGCCGAATATAGGTCCGTTTCTTAGATGGAAATGTCGGATTTGTAATAGTGAATTTATAAAAAAATTATACTGCTTTATTTATAAATGCGAATCTTTTCAACCTATGGCAGAGAAATCTGTCGATCGAAAATAAAGAAATACGAGTTATACGTACATTATAGACAGTCGAAATCAAATCCATGGGTGACGTAGTCGTGGATGACAGAGTGCATAGTTGTCCCTGTGGTATCACCTGGCGAGCTGCGTTTAACACCCATTAAATACCATGATCTCCGAATCTGCACCTGTAGTGCGATTCTGTAACTCCTTAACGACAAAATTAACGACGAATGTCGGTAGTTAACGATACTTGTCGGTATACCAATTTTAAAGATTTTTGTCGGTAAAATATGTCGTTAATTACCGAAAATTGTTGTTAAGTTAACAACCAAAAAAATTTAGTCGTTAAGACTTAACGACAGTCCCTTATGGCAATATTTAGCAGATTTTTTAGCTAATTTATGTTAATATGGCTTGTATAGAAGGTAAACTGGGTGCCACCGTGGTGCAATGGTATGCACACCCTCCTTGCACGCTAAAGGTCGTGGGTTCGACTCCCCGGCCAGTCAACATCGAACACTTTTCAACGGTGGCAAAATATCCCTCAGTAATGTTGGCGACATTTTCTGAGTATTTCAGCCTTGTACAACTTCTCTACAAGTGGTGTCTTAGACACGCAGTTCGGACTCGGCGATAAACAGTGGGTCCCATATCATTGAGCTAATATGAATCGGGGTGCACTCATTAATATGAGAGAAGTCTCCCCTGTCCCGCCTGGGATGTTTGTGGAACAATTATATTTATATAGAAGGTAAACTCCGCTTATTCAGGACAATTTTTCCCTTAGATGAGGGTTAATTTATACATATGAAGGCTACGCTAAAAAGTACACAATTTTCTTAAAGAAGAAAAACATTAGCTAAAGCTTCAAAAGGACTCAAGGGTGGGACTGTTATAAAGGACCTACTCAAAGAATTGCATACTGCTTTCTAGAAGACTTCCGTTGACATTAATGCCGTATTGAGGACAAATCTTTAAATATGTAAAGTCAAATGACGGTAACGTGGATCCACGAACATCACTGAAGGAGCTTAAGTCATGTACAATTTCGAAGCTCAATCTTCATATGATAAAACCAGCTCTTCTTTTTTCGCTGTTCCAATTTCCTGACACACCCCAAAATATGACCTTAACTTTGTAATTAGAAAAAACTGCGATTTAAATACCAATAATATTTCACCATTTTTAAATCACACGCACAATAAGGAGTGACCTTCTGACCATTGATCCGGAATAATTTATTTATTTTTACTTTTTATCCTAGAATATTCCCTTTTATTGCTTAAAAATAGTGAAAACAGCTTAAGAAAATCTTCTTTACTGTCATCTGTTGAGCCAACTTCGCGGCACCATGCCCTCGTAAAAATTATGACTTCTTTCACGTAGTCCCGTATCACTTGCACTCACGATTCAACTACTGTTCTGGCTACAAACATGTTGCTGGGTATTTTGCGTTGCAGCTATATTACGTGGAATGCAATAACATATGTACATACATATATTCGGAAACAAAACCAACAAAATCTATACATTGGTCATTTGTCGCCTAGAAATACACACATACATGCTTGACGCTTTAGGGATTGACGATACCCTTGATACTTGCAGGCTCTTATCTAAGGCACATTCCATCAAAAAGCAGTCATCTGTTCCTCCTTTAAGCGCTTTTTGTTTTAAAGTCGCGAAGAAATAAAGTTTTTAATTTATAAATACATTTATAAATATTAAAATATAATAATTGACATTTTTCATTCCATCGATATTCGTCGGTATGTGTTAACGATTTCTACAATCGGTAACATAAAGTTACAGAATAGTACAATCGTTAACTCAACCGAATATTTTTGTTAACTACCGATGTCGGTTCGTTATTTAAAAAAGTTACAGAATCGCACTACTGGAATGTTCGAACTCTTTATAGAGATAATGGACAGTTTACGTACTGACAGAGGTACTTGCCATACAGAAAATACGATGGATTGGGAAAGGAAACACCAAAAGGTGATGCAGTGTATTATAGCTGCCACGAGTTTTCTTGCGAATTTGTAGTTTGTCGGATATTAAAACATCTGGACAGCAATTTCACCCCTGTGGATGCTCTCACTGAAGACAGGAACTAGCACACCAAAAATATATCTTAGGAGCGCATAGAAATTGTTATAGACCATTTTAATATAGAAATTAGAGAGAAGAAAATCGTTGACCCAACAGTCGGGAAATTCGGTCTCCACAGTAGTAATTAGCAGTGTCAGAGTTAAGAAACTCGACATTCATAAGGGCACCTGGCTGTCACCAGACCAAGAAGAAATGAAATTGATCAAGTTATGAAAGATGGAAGGCATTCGTCGAACGTGTTGTATGTACGATCGTTCCGAGGAGTAAACATCGAATCGAAGTACGAACAACTGCGTAGCAATAAAGTACGAACAACACAAAACGGAAGTTGGATATCGGTAAGCTGCAAACATAACATATGGCAACAGAATATTCCACTCAATTGGTCCAATTGCTTAATGAAAGCACTCCTCGTTCCGATAACATTTCAAAGGAAAAAGAGAGAAATGGAAAAGAGAGAATGTGAAAAAATCGAGATGGTATTGAATGTATACCCCTCGGCCAAGATGAGGTAAATACAGCAATAAATCAACTGAAGAATAATAAGGTAGCATGAGCCGATGGCTTACCAGCCTAGCTGTTCAAAACCGGAGGCGACACATACACCTTATGTATCAGCTAGTTAGCACCGATTGGAACCTGAGCAGCCTTTGTCCCTTCCAAAAGAGAGGAGATAAGACTGTAGCCTCTATTTCTAGGGGCATACGTCTTCTCCTTATTGCCTACAAGATAGTGTCAGGGATATTGTGCGAACGACTAAAGCCTATGGTGAACGAAATAATTGGGCCATACCAATGCGGCTTTAGATATTTACCCTGCGGCAAATCTGGAGAAGACCCAAAGAGATGCATATCGACACCTACCACCTTTTTGTCGTTATAAAGCAGCATTCGACAGTTCCGTAAGCTCAACGGTACTTCAAGTTAAAATAGGAAAGAACCTCTCCGAAGAGCTTAGTACCAAAAGAGGTTGCAGACAAGAAGACAGCCTTACGAGTGACCTTTCGACATTCTGTTGGAAAAGGTTATACGAGATGCAAACTTTAAATGACATAGCTACATCCTTTAGTAAGAGAAATAACTAATACCTTTAAAAAGTCGAAAAAGAATCGGCAAAAGTGGGTCTGGCAGTGAACGGCGACAAGGTCAAGTTGATGGTATCGAGGCGCAATGTGTCCACAGAACTCGGACCAACTGTGGTACCTATAAATTTGACTGCTGTTCAACTGCTGTTCTTCCGCTGCCGAGGACGGTATTCATACGATAGGCTCTTATAGCCTCGAATACTCCGTCAGTGTGAATATCCCTCAAACCTGCCTGATAAGCCTGTTGATCTAGATATTATTTTTGTATCTTTGGACCTCCCTCTCTATATCAGGAAGATCTTTCCTGACATGCCCAAGTAGGGGTACCTATACACTAAATGGTGATTTGGATAATTTTGCCTATAGCATATAAGCAGATTTAGCATCGACATCACCCGTTTTGTTGACGCATCGGTAAGTTCTTTATCTCCTCATGTAAATCATCCATTGAAGATATGAGAATATAAACTGTTGCAGTTCTTAGGGTGGCATTATTGCTTATCACTTACGTTGGCAAACCACACCAACCGTAAATAGCTTACCACTGACCGACTTATAGCGTTATATGCGATTAACGAGGTTTCTTTTTCTGCTCCCCAAGTGCTGCCGACTAGGGACTTGAGGACATTGTTCCCACTTCTCATATTTTCGCAGATAGCTGTGGCCTGCGCGGACGACTTCTACAGCTGTCGAATGTGATCACCAGGACCTTGGGGTAATTGGTGGTCGGAATTATAGACCCATCGACTTGCCCATTCAATGGGAGTTTCATTTCCGCAGTCCATGTGGTGAATAGTGTGGCTCTTGACTTATTGGCGAATATTTTCATATTTCTCGCTTGGAAGAACTCAAAACAATCACAGATGAGACCTGAAGCTATGAACGTACAATCATCTGCGAACGTAATTATCTCAGAATAGCTTAGCATGGCTGACCGTACCAAAAAGTCAGGTACAATGCTACCATCAGTGTTTTGAGGCTAGGTGTGTTCTGGTTGAGACCTCGGCTAATATGTATGGATCAGACATTATCGTCGAACGGGATATACATACATACAGTGTCGGCCAAAACTAAAGCACCCCTCAGTACATTTTTTAAAAATGATAATTTTTTTAAGAAAACAAAGTATAACTTTATTTTTATTTTTATTTATTTACCTGCCGACCCCGATCCGAGTTGCTGGCCCGTCGTAATGAGTTTTAATGACGACTTTTTATAAACTTTATGCTTGACAATTCCATTGTAAAACAGAGGAGAAGTTTAATTTTATCAATAGATTTTGTCTGCAACTTTTCTTTTCTCTTATGGACTTTGCCGGGTTGTTCGCCCATTTATGCTTTATCCTAAAGGGATCTAAGTATAAAAGTTAAAAAATGGTTAAATCGAATTGTCCCGCTTATTGAGACTTATAGGTTTTAGTTTCTCATGGTTGATGGACCGTTGAACCTCGCCATTTAAGGACATTTGTAAATATATCGTTTTTCTTGATCGGAGCGCAACCACCGTTGTCTCGAAAATTTGCAAGCCGATGAACTCATAAGTTTAGCAAATATAACGATTATAAAACAATAGGCCCCCGCAATTCGTCTATAAATATATATATGGTAACATGGGGCGCCTTCGCCACTGGGGCGGCTACTCTAGCGCCGATTTTCTCGCAAAATACAAGTGCTAGAAAAAATCCATTAAAGACAAAGTTGTGAGTTTAATGAAGATCTATCATCTCCCAAAAGTTGGCAGTTGTGTCATAGGTATGATAGCGGACGCACGCGGTTTTGTGTTTTCAGGGTATTGGGAAAAATAATTATTGGGCGTTAGGAAATAAGTCCCCAATGAAATAACTCCCCAAACTGAAAATGAAATAAGTCCCCAAAATTTTGTACACAAAACAACAACAACTATAATTTAAAATTTTGGGGATTTATTTCAATTTTCTGGGGATTTATTTCATACAAAAATTTGGGGATTTATTTCATTATGAAATAACTCCCCAAATTTAGAAATGAAATAAATCCCCAAAAATTAATTTGGGGACTTATCTCATTTTTCTAAAATTGCAAATTATATCCCACTGGACTTACAACGCAGTCGTTGTGCTTTGTCATGTAGTTATTGCTTATCAAGTAGTTTTTTGAAGAGCGTCTACTGATCAGTATGGAAGCGAAATTATTGCCGCTGAGAAAAAAGTTCGAAGGTATTATATATTCCAAAAATGATTTACACACAACACCTGCATTTGCAGCATAAAAGGTTGCAAATCAAGAGTGAATGTGGAAGATGGAAAGTTTGTTTAACAAAAATATATGGAGCTTAGTCATTAGAATGAAGAAGGAATATATATAACTAAAAGCATAGGGAAATATTATTGTGAAAGTAAATCGTTTTCGATGAATGGTAGTACGAGTAGTTGTTTGTGGGAAAAAGGACGTGTCTTGGTATCAAGTTAAAAATTCGCGCGAATTTTTAACTTGAAACCAAGACACGTCCTTTTTCCCACAAACAACTACTCGTACTACCATTCATCGTATTTGATCGTAAATTATTTTGTTGTGATAATAGGTTGATATTTTGGTATGAAACCAAAATTCGCGCGAATTTTTGTTTCATACCAAAATATCAACCTACTTTCACAACAAAACAATTTACATTCAAATTCTTAATATTTCAAAGAAATAGATAAGTCAACAGAGTTATTGGAAAACGTTAAGATAACGGTGCAAATCTTTTTAACTTGGATAATATATGAGAGAAACGGTACGTGTACAAATGTGGTGCCAAAAGTAAATATTTCCCAAGAGGAAATTCGAAAAGTTTGTTTTTCAGATGAAAATAAAATCTTTGAAAAATAACTCAATTGCAGAACAAAATAACGCCTTCAAGTGGCCTTGTTGCCTAGAAAATTTGTATCGTAATTGATGTTGTATAACTGTATATGTTATCAATTACTATTTTTGCTGCATACGAACAAAAAAACATAACAATCGATGAAAGTTTTTGGGAAATTATTTCATTTTTAAAATTGGGGACTTGTTTCATAATGAAATAAGTCCCCAAATTTGGGGAGTTATTTCATTTTATTTTGGGGAGTTTTTTCACTTCGTTGGGGAGTTATTTCATTTAAATTTTTGGGGACTTATTTCATTATGAAATAACGCCTCAAATTTGGGGACTTATTTCATTTTCAGTTTGGGGACTTATTTCATTGGGGACTTATTTCGTAACGCCTAATTATTGTAGGTATTTTTTGTGATATCTTCTTTACCTTTTGTGATATCAAAAACACACATTTTATACCGTTAAAAGACAACTACTGAAGGATATAAATCCCAATAATTTGCATGAAAAAAGCAATTGCAAATCTCAACATATTAATATTATGAAATATGTAAGGGGTGGGGCGCCTACGCCATGATAGGGGCGTGGTCGGTTATTGTTAGAAATTTGTCATTTTTAACTAAAATTCTTTATGCCATAGATAGACCACACTATAATGTGAAGTTAAAATTAAATATTATCCTAAACGTATCTTGTTTTAGTTATATTATGATTTTTGTACCTAAATTCAAGGTACATACTTCAATTAACCGCTAGAATCGGTTCTTTTTGTGAATTTCAAAATCATTTTTGATTATTCAATAATAAAAAAATTTTCCTTTTTTGCATAATGTTGATATTTAAGGAAGAAGTATGGTAAATTACAGTTTTAGAGTCCCTTGAAGAATGTTCAATATCGATGGCGAAGGTGCCCCATGGGTGGGGAGGCTTCGCCACTTTTTAGACATTTTGTAAATTCTCAAAAATAATATTTAAAAAACAAAATTATAGCCATTTATATATCAAAACTGTTAGTCAAGATATGCTAATATTTGTATCAAAAATAATATTTGAAAAAACTTTAATGGTGTCGGTATGAGAACATTTTGAAGAAAAACGTGGCGAAGGCTCCCCATGTTACCATACATATAGCATTTTGGTATTTGGGTTCTGTAGTTTTAGAAAAATAATGTATTGAAAAGAGTGGGCGTGGTCATCAGTTTTCAAGATATAACATATTTAAAAAAGTGGTCCGGTATTTTGGCTCCAAATATATACCTAGGGCACACAAAACCCCATTGCCTCCAAAAATTTGTGCTGAAACCGATATAATCATAAGGTTGGCTTAACCATATAGCGTTTAAAAGAAAGGCATGGGGTAGGTACCCCATCTCCTCCGAAATTCATAAATATACATAACAACGGCAAAAATTGAGCTTTTGCTGCAAATTGGAAATCGGTTCTGTAGTGTTGGATATATAACATATTTTAAAGAACATGCGTCGTCAGGTCTTTAGGGCCCAAAGAGGTATCTAGATTTTAGATAAATCTGTAAATTTTTAAACCGATACATGTGTAATTTTTGCAAATATAACGTTTTTAAAAATATCGCATAGGGGAGGTGCCCGCCTTCTCTGGAATGCAATTAAATATGTTCGGGACCATCCCTGTACATTCCCTGACAATTTCAGAAAAATCGGTTCAGTAGTTTTTGCAGAAAAAATTTAATTTGAAAAATGAAAAAAATGGTTGTGCTGAAATTTACTTTCTATAAAAACCTAAGTTGGGTTATAACGACATTTGATTTTTATTCATACAGATATGGCGTTTTCTTACATATGGCAAATGGAAGTATCCCGCCCCATTCGAAATTCAAGAATATATGCATCTTATTTTCACCGTTGGCCATCCCTGTACATTCCCTGAAAATTTCAGGAATATCGGTTCAGTAGTTTTGTAGATGTAACATATTTTAAAAAGTGGGCGTGATCAAGTATTTGGGTCCTAAAAACGTTGGTAAGGTCGGAGAGACAACCACAATTGTCTCGCAAATTAATTTCCAAACCGCAACATTCGTAATTATTGTAAATAAAGCATTTTTAAAGAAATAGGGTATAGGGAAATTACCCTGCCCCTTCCGAAATTCAACAAGATACATATGTAGCCAATTTTCACCGTGGGCCATCCCTGTACATTCCCTGACAATTTCAGAAAAATAGGTCCAGTAGTTTTTGTAGAAAAGATAAAAATTGAAAATTAAAAAAGTGGGCGTAGTCAAATTTTCTTCCCATAAAAACCCGAGTCGGGTTGTCGCGGAAATTTCACAAAAAGAATTATCGGTCCAGCCGTTCTCAAATGATGTCATTACCAACGAACGGCATTTGATTTTTATTTATAAAGATATCTTTATTATTAGAAAATGCAAAAATAAGGAATTCAGAATTTAATAAAAAAATAAAAATTCAAAACACATTTTAGGTCGCAAATATAAGCGGACAAAACTAAAGCACCCACTAATTTGAGGTACAACAAACACTATTGAAACCAATATTTCCATGCGTATCCTCTTTTCTGGATGACACAAGCACATTTTTAGGCATAGAGGATATGAAATTATTAATTATTGCAGGCGATATTTTTTCCCAGGCTACTTTTACGGTTTCAAATCAATTTTCTTTGGTTTTGCAAATTTTCGGTTAATTTTTGAGTTAACGATCTCCCACAAGTTCCAATCGAGAGCTAAGATCGGGGGTTTGGGCAGGCCAATGGAGAACTTCTGTCGAATTGGTTTGGAATTACTTCTTAACCACTTTCGGTACTTGATTTGGCTCGTTATTTTCCTGGAAGGTCCATCTAAGTGGCAACTCTTCTTCAGCATAGGGCAACATCATGCCTTTTTTTAATAAATTACAATACACGAAACAATCCAAAATTCCATTAATTTTATGAATTGGTCCAATCCCCCCAGAAAAAATTCCAGACCATTATGTTCCGCCTCTATGTCCTTGCAATATTTAGAATTTAACCGTTGCCATTTGGTGCACTCCTTTTGTATTCTAAATCCTTGAAATTAAACATAGATTCATCGGAAAACAGCACAGTCCTTCATTTTTGACACTCCAGTTCAAATGGTTCTTGGCGAATTCCAGTATGTCTCTTTCATTTTTTGTCGACATTAAAGGGTTTTTTGCTGGTCGCCGACTGAATAAGCCGGCGTCTACCGTTCCTCTGTGAATCGTTCTATTGCTAATTTTTAAATCTAAGCGATTTTGTATTTGACCAGAAGATGCTGTAGCATCATTTTTGGATGAATATGAACAATATCGGCTAATGTTTTGGTATAGCCCTCTACTAAAATAACTATAATTTTGTACTTAGGGTTCCTAATGGTCACTAATTATTTCCACCAAAAATTGTGGACCTGGGTCCACGTCAGGGTATAGCCCCCATCAGGGACGTACGCAGGATTTCATTTCGGGGGGGGGGGGGGGGGCCCAACTTGACCAAAAATCATGAAATTAAAAAATGTTGTGTAGCGTTACGTAATGTCATTTTAATGGGTTATGGCCACTTATAAGAATCCATTTTCATGCATTTGTTTAAGAAATCTATTAAACCTTGAGTTACCTTCTATCTTTTTTTTTTTTAAAAAAAATCTTTCTGACACATGCCCGCCTATGAAGCACTGTTTTTACTAAAGCAGTTCACGGTACCCACTGTATTTTGAAAAGGAATAAACCGATCAGCATATATTTTTATGGGATCATTACGAACCTAATAATCTTGTCCATTATCGAAATGGAATTAAAAAAAAAACAAAAATTTTGAAAAGTTAAAATCGAAATTTCGATTTTAACAAAAATAAAAAACTGTAAAAATTTGATATTTTTGTTGGACTCCATCAGCAGTTTTTTAAAGACTCTCTCGGTTAATCACATGCTTTATGTGTATAATAGTCCTACAAAAACATATAAAGACCGGAGCATCCGTTTTCGAGCTACAGTGGGCACCGCTTTCAAAAGTGCCTCTTCGAGGAAAAGACGTTTTTAGTTTCTATGCTAGATACAAAACACAATAAATGTTTCCCTTCGAAATCTCATATCTCGGTAAATTTTTGTCCGATGGACTGGAGATTTTGACCCATATTCTATTCTACATGTACTTTAAATTGAGCCAAAAAAATTAGATTTTTCGAATTTTATATGAAATATTGATACATAGCATATAAATTCAATAGAAAGAATTCATAATATTTAGGATACAATTTTAAATATTTACAGAGTAGGATATTTAGAATTTAAAATAGAATATCGTCTGCTCCGTCGGAAAAGGTCGTAAGTCCCTTTCAATAAATTTTTCAGGAGGAAGAAAAAACATTACAGCGCTTTCTGTATTAAAGATTTTATTTTGGCGGTAAGGACAGTATTTTTCGTTTATTTATTCCGCTTCAATACCTGTACTTTGTTTGATAAAGTTCCGTTGCGTTTGGGAGATAATTGGATGTCTTTGGACTTACGACCTTTTCCTTGTACAGTTTTGTATTTTTGTAGGGACTTACGACCTTTTCCTACAATTTACGGACGTTTTTAAAATAAAATATTTATACTTTACAAAACAATGTGGAAAGGGTATTATACGCTTGGTTTGTCCAATATTCGTGTAACATCGCGAAGTATTCGTCGTAGACCCCCTCCCTTCGCCATTTTTTCATATCTTGACGAGATAAAGCGATCCAGCTATGTGGGTCCGTCCATCCATTAACAATTGTAATAAAACTCCAGGCCTCAATTTTGAATCGATCGTCACGAAATTTTGTGGAGAGGTCGGGTTCCGACCAGAAGTGACCCCATTAGATGTTGGTTATGATCGAAAGGTGTGAAATGGACCAAACCCACAATTTTTACCCGACTTTGTAGCTGTCCTGTAGATCGCAGTAATATTCCGATCGAAGCTAAATTTTAAGAATGATTTGAGTTTAAGACAAAGAATAAGCTTGCAACTTAACATGGAGATGAGATAATTATTAGCGGGTTTAATACTGTGTGAAATCTTATATATAATAGACAATGTGGGTATGTTTGTACCCAGCAAAAATCCTCATTACAAACCTCCTTTCCCACCCATTATTTTAACAAGGGCATGTCGCGCGAAATATCTGGTTATTTTGTAACCACTGAACAAAGTAGATGGTAACAACTCAAATAAGTAGATACTGAGTAGATTCTGACTACTTATTTCAGTGGTTACAAAATATCCAGATATTTCGCGCGACATGCCCTTGTTAAAATAATGGGTGGGAAAGGAGGTTTGTAATGAGGATTTTTGCTGGGTATGTTCCGCATAGACTCAAAAACGGCTGAACCGACTTTTTTTAAAATTTCAGAGAATATATAAGGAACAACCGAGGTGAAAATAGGCTTTATATTTTTTGAATTTCGGAAGGGGCAAAAGTTATGAAAGTATCGGTCAGAAAAATAGTTTGCGAGGCAACGGTTGTTGAATCTCCGACGATAAGTACTTATTCCATGTAATTTTCAGATTATGCACAGGGATGTCCCTTGGCTATATATTTTGTTGAATTTCGGAGGAGCGGGTTACACCTGTGCCCTATTTTTTAAATGCCCTGTATATATAAAAATTACGAACGATTCCGTTTCCCCAATCCTGGGTACATATTTAAACAATAAGACCCGACCAGAGTAAAATTCTAGGTCGGTATAACCATGACCGCCTGTCCGTCTTTTGAAATTAAGATACAGCTCGCAATTTTTAAGATAGATCTTCGTGATTTAGTATAGAAGTTTCTATTACTTCTAGGATGTTTGGTATTGACGCCTTCATATAGCCCCCATAGAACGGTACCACCCGATTTCCGTTATGTTGAAGGTGTGGCCTCAATATTCCTCCGAAATGGCTGAAATTTGGTATTTATTCTTCGTTTCCGGTATAAAACTTTCTCCCATAAATTTGTCTATATAGGTCCACGACTTCATATAGCCCCATAGAACGGTGCCTCCCGAATTTCGGTATTTTGAAGGTTAGCCACATTGTTTTACCGAAATTGCTGAAATTCGGTATTTAGTCTACTTCATAAACGAAAGGAAACTAATTGAACTAAAATTCAATACAAATCATGGTGGAGGGTTTAACAAGTTCGGCCTGGCCGAATTTAACGACGTTCTTACTTGGTATTGATATTCACTTGCATATTCCAACTAATTTGCGATGAAAAAAAATTTAATTGACATAAGAAAAGGTAACATAAACTGTTTCAAGGGCCAGAAACGTGGACCGGTTCGGCTAATATTTAATATAAAACATGACACGTTCAATTAAATTTCATGATTAATTCCGTTAATGTACATGGTTTCTTAGCTACAAATAGTGTCCTTTTTTGTCTTCCCAAGTATTTCTGCCCCAACTCACTGCATCTTTTGTTTTTGTCTGTAAACCATGTAGAATCTTCAGCATGGAATGTCTTCCTGCGTTTAGGAAGTTTATCATCAGAGCTTTCAGAATCACCGTGAAAACCATAGGGAACTAAACCCATGACACCATCGTCTAATTCCATTCCAAATTCATACTGCTCTTTGTTAGCAAAAACCATGATGTCTTCTTAGTTTAATAACGTTTCTATCAATTATTATTTTAGAATCATTTAATAATATAAACATTGCATTTATTCGTCCGTTAGAAGGTATTACTTTATTGAATTCAGAATACAAACTAATCTCGTTATGTGAATAAATGTCCCTAGAGAAACCACAAATTACCAGTTGATAAAGTTAAGTAAGATATACGACAGAAAAAAACAGTAAACATTTTGTTTTTTTACAAATTTTTCAATACATGAGGAATTTGAACACATACAGAATCCCAATTTGTATCAATGAAAAGGCCAGAAGTCCATCTTTCATAAGCAGTTCGCTTATAGGGGGAAATAGATTTCAAATGTAAATTTTCGTTGCAATATAGAAATTATCAAATTTTTGTTCAATAGTTTGGTCCACAGGCTCCGCCAAATATCATCCGATTATCATCCAAAGGTGTAGGCTAGTTCTTTACATTGTACCCCAATCATGTATGACGTTAAACATGATATCTGAACTACATTAGCTGTAGTATTCTTTTAAAGTATACATTTTCCTGTGGACTTACGACCTTTTCGTACTCAAATTTGTACGTTTTGTGGACTTACGACCTTTTCCTACAAGGGCAAAACATATAGAAAAACGAGACATACTACCATTTTCTTTGTATCATACGACGTGTTTTGACTTGTACTATCATCCTGTAACAAAAACGCGATTTCCACAAAAAGTGGACTTACGACATTTTCCGACGGAGCAGACGATATAATCATATAGGTCCACGTTATGGTTTATCGCAGAATTTTACAAACACAAAGAATTGCCGTTATCTCTGATATAGCAAGATTTTCACTATTTCGATGATCTTAGCTTAATTTTTAAGAATATCTGTCGTTGATATGTTTCCAAATGAAAACATTAAAAAAATTTAACAATTTTGGAGATATGGTGCGAAATGTATACAAATTATGGAATTTTTAGATATATTATAACATTTGAGGCAATATATGTACTTCCAGTTCATTATTTCTCCAAATATTTTAGTCTGGCCCAAGGCATATTTACCCCCTGTTTTTGTAACTTATTTTTGTTGGTTCGTATATATTCGTTATAATTTAGGCATCTATAGCTCAACCCCCAGAAGACATACATACCTAATTGTTCGTATACCCGTTCCATATACAGCTAAGAATTGCTAATTTAAAAATCAGCGCTCTACACTTGCGCTAAAGCGAGTAAATCGATCTACAAAATTTGACAATTCGTGTGAGAAGAATAATTTTTTTTTTACAAAAACTGGGGGTTATACAAGGTTGAAGTGACAACCTGCTGTATTCTTACTTTTTTTCTAAATTTACCCCCTGTTTTTGTAAAAAAAATTATGTTCTCACACGAATTGTCAAATTTTGTAGATCGATTTACTCGCCTTAGCGCAAATGTGGAACGCTGATTTTTGATTGAGGAATTCTTAACTATATATAGAACGTGTCTACGAAGAATTAGATCTGTGCATCATCCAGGGGCTGAGCTATGGATGCCCAAATTATTACGAATATAGACGAACGAACAAAAAATAGTTACAAAAACAGGGGGTTAGTTTTCAAAATGTAATAGGGTCTACTCATGAAATTTAAAACTTCGAAATTTGCTACCATAAATTTTTTCTTTTCACCGTAAACGTGTAATAACAATGAATTACGACAGTTCTGTATGCTTTATATTAACATTTTGATTCAAATGTGTTCTATTTTAGAGGATTTTCAAAATGTATTTATGTCTTTCCTGAAAAAAATTTTGGAACGACCCTATTATTCAATATTTATTTTTAACAATTAATTTTCAATAACAACAATGTTGTTTTTGTAAATTTTTTAGTTGTTGTTGTTTAGTTGTTTAGTTGCCTTGGTCTGGCCCTTATCTACAAATTTGCTTCAGAGGTCAGAAGAAGATTTTCATTGGTTTCAGAGATATAGCCCCGAGTTGGTTTAAAAAGTCAATATTTAACAATGTTTGGATAATCCGAGCTGGATCTGACTCAACAAAACGCAACTAGGGCTTCTATATTTTGGGTCTGTACTTTCACAAAACCATCACTTCAAATTGTTTGCACAAGATTACCTTAAAAATGTTGCACAATGTCATTTAGCGGAGGAGATAGAGTCTGATTCCAGGATTATTTTTACTTATAATATAATGTTACAAAAGAAGCGTTATAATTTTTGTTCTTCTTAATTGTACGATTAGAAGTTTTTGGACTCGATGACAAATACTTTGATGGACTATATAGTTTTGACAAATAACAATCGATTCTTATTGAACCCCAAATAATTATTCGCTAATAATAAGATAATTAATTTTGGAAACGGATCTTATTTTGAAAGACACTCCTCTCGATAGTTACCGCGCCCATAAGCTATTTTAGTTGGTCACCGTAGTATTTACATTTTTGTCAGGAAGCATGAACTTGTCCACGAAAAATAGGATATCGCTGTAAACAAGACTACAAAATGTCCAAAGGATCCTCGAACAGTCTTTAAACTGCAGTTATGTTAGACTTGTATGAGGGACCTGAATATATTGTCCAAAAAAATTCTCTTGAAACTTGATGTACTTTTGGAAGTTAATTTGCGAGTGGAACTAGGTAGTCCATACTAGGTTCGATTTTAGACTGAGTCCCTTCGACCATTTTAGTTAACATTTTTTAACTTTTATGGCAGAGGTACCGATATAACTTAAATTTAATTTGGACAAAACATTACGAGATCCATATCTTGGACCAAATCGGTTGATCCGTTCGAGAGTTATCATGAGTTCCAACCTGACAGACAAACAGAGATACATACGGACGGACGGTGGTAAGTACTTCCATCTTGTCTGAAACGAATATCGTCCAAACATATGTGGAGTCTAAAATCATTATTTTGATGAGACCTATTTGTTTCGTATCCTAGTGTATATAATCTCGTAACCTTAAAGTCTGAGGCTACAATTATACTTTGGTGATGATAAAGTAAAAAATGAAGTGACGCGCAAAAATTCATTTGTCTTCATTATTTTCTCATACTGTTTAGCAGCTAATTTGTCTAAAAAAACAATTTGTAAAACAAATTTCTAAATGGCTGTCATGATGTTGTCCACGAAGGACCGACTCTTCATACATTTTATCCCATAGACATTTTTTCATACACTTCCATTCCCACAATACTCAACTCGTTATTTTTGTTGTTACAGAATGAGTTTTAAGCTTCGAGAGCTATATACATATAGTTCGAATATGACATAAAGTTGGAGTATATTCATTATGGAATTCGCATTTGATAGTGGAATGATATGACATGAAGAAGTAATTCAGATTTCATTGGAAGTTTCTCTCAAAAACAGCATACAAACAAAAAAATTTCAAATATTTTCTTACAAAACTTGTTAATGATGAACATTTTCTTTTCAGAAACTTAAGCAAAGTATAAGTTTTAATTTGAAATCTTCAAACATACAAACATTTTTATGAGAAAAAAATGTAATAAGTAGTTACAGTAGCTTAACAAATTTTTTTCGACCAACCATTTCGGGGTGGGGGGCGGGCCCCCCGTGCCCCCACCCCCCGGCGTACGTCCCTGGCCCCCATATTACTGTACCTCTCGATTTTCAGTATTTTAAGGATTTAAGCAAAATTTTCCGAAAAATAATTATTTCTCCTGCAATAATTAATAATTTAGTATCCCCTATAGCTAAAAGATGTACTTGTGTCATCCAGAATAGAGGATACGCACCGAAATATTGATTTGAATAGTTTTTGTTGTGCCTCAAATTGGGGTGCTTTAGTTTTGTCCGCTTATATTTGCGACCTAAAATAATTTTTTTAATTTTAACTTTTGTTTATTAAATTCTGATTTCCTTATTTCTGTTTTTTTTTCAATAATAAAGATGTAAAGAAAAATTAATTTATTACTTTGTTTTCTTAAAAAAATTATCATTTTAAAAAATGTACTGAGGGGGTGCTTTAGTTTTGGCCGATACTGTACATATGTATGTATGTACTAACGGATGAAGCTTTCTCTCAATTTCTTTGGTCGGTATGCATGATTGCAGGATCGGTGGTGAATACTTAACATGGTCATGATAATTTATTTGTTCTCCTTTACTCGTGAGCGACCAAAAGTCGTAAAAAATAGCTTGGAAAGAAATTAAAAACAATTCTCGAACTTAACTTAATAAATGAGGGAGGTAACTCCTTCACACAAACACACAAAAGACCTGACGCACTGACGCACAGTGGATAAAATACCTATCTAGCGCGTCAAAAATGAAAAAATGATCTAAAGTGTCACATAATCAAACGGCAATTCAAATAATTTGTTTTGAATCAGTCAGAGTGGAATAACGGTTAAGTTTTTTATTGACTGGTTTCAATAATATATTTTAGTGGTAAATTTGCGATCGTCGCATGCAGTCTTCTTACAAAGCAATTTTAAATTTTTATTGCATTTAACATTCCGCAACGAAAGGTAAATTTAAAAAATATTTTTTTTAAGATAACAATTACTGTAATTCGTATTTTGCAATTAAAATATTTTACATGTGATTTTCTTTCAAATTGTGTACTCTGTTAAAGATAGATTTTTTATTTTATTATTATAAGCTGTAACGAAATATTTTATAACTACTTTAAACTCATTATTTTTTATTTAAATATTCCGATAATCGGGCGATACCGTTTTAGCGGGTCTATATCAATATTTTATACCACCAACGAATACTAAATGCAATACTTCAGCTATTTCGGTTGGATAATGTGGCTAAAACCTTAAAAATTACCGAACTCGGGAAGTACCTTTCTATGGGAGCTATATGAAAACGTGGACCTATACCGACAATCCTTACATAAATATATGTGTAAACCGTTCTGCGGGAGATATAACAATACGTGGTTCTTTGGCGACCATTTTCTGCGGGAATAGCCAGATATAGAATCTAGAGCTATTCTTGTCCAAATATAGATAAACAAACAATAAAACATTGACTTCTATTTTTTGGCAGGCAAAATCTGTTTTTTTCCGTCTGTGTGACTTGTGTATAGCGAAGAAGAAGGAAGAACCCATGCAACAATCACAACCAACAACAAGAAACATTGTTGTTGTTTGTAATTCGAAGTGATTTCATTTAGTTTGTTTGGTTGCATGTTGCCCTTTTTGTCGGATTGTTTAAGGTGCCGCGAGCTGCGACTACAACTGCGACAGCTACAACGTCGGCAATGGCTATAACAACAACAATGAATATGTACATGTAATCCATCATGCAGGTGTGAATGATTCATTAATTTCGCGCCTTCAGTTCTTAACGCGCCGTAACAAACGCGAACCTTCATACATTCGAATATTTAGGAATGAATACGACGTTGAGTTCCATAGGTCGGTATGACGTTGCATTGTGTCATTGGCCACAGATTAACCAAGTGCCATGTTTGTATACAGAGATTGTTTATGAGGAAGGCAGCCTTTGCAGAATTATTTCAAAATAACGTCTTCATCAAGAGAGTTTGTGTGTGCAAAGTCATCATCGTTGGTAAGACATTTCACTCCAACCCCACACAAACAATTACATATTCATAGATATTGAAATGTACAGAGGTGAATTGGAAAGGGCCAGATCAAGCAGTTGCCTCATCGGCCTCCGTTGAAGTTTTACACATGCCTCGAACAGGATCCGTGACGGAACCGATAAGAACTTCTGCTATAGATTAGCTCCGTTTTTCAGATCCGCATCCAATATGTATCATTTTCGGCAACATGTAATGGATGTGGGAATGGGTGCACTTCAGAGACTGCTCTGGTCTTAATCGCCTCTAGGACTACAGTTGATGCGTGCTGCGCCAGATGCGTGCTGCGCCGTGTGCCTCCAACTCATCCCAACAACAACAAACGGGTTGCTTTTCAACACCCGGGAAATGCACAATTCCTGCAATTTTATTGCAATGGTCTTCGTAACAAAGTCAGCGAAATAGCAAACTTTTTGAGTCCAGTAAACAAAGCTCACCGCCACGTGTAGCTTGCAACGTTGTGATGATTACGACGTTTTGCAAAAAGATCCAGTAAAAAACCTATCTCGCTTGAGCTTGACTGTAGTGACCCATACATGGAATGTATGGATGTAGCAGTAATGTGGGACTGCCGAGGTAGAGTTGGTAGGGACTTCCATGCTTAGCGCTGGCCGAGCAAATTGACACGTTTTGCACGGTGAATGAAGACACTCCTACGAGGATAAACCTCGACAGACATCGTTGTGGCGCCCGATCCTACAAATGTTAGTATCCTAGCAACCTGTCATTTCCCTTGGCTCAGACCAAATTCCGATCATCGTCTCCGTAAACAGACTACTCGACTTCAAAACCACCGAACGCCATACTTTTCTTAACCATGGGAAAGCTGATTGGCAAGGGTTCAGAGAATTTACCAATCACTGCTTCAGAGAGCTGTCCATTCCCTCAGATCCTCGGGTAGCTGACATAATTTTCCGGGACATCATCACTGGTGCATCCGCTTGCTACATACCTGCTTGTAGAATACCCAAAATTGGACCAAATTTCCCAGCAGATGTTAATAGCAAATGAGCGCGTTTGGCTTCGTCGTACGAACACAGAAGACCCAAGAATTAGGGAACTTACTCTTGAAATCCACAGGCTAGTAGGCGAACAAAGACAGAACATGTGCCTAGACCACCTGAAGCAATGCATTGGTATATGATTAAATCACTCTCGAAGATGGATGATAGAACTGACCCAAAGATGTGCGCGGGTTATTTTAAGCGGCATTTAATAGAGCACCCCGAAAGTGATTGGGCGAAGAGGAGTGTGCTACGCTGTAGAGGGAGAGCCGTCCCAGCAGAGAGGTACCACCACAATTTACAATGGACTATGTTGCAGACATCATCCGAAACGCGAAATCATCCAAAGCGTTGGGCCTACACGGTATATCAATGGTAATGCTTAAGGAACTGGATGGACCTGGAGTTGAGTATTAACCAATCTAACCTTAGCCACCAGAATGAAAGCTGAGGTGAATAGCACATGCCGATCTTCCTTTTGTTGCCAATAGTAAATATTCTAGAGGAACTTTTACTCTCCATGATGAGAAACACGGAACTGTTTAACTTCTACCCTTCTGAAATTCCAAACACTCAAGATTGCGTCTTGGCGTCGTGTCCCATCGTCGATGACATATGTAATATGTAAAATGCCTACATTGTTTAGTACAAATCTTGCATTTGAGGAAAATGGACGGCTGAAATTAAGCAGCCCGTGAACATATTGGTCGATAGTGTCCTTATTCCGATCACCAACTACTCCAAGGAATTGGGTGTAAAGTTTGGCAGCATATTTTAGTCGTCTGCGCAAATCACAGCTATTTGCGACAAGATCAGAAGTAGGAACAAGCGGAACTTGGGCTGTGACAAAGAAACCTTGTTGATCTCTTACAAAGCAATAGCGCTACGAAGTGGAAGAATATTTAAACCTGACTGAATGTCGCCCTTAGGACTGCAACTGGTTGCCTCCTCATGACACCATTGGACCATTTTCATTAGGAAGATTTTACCAGTACATCAACACAACAAGGTGTTTTCGATGCAATACCTACTAGGGCGTTGCAGCAGTGCGCATTTTTGCCACGATCTATTGGAAAGACTTCCCCACCCAGACACGTCAGGAGAGATCTTCATTATCTGGAAAGAGAGGAGAGAGGAACATTGCACTAACCCCATCGCCTACTTATAAAACAATGTTATGACTAGCATTTTCTGGAAGCAGACGATGGAGTTAAAGCAATGTCCCAATCTAAACTTATATATCTCAAACCTTGTAAAGAAGTTTCACAGCTATAAGACTTTCTCTAGTCCTAAACAAATGTAACCCGATCTTCTATATCTTAAAAATGGTAAAACATAGGAGCAAATCATACATGTCAATCGTGAAGAGAATTTTCATAGATATAAGATTTACACTAGCCTTCTAGAGACGTAAAAAACGCTACAAATGTAAACTTTGACCGCGATTTATTTAAAAATCGCTTCGGTGTTGTTATTTTCATATCTATGAATCCGCACAAACTTTCCGGGAATAAGCATCTTTCATTTAAAGTGAGTTCAGGTGCACCGTGCAACTCCTAGTTAAGCAAATTTAAAATTTTACTAAAAATATATCATAAATCCGAAAATATCGGGGCACCAGCAATTTACCGAAACGTCCCTGTGTGGACAAAAGTATGATAAATAAATCTGCAGTTGCATTCTATTTTCTATTCTTACTTTGTTTAAAAGCGAACATGACATTGTTATCTGTAATGAAAACGTGTAATTTTACTATTAAAGACATGCGAACTTTGACGTATATTAATTTAAACTTTACTATCATAAAATGACTAGTGTAATTATTTAAAATGAATAATGAATGATAAGTTATGCTAATAAGTTTAGTAATTGAGTTGTGGATGTTGTACATACACACAATAAGTATACAATTATCTATGGATTTTTTACAACACATGCCTATGCACAGTGGATGCGCCCAACGACAAAAACCAAAAAAGCATGTCGTCATTCTAAAATTTTAAGATGCAAATCGCTTCAAAACTTTCCAAAATTTTCGAAACAAAACTAATTTTGAAGAAAAAAAAATGTATTTAAAAATGAGAAAAAACAGTTATATTATAAGCAAATTTATGAAACAAAGGAGTATTTTTAACGCCTTAACTTAAGTTGAATCATTTAGTAAATTGCCTAAGCTTAATTTTTCTAGTTATGAAAATTCCTCTAAATTGCAAGGGTTGCCAAATATTTTTGTTATAATATCGGTCAAAATGAAAATATTTAATATATATGTATGTATGGATTTCCATAAAGTTTTAGTTACTTTCCAAAAATACGTAGGAATGGCCACTAGTACCAAATTGAAGCCTACCGCCTGCAGATTTCAAAACTATAGAATTCTGGCGGAAATTTGCGTTTTTGGCAGTTATTAGCAACAGTTTAACTCCCTTTTTTAGTCGCTTAATTTATATTTTTAGAATATTTTTAAGTAATTTTATTATCCTTTCTTACATTTAGCCTCAATATAATGTTTTTTGCGCTATTAACGATTTCTATTGTCATCGTAACTTAGAGCTGCAATGAAAACAAGTTTTTGGTGTAAACAAATAATTTATCTTTTTTGGGACACCCTAATGTTGGACCACGCTACAAAATGGAGATCTTCCTCGCACTGAGAAGCAAAAATACATTATTACAAGTAATACTGCAGACAAATGTGGTTAAATCTTATAAAGTACCAAGAAAAGGATGGTAACCCTATATGGAGGCTGTGGTCAAAAGTGGACCGATATGACATTTCTTTATAAGATGGTGTTCTGAAGTCTGAGTTCATTATAAGAACGTATTCGGTTAGAAGATTTGGTTTACATCTGCCGAAATAAATCCATATAAAAATCATATAGGGAGTATACCAAATAGTGGACCAATACTGAAAAATTTTCGCTGGGAGGTTTACTATGCAATAACAACTCCTACTACCGGATTACAGCGAATTCGGTTAAACAATGTGTTGGCAACAGTAAAATACTTCAATTCAGAATGATTCGTTACATGGGAAGCACGCAAAATTTTGGACCTAGGACTCCAATATTTATTTTTTTTTTTTGAGTGTATTGAAGTATTTTTGTCACACCTTCCCATGTAAGTGCCACCACTGTGCAATGGCCCATTGTGTAGATAATTAAATTTGTTATTTATTCTTAATAAAACCATAGTCACAGTGCTCTTGAACCAAATTTAAATAAAAGGTGCTTACACCTGGTAATTTTTTGCGGATTCTGAAACCACAATGTTCATCAAAAAACAAAACAAAAATCGCCGGAGCGATTTTTAAATAAATTGCGATCAAAGTTCACATTTTTAGGGTTTTTTACTTTTTCACGATTTTGCCTGGAACCGCAAGTCCTAAATATTGCAGCTATGAAATTTCTCTTTTATGATATCTTCTTATTATAAGTTGGTTTTGGCCAAAAAGTTTGTAACGCATCGAAATAATGGTCGTAGGCCCATACTTATATATACCAAAATGAATGTCTCGACGAGCTGAGTCGATCTGGATATGTGCGTCCGTCCGTCCGTCTGTCCATCTAAACCTTGTAATCACGCTACAGGTCGCAATTTTTATTGGATCTTCACCAAATTTTGGGTGTCGATGATGGTCCCGGAGTGGAAGAAGCCTATATATTTTGGTGATGGTTGGATAATATTCAGGGGTCGGAATGGCCAAAAAAACACTTATTTGGAAAAAAAGTCAACGTTTTATTTCAAAGCGCATATCTCCGCATCTATAAGGGTATATCAAAAGCAAAACCTGCTGATGAAAGTAGAAAATATCACCTTTACAACGATTTATAGTAGGTTCTCGTAGGTTGTCAACCAACAGAGATATCGCAATAGTCGGTAATGCATCCCATTTTCCGATTTTTTTATAATCACGCTACAGGTCGCAATTTTGATCGCATGGTCACGAATTTTTGGGGAGTTGATGCAGGCCCCACAGAGGAAGAATCTTGTTGATTTTGGTGATAGTCGGATAATATTTAGGGGTCGGAATGGGGTAAAACTCATGTGGAGACAGATGCAAAGTTTTATTCTTCGTGAATATATCGGCTTCTAGTAGGGGTATTCCAACGGCAAAGCCTGTCAATGGAAGAAGAAAATATTACCTTTACATTGGTGTAAACTAGGTTGGCGAAGATGGTCAAACAAGGGAGATACCACAATAGTCGGTAATGCATCCAATTTTTCCATTTTTTGCAATCACGCTAAAGGTCGTAATTTTGATCGGATGGTCACGAAATTTTGGTTGCTTATGGGCAGCCATGCACGCGTCTTTACGAAAAAGTTAACTAAAACTCTCTTTCGCATACAAAAACCCAAAATAGCATTCTCTTCTTGTGCACCATTGCTTATGGGGGTCCCAGAGAGAAAGAGACATATAATGTTTGGTGGTAGTCGGATTAGAGAGATATCGGGAGAAAAGGAGAGAAGAGAAGCGTCTTTTCCGCAAGACAAAGAGAGAAATGGAAAAGCGAGAGTGTGAAAAAATCGAGATGTACAGGAGCCAGAATAAAGTCCGAAAATTTTACCAAAGAGTGAAACATCAAACAGATGGCTTTGGTACAGGCACATCCTCATGTAGAGACCAGCAAGGTAATCTGGTAACAGATACATATAGCGTGCTCAGGATATGGAAGGAACATTTCTCCAATCTGCTGGTATCCAATAGTAGCGAAGACGATGATGCCACAGATCCAATCCCAGAAGATGGTATAGAATGTATACCGCCCGGCCAAGATGAGGTAAAAACAGCAATCAACCGGCTGAAGAATAATAAAGCAGCAGGAGCCGATGGCTTACCAGCCGAGCTGTTTAAAACCGGAGGCGATGCGCTGATAAGGTGTATGCATCAGCTAGTTAGCACCATCTGGCAGGAAGAACGCGTACCCGACGATTGGAACCTGAGCATCCTATGTCCCGTCCACAAGAAAGGAGATAAGACTGTATGCTCCAACTATAGGGGCATAAGTCTTCTCCCTATTGCCTATAAGATAGTGTCAGGGATATTGTGCGAACGACTAAAGCCAATGGTCAACGAAATAATTGGACCATACCAATGCGGCTTTAGACCTGGCAAGTCAACCATTGACCAGATATTTACCTGCGGCAAATCCTAGAGAAGACCCAAGAGATGCAGATCGACACATATCACCTTCTTGTCGATTATAAAGCAGCATTCGACAGTCCACTCCGATCAAAGGTATTCCATGCAATGTCTGAATTTGGTATCCCCGCAAAGCTCATCCGGCTTTGTAAGATGACTTTAACTGATACTAGGTCCTCAGTTAAAATTGGAAAGAACCTCGCCGAAGAATTTTGTACCAAAAGAGGTTTCAGACAAGGAGACAGCCTTTCGTGTGACCTATTCAACATTTTGCTGGAAAAGGTAATACGAGATGCAAATGTCAAAAGAAATGGCACAATTTACACCAATAGCCACATGTTACTTGCTTATGCTGATGACATAGACATCATGGGACGATCAGTAGAGGAAGTAACTGATACCTTTAGGAAGATCGAAGCAGAATCTGCGATAGTGGGTCTGGCGGTAAACGGCGAAAAGACAAAATTGATGGTGTCGACGCGCGTCCACAGAGCTCGGACCAACTGCGGAAGTTGGTACCTACAATTTTGAGGTAGTTAAAGATTTCGTCTACCTCGGCGCTGCCATAAACACAACAAACAACATCAGTTGTGAAATAAGAAGAAGAATTGTATTGGCCAACAGATGCTACTATGGTTTAAGTAAGCAATTTAAAAACAAAGCCACCTCTCGTCAAACAAAAATTACACTATACAAAACGCTGATACTACCCGTGCTAATGTATGGCTCCGAAGCATGGGTACTTGCGCAAGCAGATAAGGCAGTGCTTGGTGTGTTTGAGAGGAAAATTCTTCGAAAGATCTACGGGCCGACTTGCGTTGACGGTGAATATCGACGTCGTATGAACCACAAGCTATATAAGCTATACAAAGACATGAATATAGTTAAACGTATCGAGATGCAACGATTGCGTTGGCTAGGCATATCATGAGAATGAGCTATGATGAACCCGCTAAAAAGGCGTATGAATACATGCCACATGGCGGTGCACGCAGAATCGGCACGCCTAAGCTTCGAAGGAGCATACAAGTGGATGAAGAAATGAAAAGGCGCGGTATTCCAAAAAGTCAAGCGAAAAACAGAGAGGAATGGAGATCTTTTCTTAGTTCGGTCTATGGAACAAATGTTCTGTAATGGCCAACTAAGTAAGTAGTAAGTAAGGTAGTCGGATTATATTCCCTGTGCTTATGCACAGGGGTAGTGGTGTAGGGTATCACATGGTCGGCCCCGTCCTGACTATAGCCTTTGCTCACTTGTTACCGTTATTGAGATATATAAGTTCCATTTAGGACAATTTATTGACTGTATCGCCTCCTTATAAAACAATGTCATGACTGCAATTTCGCAACTTAAACTTATATATATCAAAAATGGTACAACCTAGGAAAAAATTACGAAAGCCAATCTTGTATAGAATTTTCAAAGATACAACATATTTTTCAGTCCCATTTCGAAATTATTTGCAGTTTTCAAGCTAAATCCTGAAGGCCTAAGAAAAAAATCTGAAAGTTTGATTTGAACCTCTTTATCTAAAAATGGTAAAACCTATGAAAATACTAATCAGCCAGTCTTGTACAGAATTTTCACTGCTACAACATTTTCTTTAGTCCCATTCCGATAGCACTTGCGGTTTCCAAGCAAAATCGTGAAAACCTAAAAAACCCTTAAAAATGTCAACTTGAATCGCGATTTATTTAAAAAGCGATACGGCGATTTTTTGATTTTTCTCATCTATAAACATTATAGTTTGAGAATCCGCAAAAACTTCCCAGGTGTAAGCACCTTCCATTTAAATTTGGTGTAGTAATTATACCCTATACCACAATGTGGAAAAGGGTATTATAAGTTTGTTTTGGTACAAATTCATGTAACACCGCGAAATATTCGTCGGAGACCCCCAATGTGGTATACTAATCTTCATATCTCGACGAGATAAAGCGATTTTGAGATGTGTGTCCGTCCGTCCGTCTGTCCATTATAAATTGTAAACACGCTCCAGGCCGCAATTATGGACCGATCGTCATGAAATTTGTATGGATTTCGGGTTCAGATCAGAATAGATCCCTATTCGTATTGGTAATGATCGTGAAATATTTAGCGGGTGAAATGGACCAAAAACATAATATTTATCCAATTTTCTAGCGGCTCTGTAGGTCTCAATAATAGTCCGATCAACGCGTAATTTTAAATAAGGTAAGAGTATATCACAAAGGAGAAGCTTGCAATTTGAGATGGCGATCGGATAATATTTAGACGGTTAAATGGACCAAAACTTTTGTGTGAAAATTGTGAAAATTTTTTATTAACAGCTTATATCTTAATTCCTGGAAGTGACATTCCGGACAAGTGAGATAAACTTGAAAGTAGAACGCTTGACCTTTCAATTGATGCCAATTATGTTGGTGTGCATGATCAGATAACAGAGTTACAGCCTAATATATTCCGTTATTTGTTTGTAGTGTAATAATAAACTCGCTAGAAGTCGCAATTATACATCAATAGTCACGAAATTTTGCACCGGGTAAGAGTATAGGTCGAAAAGATGCCTACAATTTTGAATGATGATCTGATATTCTTTAGCTGGTGAAATGGACCATTACTTTTGTATGGAAAATATAAAAAATTTATTTTTGGTCGATGTTTTAATTCCTTTAGGACATATATAGTTCGCAAAGTAGCCTACATATGGGAAAAAACTACTGACCTTTCCTCTGATGTAAATTGCAATAAAGTGTTTGCTAGATAACGGATTGGGTTCTGTGTAGAGAACCACATTTTTATCCCATGCTACATATTGTCTCTCCAAAAGTTTATGTAACACCACGAAATATTCTTCCTAGACCCCTTATTTGGTATGCAAAATTCATATCTCGACGAGATAAAGCGATTTAGCGATGTGTGTCCGTCCATTAAAAATTGTAAACAAGCTTAAGGCTGAAATTATGGACCGATTGTAACGAATTTTTTAAGGAGGTTGGGTTCGGGCCAGAGTAGAAATGATTAGTTTTTGCTGATGATCGTGAAATGTTCAGGGAATGAAATGGACCAAAAACAAAATATTAACCAATTTTGTAGCGGATCTGTAGGTCAAAATAATAACCCACAAAATTTTAAACAAAGTTTGAGTTTATGATAAAGAACAAGCGTACAAACCAACGTGAAGATCAGCGGGTTAAATGGATTGAAACTTTTGTGTGAAATTGGTAAAAATTTCAATAACGTAGCGGTTAAACAACGGAAGTGTGAAATTGGTAAAAATTTCAATAACGTAGCGGTTAAACAACGGAAGTAGAAGTACTGCATAAGTGGGTTTCATTACATTTTAGTTTGTGTGAACTAAATTTTCCTTTCCTGCTACAAAAATGTCTTTGTCATGCTAGATAACTTTTTGTTTTTGGTCATAAGTATTATACATTACATCTCTGATATTTGATAATTAAATTTTCACAATTATTGAAAAGAAGTTCCGTGGAGAGCGATTGTCCAGGGATAGTGGTATAGGGTATCCGATGGTCGGCTCCGTCCGACTTTAGACTTTTCTTACTTGTTTTAATTAATTTATGCATATCTATATATACATACCTAAAAAGTATTATTTTATTTTATATTATTTATTTAAAAATTAACAGTTTTCAAAAATGATACCTCACGATTGTGCATTGAGTAGCGATTCAATATTGAATGGTATGAAAGGTTTTGTATCCTCTTTTATCGTAGCTGTTTCCAATTTATTGCTGTTGTTGTTATAACAGTGTTTATTATTGTATGTTTGTGTGTTCGTTCTTCTGCTCAATCTGGCCTGGGTCTGTCTCCAGTTCCTGGAATGTGTCTGCTTCGATGAGATGTAACCACAGATCGACTTTAGTCAGCTGAGTAGGTTTGGCGGGGCAGTTGAAAAGGTGGCCAGATGTCTCGCACGGCGCGATCGATATCAGCCCAATAAGAATTTAGTCGTGGCATTTCGTAAACTTCCCCAAAGCAGGCGTTGCTCCCACGAGTAGACATCCCACGCATTTTTACATACAATATAAGGAACCCTTTACGTAATTATACCCAACATCACTATGTGGAGAGGGTATTATAATAAGTTGGATTTGGCCAAAGAGTTTGTAGCGCATCGAAATAATGGTCGTAGAGAGGAACGAACGGGTTTCGTAAAGTATATACATATATTGATATATATATATATATATATATATATATATATATATATATATATATATATATATATATATATATATATATATCAAACTTAGATAAAGTCATATCAGTTCAATCCTTTAGTTTCAAAATTTATTTTTTAGATTATTTTAACAACATTTTCGTGTACTTTTTTCACAAGAGTTCAACATAACTGTTCGAGGAGCCTTTGGACATTTTGACCAAAGGTACTTCTTGTGGTCTTGTTTACAGCGATATTCTATTTTTCATAGCCAAGTCCGTGCTTCCTGACATAATGGTAAAAAACTATACGGTGGTCAACTAAAATGGGTGGTTATATGGTGTTATAACTCTCAAGATAAGATTGACTTCCTAAATGGATATGTCGGTCCATTTCTTCAGGTACCTTCTCCGAAAAGTGCAACCATTTTGCCCTATAATCCAAATCAATTTTATTAACGTAAGTATTTATTCGGAAACGACACAGTCGCACTATAGGTAATTTGCCCAGTTTTTGAGGCAAAAAGTCGATTTTGCAACTTTTAATAATAATAATTTTTTAGTTGGCATTAAAAAAGAACATGTCAAAATTTATTAATATGAATGATATATTTCAAAATAGCGTCATTATCGCGGTTTAAATTGCAGTCAAAGTGAGAATTTCGAAGAAGAACTAAAAAATATATATATTGTAAGACATATTTCAATGTATTTAAAACCGCGGAAAAATAAACCAAATGTAAATATATGTAAAATGGAATAGATTGGTAATTGCGAGAGGAATTTATTTAATATATAATATAGCTTAAATATTATGGGTAGCGACCCAAAAACACAAAAAGTCAAAAATAAATATTTTATTTTTCTTAAACTCACTTCATATAGACTTATACTAAATTGGCCGTGTTTGGCCGTGATTCTGCTATTGGGAATATCTTCAGCAAAGGGTTCTGAATCAACTACATAATTACCAAGGTGCGATTTTTTGCGTTTTTTGAGTTATAACACTTTTTTGAAGGTGCCCTCCTGCAGAAAAATATATATTTTTTTATTTTTTGTTTGGTGAAGGAAATATTAAATACGAAAAAGCATCCGATTTGACCTAAAAAGACATTTTCTTTAAAGAAATATTCACCATGTGTTCTAAAAATGTACATACGTGTTGTGGTCAATATTTTTGTTAATTATAGCTGTAATAAGTTCTAACTAGGGATCATGATTGCGTGATTTATTTGGTCCATTAAAAATATAATATTTATACAGATCTTTTCGCGAATAAATATTTTAAACATATCAATGTTTATAAAAATCTTTTGGCGGATCAGTACTTTAGTTCATTGTAACCGTTTTTCTTTTATTGTAACCGCTTTTATTAGGTTGGAACGGATAAAATAGGTAAAATGAGAATAGGGGGTAGGAAAAAGAAAAGTTGTTCGTTATATCCTGCGTTCGTTATAGACGTATTCGTCTGTAAAATTTTTATTAAAGCCTACTTTTAAATATCATATATTTAAATATTTGAAACAGTGCTTAAATTCGTCGCTATCCGCTTCTGCTTTAAAGCGGGCCTAAAAATCGTAACAAATTGTAAAAAATTCTATTCGCGGGGTAACAGCTTTTGTTTGTTATAGTCGTGGTCGTTTTAAGAAGTTGAATGTGTGTACAAATATTAAGAAAAATTCTTTGGAAACATAAAACTTTGTTCGCTATAAACGCAGTTTCTTATAACCGATGTTCGCTATATCCGAATTTTACGTTGTAATTCTTTGTTTTATCTTACTTTTGCATATAAAGCAATAAAAATGTATGAAAAGCCCACATATCCACCGCTATTAATTTTTGCCTCAAAAACAGGCCAAATTACCTATAGTGAGTCGGTAAGATAAATACCCCAAAAGTTTCGATATTTTTGTCTGCAAGATCATATGTCCATAGAAGTTCTGAAAACTCTCTAAATTCACATTTGATTTGATTTGATGCGGAAAATATTTTGTTTGTGTATCCGATATGTCATGGATAAAAGTCTTAATTCGCACACAGGCTGAGGGCATGTCTTTGTCGGCAAAGTCGACTGATATTTCTTTACTTGTTTTCCAGAAAATAAAAGTCACGAGTTTGCTTCGTACCGTTTACAAGCCATGACAAATTGAAAACGCTTTTAAGATCAAGTGATTATTCCGCGTGGGCAGAGTTTTTGTTGATATATTTGCTTATAGTTATACATATATCAAAACAATGTAACTTTTGAAGCAAAAAAATGTTTTTACAAGTAAAAATCGTTAAACCGCTCCGAAATTTTTAAATCGTTTACCACGAAATATTTTGAAATAATTAGTTTTTTCTGTTACGAAAGTACTAATGTCCACAATTTTACGTGGAAAAGTTTTTTGACCACTGGGAACCATAAATATCTAATTTTAGCTAATTCGGTCACCAAAAGACTTGAAAATACCTGAAATCGGGCGATATCGTTGTATGGGGCTATTCCAAAACACGGACCTTCATAATTTTTGTGATTACCGGGAACCCCAAATGCCAAATTATAGATAATTTGGCCGGAAAATGTAGCTAAAAAGTCAAAATATCCGAAATCGGACTGTAACGTTATAACAAAACAGGACCGATACAGCCCATCTTCGAACTGCAAGCAAACAGACGCACTCTGCCAAAATTTTAGAGTCCTATCTCAATTTTTGTGGATCCTACAGTGATAACCCCAGACGAGGGACGGATCGACTCAGAATTTTACCCTGATCAAGAATATATATACTTTTTAGAGTCGTTAATTATTATTTCAGTGCGTTACAAACGGAAAACCAATCTTAATATGTAAATAATATGTTTGAATTCTTTTTTCAATAAATAGCAAAAATGGTGTCCAGCAAAGCTCTTTATGTCACCGAATCCAAAAAGACGAACAATTAGTGCTGCGAGCAGGATTCACGGTCTATGAACCGTAGTCAGTAACTCCCGATTCCTTGCATAAACACTTTCCTTTATTCTTAATGCAAATTTCTGATTTTTTTTTAGTTGCCTTGCACGGACTCTTTCAATTCTGATAAAATAGCAATGCTTTGGAGTTTTGATGAAGGAATAGAGTATTATTATACCCTACACCACTATGTGGGGAGGGTATTATAAGTTGGTTTTGGCCAAAAAGTTTGTAACTCATCGAAATAATGGTCGTAGACCCATACTTATATATACCAAAATTAATGTCTCGACGAGCTGAGTCGATCTGGCTATGTGTGTCCGTCCGTCAGTCCGTCCGTCTGTCCGTCCGTCCGTCTGTCCATCTAAACCTTGTAATCACGCTACAGGTCGCAATATTGATCGGATCGTCACGAAATTTGGGATGTTGATGGGGGTCCCGGAGGGGAAGAAGCCTATTGATTTTGGTGATGGTCGGATAATATTTAGGGGTCGGAATGAGCAAAAAAACTTATGTGGATAAAAAGACAACGTTTTTTTCCAAAGCGAATATCTCAGCTTCTATACGGGGTATACCAAAAGCAAAACCTGACAATAAAAGTAGAAAATATCACCTTTCTAATGATGTAAAGTAGGTTCTCGTAGGTGATCAAACAACGAAGATATCACAATAGCCGCAAATAAAACCCAAATTTTCATTTTTGCAATGTTAATTATAATGACGATTATCACAGCTTTGGTTGGGGACTTTCCAAAAGCAAAGCCTGGCTATGAAAGTAGAAGATCCCATCTTTACAATGATGTAAACTAGGTCGGCGTAGGTGACCAAATAACGGAGATTTCGCAATAGTCGGTAATACATCCCATTTTCCACTTTTTTGGAAATCACGCTACAGGTCGCAATTTTGATCGGATCGTCACGAAATTTTGAGGGTTAATGGGGTTCACACAGATGAAGAACCCTATTGATTTTGGTGATGGTCGGATAATATTTAGGGGTCGTAATGGGCAAAAAACTTATTTGGATAAAAAGACAACGTTTTTTTCCAAAGCGAGTATCTCAGCTTCTTACGGGGTATACCAAAAGCAAAACCTGACAATAAAAGTAGAAAATATCACCTTTCTAATGATGTAAAGTAGGTTCTCGTAGGTAATCAAACAACGAAAATATCGCAATAGCCGCTAATCGAACACAACTTTTCATTTTTGCGATTTTAATAATAATGACGAATATCACAGCTTTGGTTCGGGACCTTCCAAAAGCAAAGTCTGACAATGAAAGTAAAAAAATCCCATCATTACAATGATGTAAAGCAGGTTGACGAAGGTATCCAAATAACGGAGATATCGCAATAGTCGGTAATACATCCCATTTTTACACTTTTTTGGAAATCACGCTACAGGTCCAATTTTAATTGGATCGTCACGAAATTTTGGGTGTTATTGGGGGTCCCACAGAGGAAAAAACCTTTTGATTTTTGATAATGGTCGGATATTATTCAGGGGTGAAAAAAAATATTTGGAAAAAAGACCAACGTGTTATTTCAAAGTTAATATCTCCCTTCTGTAGGAGGTATATCGAAAGCAAAACCTGGCAAGGAAAGTAGAAAATATCACCTTTACAACGATGTGAAATAGGTTGTCATAGATGGTCAAACAACAGAGACATCGCAATAGTACGTAATGCATCCCTTTTTCCATTTTTGTGCAATCACACTACGAAATTTTGATCGGATCCTCACGAAATTTTGGGGGTTGATGGGGGTCTAACAGAGAAAAAAGCCTATTGATGGTTGGCATACATCCCACTTTTCCATTTTTTATTTGGGTTGTACTGTCGATTGACCTGTGTTAATGAAGACATTCAGAGCAAAGGCGCTAAGCTATCCCAATTTTAATATTTTGAATTTTATTACTCAAAAGCTTATGAACAGGGGTAGTGGTGTAGGGTATCACATAATCGGCCCCGATCCGACTATAGCCTTGGCTCACTTGTTTTATTATGTTACCGACACCAATCTGCATTCGCGGATTCGACTTTTTCATATTTTTGGAGGCACCTAATTCAAAGAAGTCGTTTAGGTTGTAATCATGAATTAACAAAACCATGCAGAGTCCATTTAAGATAACTATTATAAAATAGTTTATAGAGAGACAAATACTGTGTTAACAAAATACCATGTCGGATTACTGTATACCAAATACTATTAAACGGTTAATAAGATGGTAATAATGGTGAAATGTTGAAGATTTATTCAATTAAAAACTTTTTAAATAAGGGACTAAAAAGGTAGAGTGTGATAACTGGATATGAACTTAAAAGAAGGAAATCCAAACTTCTTATAACCTCTATGACATTAATCCCCTTTGTAACTCTATTCGACATATTCGTTATATCGGGATAGCATTGCATTCCGAAAGGAAACCCAAAATCCATATTATAGTCGATATTCTTAAAAAATAGCTTAAGATCTTAGAAATTCTTAAAATCTTGCTATAGCGAAAACAATGACAATTCTCTGCGGGAATTAGAACATTAAATGTCTATTAAGAGCGAATGTATGTATTTAAAATATTTTTTGGATTTATGTACTAAGCCGAGAACATATATGGTTAAAGATTTCAAAATACCGAAAACCGGGCGGAATTTATTGTATTGGGAGTTTCAAATTTTTATCTTAAATGTGGTGAACTTTGTCTCTATTGAATTTATATACTTTGTATCAATAGTTCATATAAAATCAACTAACTATACCTTAAAGTAGCTTTGAATAACGCTACACAACATTTCATATTTTCATGATTTTTGGTCAAGTTGCGACTAAAGCCAATGGTCAACGAAATAATTGGACCATACCAATGTGGCTTTAGACCTGGCAAGTCCACCATTGACCAGATATTTACCCTGCGACAAATCCTAGAGAAGACCCAAGAGATGCAGATCGACACATATCACCTTTTTGTTGATTATAAAGCAGCATTCGACAGTCCACTCCGATCAAAGGTATTCCATGCAAAGTCTGAATTTGGTATCCCCGCAAAGCTCATCCGGCTTTGTAAGATGACTTTAACTGATACTAGGTCCTCAGTTAAAATTGGAAAGAACCTCTCCGAAGAATTTTGTACCAAAAGTGGTTTCAGACAAGGTGACAGCCTTTCGTGTGACCTATTCAACATTTTGCTGGAAACGGTAATACGAGATGCAAATGTCAAAAGAAATGGCACAATTTACACCAATAGCCACATGTTACTTGCTTATGCTGAGGACATAGACATCATGGGACGATAAGTAAAGGAAGTAACTGATACCTTTAGGAAGGTCGAAGGAGAATCTGCAAAAGTGGGTCTGGCGGTAAACGGCGTAAAGAACAATTTGATGGTGTCGACGCGCAAAGCGTTCATAGAGCTCGGACCAACTGTGGAAGTTGGTACCTACAATTTTGAGGTAGTTAAAGACTTCGTCCAGCGAGCATACAAGTGGATAAAGAAATGAAAAGGCGCGGTATTCCAAAAAGTCAAGCGAAAAACAGAGAGGAATGGAGATCTTTTCTTAGTTCGGTCTATGGAACAAATGTTCTGTAATGGCCAACTAAGTAAGTGTCCGTCCCTCCGTCGGTCCGTCTGTTCATCTATACCTTGTAACCACGTCACAAGTCGCAATTTTGTTCGGATCGTCAGCAAATTGTGAGTGTGAATGGGTGTCCCGGAGGGGAAAAGGCTTTTTAACCCCCAGTTTTTGTAACTTATTTTTGTTCGTTCGTCTATATTCGTATTAATTTAGGCATTCATAGCTCAGCCCCCAGATGACATACACATCTAATTTTTCGTATACCCGTTCCATATATCGTTAAGGATTCCTCATTTAAAAATCAGCGCTCTACATTTGCGCTAAAGCGAGTAAATCGATCTACAAAATTTGACAATTCGTGTGAGAAGAATAAAATTTTTTACAAAAACTGGGGGTAAGAGTTATATTAGGGGTCGGAATGGGTAAAAACTTATTTGGAGAAAAAATCAACGTTTTTTTTTCCAAAGCGAATATCTCAGCTACTATAAGGGGTATACCAAAAGCAAAGCCTGACAACGAGGAAGTAGGAAATATCATGTTTCTAACGATGTAAAGTAGGTTGTTGGAGGTGGTCAAACAACGACAATAGTCGCTAATAAAACCCAACTTTTCAGTTTTTGCGACTTTAATTATAATGATTGGTTGGGGACTTTTTAAAAGCAAAGCCTGACTATGAAAGTACAAAATCCTATTTTTACAATGATCAAAGTAGGTTGGCGTAGGTGGCCAAGTAACGGAGATATCGCAATTGTCGGTAATACATCCCATTTTTCAATTTCTTTGAAATCATGCTACTGGTCGCAATTTTGATCGAATCCAACTTTTCATTTTCGCGATTTTAATTTTAATGATGAATATCACAGCTTTGGTTGGGGACTTTCAAAAGCAAACCGTGACTATGAAATTAAAAATGACTATGAAATGTCATCAATCTGGCTTTTATGTGAAAGTGGGATGTGCGGATGTGCCTAGTTTGCATCACATTAAAGGTGTTATTTTCCTCATCCATTGACGGGTTTTAGAAATACGACTACTAAAAGAGGAGATATTCGCATAAGAATACAACTTTGAATTTTTGTCCACATAAGTTTTTGCCCATTCTGACTCTTGAATGGGGAAATGGATGGGGAAAATAACACCTTTATTGTGATGCCAAATAGGTTGGCGCACATCCAACTTTCTCATTTCTTAATTTGAATTATGCTGACGATGACGGTTGGATGCGTTTCAAGAATGAAGACATTCAGAGCTTTAAAATGTTCCCAATTGCGTTACCAAAATTGGTGAAATGCTCGTGATGTGGAAAAAGACGCTGGGATATCCCATTTTCCAATTTATGGAATTTTAGTTCCATACCAGATATTTCTGCTTCTGTTGGACAAATTCCAAGGAGAGAGCTTGATAATAAAACTAAACTATCCGAGCTTTAAATTAATACAAAATGTGGCATTGATGGTAAAATATCAGAGTTATTGCTTACTTTAATAACAAATTACTCTGCTTCTATTTGTGGTATTAAAGACATGAAGACAAGAAGACCAGCAAAGCTTTCAGTCAGTCAACAGTACTCAAATATAAAATTAAATATTAATTTTGATGTTTTCGTTATCGTTTGGCTATAGGCTTTTTTATAAATAAAAATCGTTGTTGTGATTTTTAATGATTTATTTTATTTCCAATATTTCGATTGTAATCTCCTATCATCATCAGGGAACTACAAATGTAGTAAACTACAAAACTGATACTGACAACTGTGTTCATATTTACAGACACATAGTCAACAAATACAAATCTGACAAACATTAGTTAAAGTAAGTTCGCTGACAATTACACAACGTTAACCCTCTTTAGGTAAGTTTGCGATTTGTATTTCTTGTAAAACTCTTTGCTGATATATGTAAGCATTTGTAGTTCCCTGATGATGATTGGAGATTCCAATCGAAATATTGGAAATAAAATAAATCATTAAAAATCACAACATGACGAAAACATTAAATATTAATTATTTTGGTTCATTTCGCCTCAAGTCATTTGGTATAAAAGCGAGGTAGATGAAATATTTAGTATCCTCTTAAAAAATGTTTACGAGTGAAAAACGTATGCACAGTGGTAATGGTTTTGAGCTTCTCATAGTTGGTCCCGTCACGACTATAGACTTTGCTCACCTGTTTTTAATTTTGAACGGTATTTGTTTGATATTATTTTGCTATTTTAATCTTTGAAACCCGTTTCTACTGACCAAAACCAAAGAAGAATTGTAAAGTTGTACAAGTTTGCCTTCAAGTGTAAATCAAAATTCTTAACGGTTTGGACAAAATTATCCCTTTGATGTCAACCTCATATCTTTTAGGGTCCATAACCAGATATACGCCTGGACGCGTATTTTCTTTTTGATCTGTGGTGTTAAAATATGGTTAATTTTTCATGACTCGAAAAATTACAAACAGTGTTATTGGACAGATTTGCGTTAATTTGGTATTTCTAGTCTCAATGTTATATACCCATTAAAATTCGGAAAATTGTAAATATACTCATAGGTCTCTGTTTTGGTAGAGAAACCATATAACGATACCGTCCGATTTTAGTTATTTAGGGGGGTTTTGCTACATGTTCATACTGCAATGGGTGATACTTTGTATTTCGGATTCCCAACGGATAGAAAACTTCGGTGAAAAAAAAAAAACGAACAAAAGAGGGCAATGTTGGTATATCTTCCGATATAACGTATCTTGAAGGTTTCACACTAGAATGGTTGTAATTGGATTTTGTATTATTACTGTATATATACTAGCGAGGTAAACCTAACTGATTAGTAAATATTTGCTACTTATGTAATGGTGGAATTTATTTTCGGAGTCGACTGGACTGGACTTGACTCCGAAGCGCTGGTATAAATTGTAAATTGAATAAAGGTCTATTAAAGATCAATACATTGTGTCTCCACCACCCTTTCAATGTATGTAAGAGAACCTCCTCAATATTGTTGAATGGAAAAAAACTATAAATGTTTAGGGCAACATGATTTTGTTTTATACTGTAAAGTCCATTGTTTAAAATTGACAATGTTGGAAATGATTAAGTTTAAATCAGGCCTGCTCAAGGTGCGCACCTGAGCTGTCGGTGTGTGTCAATTTTCTCACACACACAATTTAAAAAGAGAGCTTTTGTTTTTGTTTTGAATATTTTCAAAATTAAAAATCAGTCTCTATTGAACATTCAATGAGGAAGGTTCTGTTTTCGAATTTGTCTATGAATTTATATGCGTACACTGAAAAAATGAATGAAGATACTGAATACGAATTTTTATTTGCCTAAAATTTTTACGGCAAATTAGAGTGTTTGGTTTGTCAACGCACTTTGGTTTGTCACGAACTTGATTTGCAACAAATTATAACATCAACAGTCACATTTGGTCAAAATAAAATAATTATTCTACTCTATATTTTGAAATATAAAATAAAAAAACTGTTACGATATTTCTCACAGTATACAGAGAGACAAAGGAAAATTGAAATTTGTGTATTTCAAAACCAACACAATTACAAAATGTGTTTGTAAATTATACATTTTATTATGGCAACTACAATTTGCTACTGCAAACGCAGTAAAGCATAACGAAACGATAGTCCACCCTTCAGTTATACCCTGCCAGACATGTTTTCCACTCATTTTAATTGTTTTGTTGACAAATGTATGGTGGATGACACTGTCAAATGTGAAGAATATTGACAACATTTATTAGCAATTGATGGGCTCAAACCGTTGACAAAACGCTTTCAAATGAATTACAAAATGGTGAATGGGTGAATAATTTACAACGATAATGATAAAATAATAACTATTCAAATTATTAGTTCTTGTTATTGTAGTTGTTGTGAGTGATTATTTTAAATCGAGCAATTTGTCATGGTGCACTTTTTCCCATTAACAATAGAAGTTATTTATATGTTTATGTTGTTATTGCTTTTAAAATAACAATTTCAAAGGCCAACTGTCACTCGGCATTCAATTACAAACATAGTTGTTGTTATAGCAGGATGGAAACCTTCGTATAAGGTTGACAGCCGCTGGCCGACACACTATGCTTTCGGGTCAATCCGGTACGAAAGAATCCGCTGCCGTGGTATTGCAATATACATAGTACAAACATAATAATTTTATGGGCCGGAGAAACATCATGGTTGCCGACATTCAGGAAAACAAACTTGCAATGTTGCACGTCTTGCGAAAGGAGCGTACAAGAAGGGGAAGAGACGGATCTCGAATGACTCTATTGACCCATGCATGGAATGTATGTGCGTAGCAGTAAAGTGTGAAACTGCCGAGGTAGAGTTGCTTAGTGTGTACATACTACCGATAAATAATTGTGCCCTGCGTTATATTCCTGATATCCTGATATTAGTTCGCTTTTGGAAGGCAATAACCGTCTGGTGCTAGGTGACTTCAATGCTCATCATGAGCTTTGCCATCACGTTCAGCGCTGAAGGAGCAAATTGATAGTTCCACATTTTGCACGGCTAACGAAGATGCTACTACGAGGATAAGAGGAGATTGCCACCGCTCCACAGTGGATGCGCCCAATGACAAAAATTAAACAAGTGAGCCAAGGCTATAGTTGGGTCGGGGCCGACTATGTGATACCCTACACCACTACCCCTGTTCATAAGCTTTTGAAAAATGGAAAAAGGGATGCATTACCGACTATTGTTTGACCACCTATGACAACCTACTTCACATCGTTGTAAAGGAGATATTTTCTAATTTCCTTGCCAGGTTTTGCTTTCGATATACCTCCTACAGAAGGAAGATATTAACTTTGAAATAAAACGTTTATCTTTTTTCCGACCATCACCAAAATCAATAGGCTTCTTCTTTCTCTGTAGGATCCCCATTATCCCCCAAAATTTCGTGACGATCCGATCAAAATTGCGACCTGTAGCGTGATTACAAAAAAAAAAAAAAAAATGAAAAAATGGGATGTATTACCGACTATTGTGATATCTCCGTTATGTGGCCACCTTCGCCAACCTACTTTGCATCACTGTAAAGATGGGATTTTCTACTTTCATAGTCGGACTTTGTTTTTGGAAGATCCCCAACTGAAACTGTGATATTCGTCATTATTATTAAAATCGCAAAAATAAAAAGTATGGTTCTATTAGCGGCTATTGCGATATATTCGTTGTTTGATCACATACGAGAAACTACTTTACATCATTAGATATGCGATATTTTCTACTTTCATGGCCAGGTTCTGCTTTTGGTATACCCCATACTGAAGCTGAGATATTCGCTTAGGAAAAGAACGTTGTCTTTTTCTCCAACAAATAAGTTTTTGCCCATTACGACCCCTAAATATTATCCGACCATCACCAAAATCAATAGGCTTCTTCATATGTGCGACCCCCATTAACCCTCAAAATTTCGTGACGATCCGATCAAAATTGCGACCTGTAGCGTGATTTCCAAAAAAGTGGAAAAATGGGATGTATTACCGACTATTGCGAAATCTCCGCTATTTGGTCACCTACGCCGACCTAGTTTACATCATTGTAAAGATGGGATCTTCTACTTTCATAGCCAGGCTTTGCTTTTGGAAAGTCCCCAACCAAAGCTGTGATAATCGTCATTATAATTAAAATCGCAAAAATGAAAATTTGGGTTTTATTTGCGACTATTGTGATATCTTCGTTGTTTGATCACCTACGAGAACCTACTTTACATCATTAGAAAGGTGATATTTTCTTCTTTTATCAGGTTTTGCTTTTGGTATACCCCGTATAGAAGCTGAGATATTCGCTTTGGAAAAAAACGTTGTCTTTTTATCCACATAAGTGTTTTGCCCATTCCGACCCCTAAATATTATCCGACCATCACCAAAATCAATAGGCTTCTTCCCCTCCGGGACCCCCATCAACATTAAAATTTCATGACATCATTTTAAGATTTTAAAGATGCCAATCGCTTCTTACTTACTTACTTAGCTGTCCCGTTACAGAACATTTTTTTTCTCTCAAACAAACCAAGCACTGCCATGCCTGCTTGCGCAAGTACCCAGTACCCGAGGTAGGCGAAGTCTTTTACTACCTCAAAATTATAGGAACCAATTTCAACAGTTGGTCAGAGCTCAATGGACGCGTTGCGCGTCAACACCATCAACTTGGTCTTCCCGCCGTTTACCGCCAGACCCACTTTAGAAGATTCTCCTTCGACCTTCATAAAGGTATCAGTTACTTCCTTTACTGATCATCCCATGATGTCTATATCATCTGCATAAGCAAGTAACCTAGCCACAGGTTGGTTTAGATTGAGCCACTTCTTTTGACGTTTGCCTCTCGTATAACCTTTTCCAGCAGGATGTTGAATAAATCACACGAAAGGCTGCATGAACCTCTTTTGTTACAAAACTCTTCAGAGTGGTTCTTTCTTATTTTGATTGAGGATCGAGTGTCAGTTAAATTAATTTTACAAAGCCGAATTAGCTTTGCGGGGATACCAAATTCAGACATGGCTTGGTATACCTTTGAACGTAGAGGGCTTTCGAAGGCTGCTTTATAATCGACAAAAAGGTGATAGGTGTCGATCTGCATCTCTCTGGTCTCCTCCAAGATTTGCCGCAGGGTAAATATCAGGTCAATGGTGCACTTGTCAGGTATAAAGCCGCATTGGTATGGTCCAATTATTTCGTTGACCATAGGCTTTGGTCGTTCGCACAATATCCCTGACACGATCTTGTAGGCAATAGGGGGTAGACTTATGCCCCTATAGTTAGAGCATACATCTTATCTCCCTTCTTGTGGACGGGGCACAGGTTACTCAGGTTCCAATCATCGGGTACTCGTTCTTCCTGCCAGATGGTGCTAACTAGCTGATGAATACACCTTATCAGCGTGTCGCCTCCTGTTTTGAACATCGGCTCCTGCTGTCTTATTATTCTTCAGCCGATTTATTGCTGTCTTTACCTCATCTTGGCTGGGCGGTATACATTCAATACCATCTTCTGGGATTGGGACTGTGGTATTTTCGTCGTCTTCGCTGCTATTGGGTACCGACAGTTTTGAAAAATGTTCTTTCCATATCCTGAGTACACTATCTGTATCAGTTACCAAATTACCTTGCTGGACTCTACAGGAGGATGTGCCTGTACCAAAGCCATCAGTTTGATGCTTAACTCTTTTGTAGAATTTTCGGACTTCATTCTGGCTCCTGTACATCTCGATTTTTTCGCACTCCGCTTTTCCATCTCTCTCTTTTTCCTGCGGAAAAGACGTTTCTCCTCTCTCCTTTTCTCCCAGTATCTCTCTCGTGCGCTACGCGTTGCTACGGATTGTAAAGTAGCCCTATATGCCGCATTTTTCTCTTCGGTGGCAGCACGACACTCCTGATCATGCCATGGATTCCTTGGTGGAGGTTTTTGGTTTTTGGTATAGAATAATTTTAATGTCATAGGCAGGACAACGGTCATATGTTTCTTCTAAGCGCTCATAAAATATATCTTTAGTCTGTTCGTCCTTGTCTTCAGTGGGAGCATGAGCGCAAATAAAGCTGATGTTGACGAATTTTGCTTTTATTCGAATTGTAGCAAATCTTTCATTCACTGGTGTGAAGCTGGAGACCAGGTGTTTTAACCTCCGACGAACTACAAATCCGCAACCAAACTGATGCTCATGTCATGGCAGCTATACAGTGCATCACCTTTAGGTGTTGTTGTTGTTCCTGCATGGAAGTAATGTCGGCCTTGTACTTTTCAAGTACATCTGCCAATGCGTAAACTGCACCTTCTCTATAAAGAGTGCGAACATTCCAGGTACAGATTTGCAGATCTATGATCTTTTCAAAACTCAACCTAGTTTTTTAAATTTTTCGCGGTTCTTTAAGAGAAAAAGCCTTACAAAATTGACCAATTTTGGAGAAAAAACTGTATCTAAATATGAGAAATATAGTTATATAGTTTCTGAAACCAAGGACTATATTCACGCCTTAACTTAAATTGAATCATTTAGTAAATCGCCTAACCTTCGTTTTTCTTCTTATAATAATTCCTCTGAAAAATGTGATTTAATCCTATGAAGTACAGAAAGTGGATGGCAACCCTATATGGAGGCTGTGGCCAAAAGTGGACCGAAATCACATTTTATTATAAGGTGATGTTCTAAACTCTGAGTTCACTATTAAAGCCTATTCTGTTTGAAAATTTTGTTAATATATGTAATATATATAAATGTAGATAGAAATAATGTAAGGACCAAATCATGGACCAATATTGACAATTATTTCTCGGGGAGTTTTACTATGCTATAAGAACACCTAGTACCAGATTACAGCGAATGATTCGTTGTATGGGAACCACGCGAAAACGTGGATCTAGGACTCCAATATTTTTGTTAGAGTGTTGTAAGGCCACGAGGACCCATTGATAAAAATGTCAGTTCGATATATTATCTAGAAGTATTTTTGTCACACCTTCCCATGTAAGTGTCACCACTGTGCGCTCGCCAGACAATATCATTGTGGCACACGGTGTAAAAAATAACGTATTCTACCAACCTGTTATTTTCCTTGACTCAGAACATGAATACAACAGGGTGCCTCTGAATGACACCAGTCTAAGCCCTTCATGGAGATACCAAGATTTTATCGGTTCATCAGCACAACAAGATATTGTCGATGCGGTACCTGCTGAGGTGTTAGAGAGAGAAAGAGGTAAAACGATAAACTTTAGATCAACGAGCCTATCAGCTAGGCTTGGTTAGCATTCACACTGACGCAGTTACACAGGCAATACAAAGATACAGGGTGAATGCCGTACTCGGATACCACCCCCATCCATCGAAGCAGAAGAACGCAAACTGACAAGTCAAGTATGAGTGGTTTTAGCCCAGCAAAGGTCAGAACGATGCAGCCGTCTCAATTGTATTGGGTCAGAATAGATAACACGATAGCCAACACATGTCCTGCATGTGGATTGGGAACGCCTGACACGCTGCTGTTGTTTAACTGTCCAGTTAATCCCATTAACCTGTCTCCTGATTCTTTATGGATTCAGACACGAACCACGTAACTGAAAATATATACGAACGACATATTTGCGTTGCTACAACAAAAACCATTTTCTGTATAGAAGGAAGGACTTTCGAGTTCGAGACAAAAATTCCAATTTTCACTTGAAGTTCCTCAAATATCAGTGATATTTTGATATGACGTACTAGGCATTCCGCGTGAACTCTGTGTGATGTTTTACACGAAATTGACGATATTTTTGCCGATTGCTGTCCGAACTTTGTTACTTTGATTAATTCTTTTTCGAGTTATTTTATGGCCTTTTTTGTATTTAATTCCATGTCAAGGAGTGCCCAATTTTTGCTTTGATTAAGGTTACTTATGTAAATATAATACCCCGTTTAAATATAACCGTATTTAACAAACCGACTGGTCTTTGCTTATATTTCAAACAAATCCTCGTAAAGAAGGCTAACCCTGCAAAAAGCTCTAATATAAACAGCATATACATAAGTATGTCTATATAACCGCCATAGAAAATGTTATATTCACTTTTCGTATTGCATGTTCATAGTTTTCCTGTACATGTGTTTTTATTTGTTTCGTTTTTCTTTGTTGGGAGCAGCATATCCCGGAATGCTTGCTCCGGATTCTTTTGGTCCCTGCCGGAACACAGGAAAACCCAGGACTAATACATTTGTGCTCGGTTTGTCACATCCGCATCTTCTCCCATATACAATCATCGGTGAGATGCAATAGATGTCAGGAGTGGGTGCAACGTATGGGTTGCTCTGGACTTGTCCACGCGACGGACTGTGTTGCTGAATGCTGCGCGAACACAGTCCCCTATCTACCTATCTTGCTTGAGCCTGACTCTAATGACCCGAACATGGAATGTATGGGGATAGCAGTCAGGTATGAAACAGCCGAGATAGAGTTGCTGAACGTATACATTCCACCGACAAATAGCTGTATCTCAGATTACAGGCCTAACATTAGCAAGCTTTCGGAAGGTCATAATCGCTTGGTTTTGGGGGACTTAAATGCGCATCATGAGATGTGGCATTCGGCTCTCGAAAACGACCAGTGCGGTACAGCGCTGACTGAGTAGATTGATTGCTCTACGTTTTGCTCGGTCAATGAGGACGCCCCTACCAGAATTAGAGGAGAGTGTTACAGTTCGCCAGACATAACCATCGTGTCACCTGGTCTGAAAAATGACGTTACCTGGCAACCCGTCATTTCCCTTGGATCAGACCATCTCCCAATAATTGTCTCCATTAGCAGGCCATCCGATTTAATCACATCTGAACTCCGCACATTCGTCAATCGTAGGAAAGCTGATTGGCCGAGTTTCAGAGAGTTCACCAATCACTGCTTCAGAGAACTGCCCAATCCTTCTGATGTTCGGGTAGCGGAAAGGACGTTCCGAGACATCATCACTGCTGCAGCCGCTCGCCATATACCTGCTGGTCTAATACCCGAAGTAAGACTAAACTTCCCAGAAGAGGCGACGGGATTAGCAAACGAGCGTGATGACCTTCGTCGAGCCAACCCCATTGACCTCAGAGCCAGGGAGCCGACATTGGAAGTTAACAGACTGGTCGGCGAACATAAGCGGAACAAGTGGTTAAATCATCTGAAGAGTTGCAACAGTGGATCCGGTATAAGTGAACTGTGGGCAACGGTGAAGTCACTCTCGAACCCCGGAAGGAGAGAAATTAGGACCTCAGTCATGTTGGGCAACGTTACGTTGACTGACCCGATGATGTGCGCAATAGGGTTATGACTTTTTTACAACCTCATAACCCTGTATCATAGCGTGATGAGTTTTGCCATAAGATTACATAAAATATTAATTAAAAGGTGATTCGGTGAAAAAACCTCACGCACAAAATGATTTTAAAATTTGAATTTATCAAAATTATGGAACATTTTTTGAAGTCACTGAAAACAGATATATAATTGAAAATAATTTTAGAGCCACATGAGATAATTAAAATTACATAAAATGTATTTCTCACTATTTTTCTTCAATTCTGAGAATCGTAAAAATGCCGTAAACGCTTTTATTCAAAATTTTTTAACAAAAAACAAAAAATTTAAAATTGTCAAAGTGACTTTTTTCGCGACTTTTTTAATATTTGAATGAAATAAACGTTATTATAGTTATTAGTAGGCTTATATTTATTCATTCGTGAAACAAAAAATAATTTAAAAAAAAAATTTTCATTTCATATATTTTTTCAAAAAATTATTTTTTTAAAATCGATTTGTGCGTGAACTTTTTTTATATTTCAGTGGAATAAACGATAGCATAGTGATTAATAGGCAAAAGTTCATTCATCCCTGCTACAGGAAATCATTTTTGAGGAAAAATGTCAAAAAGTCATAACCCTAGTGCGCAAGCTATTTCAATCGACAGTTTGTCGAGTACCCCGGGTGTGACAGGACGAAGAGAAGAGTACTACGATGCATCAGATCTCTTCCTGTCGAGGATGAACCACCACAGTTTGCAAGGATGATATTGCGAATGTCATCAGAAACCCTAAATCATCCAAAGTGCTGGGCTCTTGTGGAATCACCATGGTAATGCTGAAACAGCTGGTTGGCCGGGAGTGGAGTATTCTAATTGTTCCCGAAGTTTGGAAAATGGACAGGGTGATCCCGCTACTGAAGCCAGGCAAGGATGCCACCAAAAGTGAATCGTACAGGCCGATTTCGCTTTTGTCGCCTGTAGCAAAGACCCTTGAGGCCTTAGCCCCCCCCCCAGCTGTAAATACGTCATAGGTTGAAGTCATAGGATCTTCATATGGCATAACCCGATGACGTAATTACAGCTTAAAGTACTCAAAATATGCAATTTTTACAAGGTCTGTCGTATGTTTTCTATATTTTTTGATATATATTTATCATAATTATTTCAAAAACGTTTTGTATCGAGCGTACAATATCTCCTTAATATATTAGTGTCGAAAAATAAAAACAAAAATAATTGGTTGTATCCGCAAATAACGAAATTCTGGGTAAAACTCCCAAAAAAACGATTTTGAGCTATATCTCGAGAACAAAAGCTGATGGGGAAAAACCGTGACCTGATTTGAAAATAAATCGCCGATTTCAGTTAGAAATGATAAAAAATCGGATGAAACAAAAAGAAGTGAAACAGGGAGTTCCCCAAGGTGGGGTGATATCTCCGGAACTGTTTAACCTCTACCTCTCCTGTAAACGTACCTCCAAATTTTCGAAATTTTCTACCCACATTTCCCAACCGATTAGGCTGTAATTTTGCATTTTGAGTTCAGAGTCTGCAAAGTACCTCCTTGCAAAAAATATTCAGTATCGGTCCAAGTTTAGGTATAGCTCCCATATAAATGTACCTCCCGATTTTCGGAATTTTGACGATTTTACAGGCGTGGTATAAGAGGAATAACTTAGTAGGTGGCAGATGGACTTCTTTTAATCGTAAACTAGAGACTTTCACCTGCATTTCAAAAAAAAAAAAAATCGAGACTCACAAATGCTCACAAAATTAGTAAAACTCGACATAAATAAATAGTAATTATATTAAAAATAGCAGAAAAAGTCACTTATAAAGAAAAAAATTTTTAATGAAGTTAGAAAACGAATTATGAATTTGTTTTTTCGTATCACAACTTCTTGACTTAACTTGGCCTATAACCGCTGTAAATTTACAAAAATAATGCTGGATGTTAAAAATTTTATATGTTTAGAGAATATTTATTTCAATCGCAAAAAAATTTGTCGCCATCAATTTTTCGATTTTCGTCCACGGGCGGAACCACTGTGGGGTGTTACAGTGAAAGCCATTCCGACACACCCAGGCATATCAAGAAGGATATTCATGCTTTAGAGAGGGAGGTCCAACGATACAGGAGTGAAAAAATCTATCGCAGCTAAGGAGCGTCAGCCGCCACGACAAACCAGAGTAGTTTTGACTCAACTATCAGGATATTGCAATCGCTTAAATTCCTATTGGGCAAGTATCGATAGCACCGTGCAAAACATCTGTCCAGTATGCGGCATGAGCCCGCACAATTTTTCAAATGCCTTGCCAAACCTGCTCATCTAACTGCAGTGGATGTAACCACATCACATCGAAGCAGCCACTTTCCTGGAACTGGAGATAGACCCAGAGCCAGATTGAGCAGAAGAACGAACACACAAACATACACTGTCACAATAACAACATAGCTTTCTTGTCAATTGCATTTGGGGAAAAAAAAACAAACAAATGAAATATTAAAAATAGACTCAAAATAATGACTAAATTCAATATTAAAATAGCTTTCTGACAATTTACTTTGCTTTATATCTTGGGTAGAAAAATATAAATTGTTTTCAACATAACCGTAGACATAATGTGGAAGAGAGTAATTTAATTCATATGAAACAATAATGATACAGGGTACCACAAGATTATAACTTAAATCATGTTATGCAAATATTTATGCATATTTTTAAGTTGCTTAACAGCGGCAGCATGAGTTTGACCATTGAAGGATTCTAAGTTGTTACCTAGTCCTACAGGAGAACCAATTAGAGTTAATTTTAGAAAAAAAACACTCTTTTTGCGAGTACCCTGTATAATTCTGTATCGACCGTAGAAAATTGGCGTGTCATGTCAAGAAACAATTTTAACTTAAATGTCATTTTGCTGTAATCGCAATCGACATGAAGTCATTCATATCTGGTATTCGTGTAATCATTATTCGTAGGATACATTTTTATTATTTTGAATAGCAGTTTATCCGGCAATAGGAGGACTACATAAACGTTCGGGGCAACAAATTGAATGGAGAAGAAAGCACCGGCAATTGTTCATGATGAATTGAAATTATTTAATTTGCAAAACAATAAAATGCCAAATAACAGCAACAGAATTCCAAGTAACAGCTGCCTTTTAACCATTTAATGTCGTCGGTTATTCCGTAATTGCATATCATTTCACAAATGACATTTGCCGCCATTGTCATTCAATTCATATGCATTATTCACGAGTATCCCAGTAAACCATGTCTAAGGCCTTATTTAACAGAAGTGCCACAGGCAGACCTATCGCATTATATATGGTTAACAAGATTTCTTTATCTGCTCCCCAAGTGCAGCCTGCTAAGGACTTGAGGACCATGTTCCTACGTGACGTGGAATTGCAGAAACGCAAAGGTTAAACAGTGGCGGAGATATCACCCCTCCTAGGAGAAATCCCTGTTCCACTCTACGTCGTTTGGACTTCTTGTTTCTGAATTCCACGTATATCTGGCGACCACACACATAATTTTTGGCCTAGTTTAGCGTGGCTGACCGACTAATATGTATGCAAATGTCGAACGTGTTGATGATCCGCACTGTATAACACGCAAATTGTGGTGGTTTCTTCTCGGCTGGAAGAGATCACGAAGGACGTAAAACACTCCTCTTCGCCCGCTCTCTATCAGGGTGCTCGATAAATTGTCGACTAAAATAAACGGCAACATCCTCGGATATATCGCAACCATTCCGTTAAACATGACAGACATCCGATTAACGTTTTTACCAGGGTTCGATAACACCTTAACCGCTGTCCACAATTTAATACTACCGGTTCCAATGTTGCAGCACTTAAGATGCTCTAGCACTTTTTCCGATTGTGCCCACCGACTAATGTATTGACTTTCATTGTTTATTTGACTCTAGAGTAGCCAGGGTTCCCGTCACCTCTGTTTGGAAATTAAGTCATATTTAAATTATTCAACATCAGGATATGTCGAGCGTCTGCGGTGAAGATGATGTCTCAAAAATTCCTCTCTGAATTCCTCTCTCAAGCGCTGGTTCGTGAATTCTCTGAATCTTTGCAATATGGAGTTTTTAGTTTTTTTTCCCAAAAGGTTCTGGTTAAATTTTTATAGTCAGTTTAATTTTTATGTGCATGTGGGTTAGGCCGTTTCCTGAATCGCGGCAACCATTATACTTCTTCGACTAATAAAGCTCACAATCTTATGGTCTTGCCACGAAGACCATTGCAATCTAGCATTATCAGAAACTGGAACAGAAATACCCGTTGTTAAAGGCTGCGGCTGCTATTGTTTTATAATACGATAACGACGACGAAAACTCACAGGGGATCAAGTTGACACAGCATGAAGCAACATAATCCTCCAGGCAAGTTTTTTTCACGACTCCGCTAAAATTACTAAACCATGCCACATTTTTAAAATGTTCCTAGATTTGGACCATATATGCTTATATGTTGTTTTCCCTAAGATATTTTGTAATGCATGTTTCATATTAACTTTGCTATATCTTACATCGAAAAATAGCAACAGAAACAATTGATTTCATAGACAGAGGGACATAACATTGAAATTAATATATCATCCTTGTCAAGGTTGACGGCGAATGAATGCAATGCCGATAATTTAACATGCAAGGAGAGATCACCATGATATCCAAGCATTTCTCCGCATATTTCATTAAAATTTTACCGCTTGTATAAGAGGTTCTGAAGTAGGCAGGCTTTGATCGAGAATATAAGATGTGAGAACAAAATCTTCTTTGGATTGTTTGCCTAATATAAGTCCACATATTTTGAACTTTTATGTAATTGTACCCGAAAAATGGAAATGGAATGCAAAATTTTATCAAAATATTCCATATTTATCGTTAACACCAGACAGCACATAGGCAAACCAGTAGGTTTTTTTTATAGAAATTGTTCAGATCTCTTCATTGAAATCCAGTATGTATCCTCATAGAAGATCTTAGGACTCACGTAGAAAACATGTTGGACTTTATGTAGGATTTCTCATAAAAGACCACATGGTCGTTCATAGTAGTCCAATAGGCCCACTCATAGAAGATAAAACGAAAAGACCAGTAGGACTTCTAGAAGACTTGCAGCGCTTCTATAAAAAAACAAATAAGTCAAAACAAGTGAGAGCAATAGTAGAATGTGGCCGATCATTTAATATCCTACACCACTACTCCTGGACACTAGCTTTCCACGAATTGTTTTGATTTTAAATTATATTAAAAAGTATATTTTAAATGGTTTATATTTCTAAGTTAGATCGGTAAGGACTACACTTTGATCCCAATATATTGCCCACATAATGTCGTAGTTATATAGGAAGATATATGACAAAATCTAATAAAGGACACTCAGTCAAAATTAACCACTTTAGTAATGTCTAATATCAAATTTGGTACTATTAATCATTCGTCATGAATACTTTTGGTTAGAAAGTGTGGGTATTATTCATTAGATATCAATTCCAAGAGATCTGATGCATATTAGAGGCGACTGCATTCGATATAATACATGTTACAGGTCCTTATTGAAAGAAAAATATATTATCGGTTTAATTTCTCGAGCTTTAATAAGGTAACTTATTTAAAATTTACATAATATTTAAAGCAAATGCCCTAGCATTGTTAACAGGTAAAGTCAGCTTTTTAAGGATTTGGTCGTAATCTTTTACATAACGTTGCGGCAGCAAAATATGTAAATTTCCTTTCATATGAAAATATTTGTTTTAAAGATCGAAATTATAATTTGGGTTATTCTGAACTAACATTCCCAGTGTGTCCTTTAATGACAATGATAATAACAATGATACTACGTGGGTAATATATTTGGATCGAAATGGACCGACCAAACTTAGAAATATTAAGCATTTAAAATATTATCTTTTTTAAATGTAAAACAATTGTGGTAACGAAGGGTGTTCAGTTTCAGTGTGAGTTACTGTATTTGTTTTTGTTCTTATCGAAACATGACCTCCATACAAAATTTCGTGATAGTCAGTCTTAAAATATGCCTAGAGTTTGATTAAAATATTAATCAACATATGGACTGGACGGACGAGATGGCACACATAGCTTGATCATTTCATGTTGTCGATATATAAAGATTGGTATACAAAAAGTGGATCTAAGATTACTATTTCGTAGTGTTAAATGCATTTTGGTCAAAACAAATAAGTTGGTTCTAAAACCAGTATTCCAAAGTGTATATAAGTTTTGCCATATATGTAATGGTATGTTAAGAAATAGATTTATTTGGAACACTCACGAAAAAGTGCAATTATAATTATATAGTCATGGAACTTTAAATTTATTTGCAAAAATTATGTGGATCAGTTGGACCAAAAAATAGTTACGGTGGAGAGTATAAAAAGAACCCGAACATGCAATTGCTGGGTGTCCTCATATCAATCCGGTATGCTTTATTTGGTAATGAGCGTTTTTGCTGGTTTTAAACATGTTGTTCAGATATCTTTAAGAAAGTTGAAAAAAGTACATATGAATGGAATATCGAATGGACTTCTGGATGAACTCTGCAAGATTTTTTCAACGAATTTAGACTTTGAGTAGAACTGTTTAATGTGTGACTTATTGGTTTGCTGGGATGTTTTGAATGCTAATTTAATTTGTATTAGTATGTTGTACTGAATCAATAAGGGACTACGTAATTATTAAATGGAATATTATTACAAACAATTTTTGTGTCTCAATGATTGCCTGCTACTTTTGATTAGTTACTTACAGATATGCGACTTTCTTTCAGATTTAATCTCAATGCGAGTGTTTCTCTCAGTAGCACGTCTGTATAATGATTTGTTAAAAAAAGGTATTTCCAGCTCATCAAGCTGCCACGCATTAAAATTGGTGCGAAATCGTCAGCGCATATTTCAAAGACTGATTTTTTATTACTTCACAGCTGGTGGACTAAGTTAAATGGTCGCATTTTCTCCAATAGGCTTTCACAGTTTTTCTTTTCTTAGTTTTTCATTTTTAGCATTAAATTGAAATTGTTTACACATTTTTGATTTGCTAACACATTTCTAAGTGTTTTCGTTTCGGCTGAAATGTATATTATGAGCATATTGGGAATTGAATGTTTGTACATGCAAGTCAGTTGAAACCCAATGGTGGTGTTAACTCTACTCACTTAAGATTATGTGTAGAATCTTTATCTATTATTGATGGAATCGACACCGTCTGGGCGTGTAAACCGCACATTGTAAGGAGTGATTGAAAAACGTGCTACATAAACATTCAAGGAAACCCGACTTGAGACATTGTGGATGTCGTTGCCAGCACTTGTTCTTACAAAGATGAATGGATAGATGGGTGCTGAAGAAGGGTATTTCTGAAATTCGTTGAAATAATAATTCGTGTTAACATCTGTGATTCTTTTGTAGTAAAGTCAAAATGAAATGCTGCTTGTATCCATGTTTACAACAGTTTAAAAAAGAATAAATGCTACTTCTAAGAGAGAGAGAGAGAGAGATCTTTTCAAGCATTCAATGAATATTCACCCCTCTACATATTCGTTAAGAGACCTCTCCTTATAATCGATGGGGAGTTAGAGCTTATCACACTTCAAAATTAACCTCACATCCTTCTTGCTGGATTTGTGTTTAGTTGGACATATGTATTGTTTCATTGTTTTTGTCGGTGTTATATTTGGGTTACATTTCTTGCTGTTGCTGTTATTGTGGCAGAGAACCCCTGGGGTATAATAAATAATATTATCTAAATAATCATTGTCTGTCATTGTTGACTTCTTGCGCTTGTTGTCCTTCTTTTAACCATTTTGTAATATGTATGTTTGTTGCTTTTGTAATACTTGATGAATCTGGTTGAATTTACATGCTACCAAATACAATTAAGTACTTATATGTTTGTATGCTTGTATAAAGCGTTGAAATAATTTAAATCAGGGATGCAAACTGTTCCGAGGTAAAAATCGCTACAGCCACATACGCACCATAGATCTTTAGCGATTTTTACCTTAAAACAGTTGACATTCCTGCTTAAACAGTGGTTTTTGTACGTCAAAAATCACCACATGTAGCGGGAAAACCACCAAGTTGGCACCCCTGATTTAAATTGATAATAATGAAAATTAAATTTTATGAAATTTCCTTTGTCCAGTGGGATGAGATTAGGACAATGCTTCATATATTAATTTCAATTGAAATTAAAGTGTGTGAAGAAATCATCTGTTATGTCTACTTTTCTAGTCTCTGGTATTCTATGCACTGAGAAACAGCAACGAAGAATTAGAGAATAAAAATGTGTATGTCTGTAAAGCTTTGCAAGGTCACATTCGCATTTTTATATCCTCAATTGAAATTAAAGTGTGTGAAGAAATCATCTGTTATGTCTACTTTTCTAGTCTCTGGTATTCTATGCACTGAGAAACAGCAACGAAGAATTAGAGAATAAAAATGTGTATGTCTGCAAAGCTTTGCAAGGTCACATTCGCATTTTTATATCCTCAGCCTTTAGGCAAACGAGGGTATATACCTGGGTTTCGCAGTCGGAGTGGAGCAATTTTGCAGGAGTCGGAGTCTCAGCCGAAAAAACTCGACTCAAATTCCGAGATTTTTTTTACTTTTTTTCAATTCGCTCTTTATTGTATTTTCATATTATAAAACTATGAGAAAATATGTAAGGAAGAACTATTTTAGTCAGATGATGAGTCAGAGGATATTTATTATCATTTGAGCTCTACTATGCTCATATCTACATTGATTACAAAAACAATGTCGAGAACTTTTTTGGTCCAATTAATCCTACAAATCCAAATATTTTGTGCATATTTTTTTCATTTTGAGAGGTATTTGAAATCGCCCTCGAAGTCGACTTTGGAGTCGAAGTCATGAAAAAATCTGACTACAGAGTCGGAGTCGAACCAAAAATAGATTGACTCCACAACCAACAAATGTGCTTCATCGGAAGAATGGTTTTAGGTACCACGTATGTTTGGACCAAATCCGTTTTAGACAATTTGGATTCGATTAAGGCATGTCCGTCATGTTTCAATAGATGATCCAACTACACCAAGACCTCGCTTTGCGTCGTTTCACTTTGCGTTGTTTTCGAAGTTGCGTCGTTGCTTAGTTAATACCTATTTTCACTATGCGTCGTTCGATTTTCGATGTTGCGTTGTTTAAAGTTTGAGTGTCTAATTTTTTATACCCTCCACCATAGTATGAGGTGTATTAAACTTGTTTTTCCGTTTGCAACGCATTTGCGACCCTATAAGGTGATTTAGCCATGTCCGTCTTTCCGCCCGTCCCTTTGTTGTAATCACGCTATCTTCCGAATGATTTAAGATAGAGGACTGAATTTGTAACATGTGTATTTGGTCTGTGCTTAGAACAAGTTCCAAGATGGGCTGCATCGGTACACGTTTCTGTATAGTCCTCATGTAACGGTACCGCCCGATTCCAGGTATTTTGACCTTTTTAACTACATTTTCAGACCGAATTGGTATTTAGTGTTCCCAATGATATATAAACTTCTCCACCAAAAATGAAGAACATAGGTACATGTTTTGTTATAGCCAACATATAACGGTACCGCCAGATTTCACCTACATTTTCTGTCCGAATTCGACCAAAATAGCTGTAATTTAGCATTTAGAGTTCCTATTTGTTAAAGTAATTTATCCACCTAAAATTGTGTGCATACGAAAAATAGTGTTTTTTATACCCTCCACCATAGTATGGAGGGTATATTAAGTTTGTTTTTCCGTTTGTAACGCATTGAAATAATCATTTGCGACCCTATAAAGTATATATATTCTTGATCAGGGTAAAATTCTAAGTCGATCTGAGCACGTCCGTCCGTCCGTCCGTCCGTCAGTGGTAATCACTCTAGCATCCACAAAAATGGAGATAGGACGCTGAAATTTTGGGAAAATTCGTCTTTTGTTTGCAGGCAGGTCAAGTTCGATGATGGGCTATATCGGTCCACGTTTTGGTATAGCCCCCATATAACGGTACCCCCCGATTTACGGTATTTTGACGTTTTTAGCTACATTTTCAGGCCGATTTGGCTATAATTTGACATTTAGGGTTCTTAAGTGTCAACAAACATATATAACAAAACTTGTGGACATAGGTCCACGTTTTGGTATAGCCCCCATATAACGGTACCCCCCGATTTACGGTATTTTGACGTTTTTAGCTACATTTTTAGACCGATTTAGCTATAATTTGACATTTAGGGTTCTTAAGTATCAATAAACTTATATAACAAAAGTTGTGGACATAGGTCCACGTTTTGGTATAGCCCCCATATAACGGTACCCCCCCGATTTACGGTATTTTGACGTTTTTAGCTACATTTTCAGACCGATATAGCTATAATTTGACATTTGAAGTTCTTAAATTACAATAAACTTATGTGACAAAACTTGTGGACATAGGTCCACGTTTTGGTATAGCCCCCATATAACGGTACCCCCGATTTACGGTATTTTGACGTTTTTAGCTACATTTTCAGACCGATATAGCTATAATTTGACATTTAGGGTTCTTAAGTGTAACTAAACTTATATAACAAAAGTTGTGGACCTAGGTCCACGTTTTGGTATAGCCCCCATATAACGGTACCCCCGATTTACGGCATTTTGACGTTTTTATCTACATTTTCAGACCGATTTAGCTATCAATTGACATTTAGGGTTCTTAAATGTCAATAAACTTATATAACTAGTGGACATAGGTCCATGTTTTGGAATAGCCCCCATATAACGTTACCGCCCGATTTCAGGTATTTTGAGAATTTTACCAACAAGTTTTAACCGAATTATCTGAAATTTGAACATTTGACATTTGAAATTCTTATTGGTCACCACACCTCTCCACCAAAAATTGTCAAGAAAGCCCCCATATAACGGTACCTCCCGATTTTCAGTAATTTGATGATTTTAGCTACAATATTAAACCGAACTAGCAGTAATTTGACATTTGAAGTTCTTAGTGGTCACAACACTTCTCCATCAAAAATTGTCAACATAGGTCCATGTTCGGATATAGCTCCCATGTAACGGTACCTCCCAATTTTCAGTAATTTGGCAATTTTAGCTACAATTTTTAACAGAACTAACTGTAATTTGACATTTGAAGGTTGTAGTGGTCACCACGCATCTGCATCAACAATTTTCAACAAAGCCCCAATATAACGATACTTCCCGATTTTCGGTACTTTGAGGATTTTACTTAAAATGTTTAACCGAACGTAGGTCCATGTTTTTGTATAGCCCCAAAACAAACCTCCCGATTTTCCGTACCTTAGCTTTATTTTTTTGACGAACTTTCTGTAATTTGAAATTTAAAAGTCAACAAAAATTCTGCAACAAAAATTGTTCATTTAAGTTCATATTTTCGTATAGCCCAGATACCTCCGAACTAGCTGTTAATGACATTTGAAGTTCCCACGTTATGTACCGATTTTCGATATTTTGAGGTTTCTAGCTAAAGTTTTTAACCGAATTAGGAGTTATTTGACATTAAAGGCTCCCATCGAAAACTGTCAACATTGGCCCATGTTTTATTAAAACCCCTATATAACAGTAACTCCCAATTTCTAGCCCACCAAAAATTGTCAACAGTTAGATATAGGCACCATAAAAAAGGCCTCCCGAATAAGCATTTTATGTACGTTATCTGACATTTTAACGTACTCACTTAAAGTTGGGGACAGGAATGAATATTTTATGGTGGAGGGTATGAAAAGATCGGCCCGGCCGAACTTAACGCTTTTTTACTTGTTTACTCTGGAACCTATTTTCGAACTTTACATGGCTTTCCATAGAAAATCTTAATTCGCTTTGCGTCGTTTCACTTTGAGTCGTGTTTTTTTTTTTGGAACGTATCTACGACGCAAAGCGAGGTCTTAGTGTATATAGATGACGGTATATTTCATTTTCGACATAATACATATTAATACATAATACATATTATATAATAACAAATGAACGACTTCGTTTCGAGATGACGGTGATATAATAAGCCGATTATACCAAAAACTTAAAACACGCTAGCATCAACCCTAGGAAATTATAGTATAATCGTTGTAAGCAAACATGAGGAGAGTGTTGGAGCCCCAACGTAGATTAAAAAACAACTTTCATCATTTCGGTGGGACGAGGCTAAAATCTTAAAAAACCGAAATCGGGAGTTTCCACGTTCAAAACGTGGACCGATATAACCTATTGAAAATGGGGCATGAACATCCTAGGAGTAATAAGACTTCTTTACCAAATTATAAAACCCAATCTTAAATTTTGCGAGCTGTATCTTGATTTCAACAGAAAGACAGATAAAAGAATATCGTTAAATCGATTTAGCATTTTATGCTGATCAATTATATACATACATACAGTTAGGCAAGAAATATATTGCAAAGACCAAACTTGTAGAAAATTTCATATTTATTGTTCGTTTACGAAAGCAAATTATGTAAAAACTATACGGTTTTTTGTGCAAATTCCTTGCTATTACTCTTCAAAACAATATTCCGACACGTCGGAGAAAAAGTGTAGAAATCGAATATTTTCTAAAGTGTTTTGCTATTTTGACCTTTAAGAACCTTTCGCAGACAGTTCGTATGCTCCAGAAAGTTGTTTACTTGATTGTTGTCTTGAATATTGAACGGTTTAATATTGGGCGACCAAAACCAAAGAAAACAGGATAAAAATCAAATTTGCTTTGCTATTTTTACCTGTAAGAACCGTTTACACAGAGTTCGTATGTTACAAAAATATATTTACTGATATCTAACGTACATTTTTGTCGTTGGCTGTTTGCTTCAAATTTGATCGGTTTGATATCTGTAGACCAAAACCTGAGAAAAATTTTAAAACTTGTTATTTTTAAAGTAAGCCCAGCTTAATCTCATATTCGTTATTTTCAAATTTAAAAAAACAACAAATTTTTAAAGGTGCGGTAGTTAAAATTGATTTACTTTAGGGAAAGGCAGAGAATACTAGTTTCGTCCAACGTCGGGAGATATCGTTCTATGGGGGCTCTATGAACGCCTTAACCTAAACCGAAAAATTTTAGGTGGAAAGTTGTTTACCCCAAGGAAGACTTAATACCAAATTTCAGCCATTTTGGCGGGATATTGATGCCACAACCTTCAAAATACCGGAAATCGGGAGGTACCGTACTATGGGGGCTATATGAAAACGTGGATCTATACCGACAAATTTCAGGTGGAAAGTTTTATACCCCCAAGGAAGACTTAATACCAAATTTCGCCCATTTCGGAGGGATATTGAGGCCACAACCTTCTAAATACCAGAAATCCGGAGGTACCGTTCTATGGGGCCTATATGAAGACGTGGACCTATACCGAAAAAGCATGCACTCACACAATGACACCCTGTAAAGTATGAAATAGAAAAGTATGGTGCCTGACGCTGGTGTATAGTGCAGTGTTAATCACCACTGGGTTCGCGAGCCGTGTCTGTGTGTACACACACAATCACAATTGTGGTGAGTTTGAACGTTGCTCTCAACACCGATCATCTTCTTTGTTTTAGCAATGAATTAACGCACGTTCAAACTCACCACAATTGAGTTCACACAGACACGGCTCGCGAGCCCAGTGGTGATTAACACTGGTATAGTGTAACCATAATCACGCTAGGGGTTGCAGGTATACTCAAAACTGACAAAATTTTGTACAAGGTAAGAGTTTTAGTCAAGGAAGTTGCCAATAAATTTGGGTAATGATCAGATAGTATTTTGCGGGTGAAATTGGCCATAACTTTTGTGGGAAAAATATCCTCATTTAATTTTTGGAAGACATTTTCTTTTCTGGTGGACATATTCCGTCAAATTATGTTTTGGCTTATTTGTAAGGAAATACATTTACCATGCATGTTACAAAATGTCGCAATCATGAAAGACAATTTTCTAAGTCATGATAGAGAAATTCCCAGTTTTTAAATTGAAGTAAATTACAATGATGCACGGGGTCTTGAATTTTTTGTGCCGCTTTGGGCAAAAGTAATATAATAACTCGAAATATTGGTCGGTTCCATACAATTCGCGAAAGCTATTATAAGGTCTTTTTTCTTAATACGAATTTTATTTTTAAGCTGCAGTCCGTCTATCCATTATAAAATAAGAACCAGTAAAAAAGCGTTAAGTTCGGCCGGGTCGAACTTTTCATACCCTCCACCATAAAATATTCTGAACTAAAATGGAATAATTAGTTTTCATTCCTGTCCCCAACTTTAAGTGGGTACGTTAAAATGTACATAAAATGTTTCACTCGGTAGGCCCTTTTTTATGGTGCCTATATCGAACTATGTATGTTGACAATTTTTGGTGGGCTAGAAATTGGGAGGTACCGTTATATAGGGGTTATAATAAAACATGGACCTATGTTGACAGTTTTTGATGGGAGCCTTTAATGTCAAATAAATCCTAATTCGGTTAAAAATTGTAGCTAGAATCCTCAAAATACCGAAAATCGGTACATAACGTGGGAACTTCAAATGTCATTAACAGCTAGTTCGGAGGTATGTGGGCTATACAAAAATATGAACTTAAATGAACAATTTTTGTTGGCTTTTAAATTTCAAATTACAGAAAGTTCGTCCAAAAAATAAAGCTAAGGTACGGAAAATCAGGAGCATTGTTTTGGGGCTATACCAAAACATAGACCTACGTTCGGTTAAACATCTTAAGTAAAATCCTCAAAGTACCGAAAATCGGGAAGTATCGTTATATTGGGGCTATGTTGAAAACTGTTGATGCAGATGTGTGGTGACCACTACAACCTTCAAATGTCAAATTACAGTTAGTTCGGTTAAAAATTTTAGCTAAAATTGCCACTTACTGAAAATTGGGAGTTACCGTTATATGGGAGCTATATCCGAACATGGACCTATGTTGACAATTTTTTATGGAAAGATAGTGTGACCACTATGAACTTCAAATGTCAAATTACTGCTAGTTCGATTAATGTTGTAGTTAAAATCATCAAATTACTGAAAATCTGGAGGTACTTGTATATGGGAGCTTTATCAATACATCAACCTTTCTTGACAATTTTTGGTGGAGAGGTGTGGTGACCACTAAGAATTTCAAATGTCAAATGTTCAAATTACAGATAATTCGGTTAAAACTTGTAGGTAAAATTCTCAAAATACCGAAAATCCGTTATATGGGGATACCGAAATCCGTTATACCGAGGTACCGTTATATGGGGCTATACCAAAACATGGACCTACGTTCATAATTACTTCGAATATAAGTTTTTTGGTCACTAAGAACCCTAAATATCAAATTATAGCTAATTCGTTCTAGAAATGTGAATTTAAACGTCAAAATACCTGTAATCGGGCGGTAACGTTACATGGACCTATGTCCACTAGTTATATAAGTTTATTGACATTTAAGAACCCTAAATGACAATTTATAGCTAAATCGGTCTGTAAATGTTACTAAAAACGTCAAAATGCCATAAATCGGTGGTACCGTTATATGGGGGCTATACCAAAACGTGGACGTATGTCCACAACTTTTGTTATATAAGTATATTTACACTTAAGAACACTAAATGTCAAATTATAGCTTAATCGACCTGAAAATGTAGCTAAAAACGTCAAAATACCGTAAATCGGGGGTACCGTTATATGGGGGCTATACCAAAACGTGGACCGAACTTGACCTGCCTGCAAACAAAATACGCATTTTCCCAAAATTTCACACAATTTTCACACTAAGAACTTCAAATGTCAAATGTTCAAATTACAGCTAATTCGGTTAAAACTTGTAGGTAAAAATCTCACAATACCGAAAATCACGAGGTACCGTTATATGGGGCTATACCAAAACATGTACCTATGTTCATAATTTTTTCGAATATAAGTTTTTTGGTCACTAAGAACCCTAAATATAAAAATATAGCTATTTCGGTCTAGAACTGCGACTTAAATCTTCAAAATACCTGAAATCGGGCGGTAACGTTATATGGGGGCTATTCCAAAACATTGATCTATGTCCACAACTTTCTTCATATATAAGTTTATTTACACTTAAGAACCCTAAATGTCAAATTATAGCTACATCGGTCTGAAAATGTAGCTAAAAACGTCAAAATACCGTAAATCGGGGGGTACCGTTATATGGGGGTTATACCAAAACGTGGACCTATGTCGACCACTTTTGTTATATAAGTTTAATGACACTTAAGAACCCTAAATGTCAAATTATAGCTAAATCGGTCTGAAAATGTAGTTAAAAACGTCAAAATACCGTAAATCGGTGGCACCGTTATATGGGGGCTATACTAAAACGTGGACCTATGTCCACGACTTTTGTTATATATGTTTATTGACACCTAAGAACCCTAAATGTCAAATTATAGCTACATCGGTCTAAAAATGTAGCTGAAAATGTCAAAATACCGTAAATCGGGCGGTACCGTTATATGGGGGTTATACCAAAACGTGGACCTATGTCCACCACTTCTGTTATATAAGTTTAATGACACTTAGGAACCCTAAATGTCAAATTATAGCTAAATCGGTCTGAAAATTTAGCTAAAAATGTCAAAATACCGTAAATCGGGGGGTACCGTTATATGGGGGCTATACCAAAGCGTGGACCGATATAGCCCATCATCGAACTTGACCTGCCTGCAAACAAAAGACGCATTTTCCCAAAATTTCAGCGTTCTATCTCCATTTTTGTCGATGCTAGAGTGATTACCACAGACGGACGTGCATAGATCGACTCAGAATTTTACCCTGATCAAGAATATATATACTTTATAGGGTCGCAAATGAGTATTTCAATGCGTTACAAACGGAAAAACAAACTTAATATACCCTCCATACTATGGTGGAGGGTATAAAAATATCATCTAACGTTTCCAGTAATGGTGCTATATCATTAGGATGGTTTTACAAAATCGATGTCGGATTTTCACAATGGAAGATGATAACACGTGTCACTGGGGTCTCAAAGTTTCCATAGTAATTTCTTGTCCAATCAATTAGAGATTTTTCATTGCTGTTGCTAGAAAACGAGCCCTACAAAGATTCTTATATTGCTCCAATAGTATATTTGATTACTTTTAGGTAATTTGAGTCCTATGATTACGGCCTTTGAAAAAAATGTCGTGACAATTCACCTTTGGCCCCATACAAATTACTATGGAAATTTTGGCATGTGTTAACATATTCCAATTGTTCTCAAACTTGACAAATCTTAAAATCCAACAAAACTAATAATATTATAGGGGTGTCTTCTAAAAATCCTACATCGATTTTTCCCTTTGAATTAAAACCAGTATATGTATCATGTATGTATGGCCCGACGGGTAAGATATGTATCAATCATATAAAATAAATTCCGTGGAAAACGAGTACCCAGGGATAGTGGTGTAGGGTATCACATGGTCGGCCCGTCCGACTATAGCCTTCTCTTACCCAGCATAATTTGATGATGACGATGACGTGATGTCATGGTATCTTTTGCATTGGTTCAAACGAAGTCGTGAAAGATCCGATCTCTTCATTAGCATTTGAACCAATGCAAAGGAAGTTGTGAAAGATCCGATCTTTTTATCAGCATTTCAATCCATGCGAATTAAGTCGTGAAATATCCGATCTTTTCATCATCATTTGAACCCATTCCATCGATCCAATAGAGATGAATTTTGTGTTTTTATTTACACACAGTTTCTAAATAAATAAGATTTATTATTTACAATAGGCTGGATGTGCAAAGGGTTGGTGAACATGACATGCCAAAGCATTGGTGGAAATGACATGCCAAAGCATTGGTGAAAATGACATGTCAAAGCATTGGTGTAAATGACATGCTTTTGATCCAAAAAAGAATAGCATCTTTTGGGGTCCACGTTCATATAAAATTCATCGATGAAGATGCTAAAAAGATGACATGCCACCCATGATTGAATGGCATCTTTGGCATCGAACATTTTGCTGGGTACTTGTTTTGCATGTGCTCATTTTATGCAAATATGTAAAAATATGCACGATATGCAAAATATGCAAAAATTTCTTATGCATTTGCGGAGGATTCCGCTGTCTTGTTATAATATTTTTATGTTGTGATGTCAAATTTCAATTTGCAACTTAAAAGCGCGTTTTTTTTTTTTGAAACTGGTTTTTTGAGATGTGACATTCTTGGAGTAAATGAGCACCTTCAATAACACTTTTAACTACCCAGCAAAATGTTCGATGCCAAAGATGACATTCAATCATGGGTGCAAGTGATCTAGCATGTCATCTTTTTAGCATCTTCATCGATGAATTTTATATGAGCGTGGACCCCAAAAGATGACGTTCTTTTCTGGATCCTAAGCATGTCATTTTAACCAATGCGTTGACATGTCATTTCCACCAATGCTTTGGCATGTCATTTTCACCAACCCCTTGGCATGAAATGTTCATGTCTTGTTTGGAAAATGGAAATGCTGTATTGAAATATGGTTTTCATGAAAAACAAAACTCTTTATTAATTCAAACGAATTCATGAAATAGCTACAATTAATTTATCAGTTTAGTTTTTCAAAAGTTTACATCCAAAATTGCAATGTAATCACCACCGCTGCAACGCAAAAGATTACTTCCTCCGTTCTCCGCAACTGATATTCTTTCATCTTACAAAAGGTTTTTTCAATTATCTTCCCATCACCAGTTCAGATTTCAACATGGACTCCAAATGCACTCCTTTAAGTATTTTTATTTCGTAAATTACTTTTATAATTTTGTTATTTTATAACAACATTTTGGTAATTTATACTCTTTTGTTTAGTGACGGAAATATGTAGGGATCTACAACCCGGCTTGCTTTAGGGATCTCTAAGAACAAAATGTAACGAACGGGGAGGAGAGACTTTTTATGGAAAATACCATTTATGCTTAATTAATTTATTTTTAATTGTTTCTTTCCAAAAGTAGTTTCTTTTTTATTTTCAGATTCTTGTTCCTTTTCGTTTCGGACTTTTTTTTCAAATTCCAAGAAGCGAGATTTGATTGATTTCATTCTATGTCAGATTTAGAACAGACAAGGGAACTTTTAAAATAGCAATGTGTGCAGTCCGATTCTATTTTTAGCTCGATGGTTGGGACTTCATATAACACCAATTGCTTAGAAGTTTTAGTTGTTTGATATGCAGGAAATGTAAGACAACATCACGACGACAGTTCTAACAACTTTGGTCTGTTCCATAAACTGCAATAATCTACTTATTTTTACTATGATAACAATTTTTCTTTTATGTTATCGGAAAAAATAGTAAAAATTAGTAGATTTTTGCAGTACTGGAACATACCAAAATGAAAATAAACAGGTGTGTAAATAAAAACACAAACATCATCTCTATTGGATCGATGGAATGGGTACAAATGCTGATGAAAAGATCGGATCTTTCACGACTTCCTTTGCATTGGTTCAAATCCTAATGAAAAGATCGGATCTTTCACGACTTCCTTTGAACCAATGCAAAAGATGACATGAAATCACGTCAAAGCAAAGAACCCCTTCCGTCAAATTTTGCTGGGTATGTGTATATAGTTATGTTCATATATACATACATACATTTATGTGAATGTGTACTTTTATTTACATGGATACACTCTAGTGTTTATATTTCATAATGAGGGTTCCTTTTGTTGTTAAATTTAGTAGTTGTTGTCTTCTAAATTAGCATAAATGCATATAAATTGTTTGCAATTATTTTCCATTGAGTCAGTCGTCTTATTTCATTGTTTAACATGGTGTTCTGGTTCCATAGATACACACCAACCTTTGAATACTTCGAAGGTAAATAGGAGACCTCTGCCATTTCATATGCGCTCGGTCTAACGTATGGTGAACATTAACAAGAACAGCACAACCGTTTTAAAGCTTTTATTATTCTTTTACGGGGTGCTACCGGGCTTAACACATTTATAGTCGTGGCACTACTAGCCATGGCACACAATAACGAATGGTGTTCTTCAATGGAATTATTAGGTACTTACATATGAATCCAAAAACATTAAGTGTGGATAGGATTTTAGGGATAAATTGACGATTGGAAGTTTTAGGGAAACATTGTCTCCCTGCCATATTTGAATATATTGTTGGTCAGAATCAACAAAGCTTAGAGACAATTTATTCGATTTTTTTAAAGTAGACCCACTTTTATGCATATGAGTAACATATGCATAAAGGTATCCTTACCATCGTGGCCTATAACAAATAAGCACCATTACTTCACCACTGTAAGCTGTGGCAATTTCTAGAAGCCGAATGTAAATCAGTTAGCAGAGAAAGGTGTTAATTCTTTATTCGAGTAATGGAGTTATGTGGGTTGGTTGCCTTGTGCTGTGGTGTAAATTTGCAATATTCTATACCGTTAATAACAAATAAAAATGGAAAAACTAAAAATACTTAATTATTGCAGTGGATATACTTATCTTGACACACGTGTAACTTAAGTACTTTGTACTTATACTTCCATTATGATATAGTCAGTCGAAAATAATTTTATGAATATGAATCAACATTAAATGGTGTGCTCCAATTCAGTAGTTTTTCGGAAATTCATTCCTTACTTGCACTATAACAATGCCCAGGTGAGGATATGAAAATATTTAGGCACTATTACCGTAGTTTTATTTCATATTTTGTATGAGAATCTAATATATTTTTGTGAACTTTTTCACAATCTGGTTGTTATCGAAGTATTTATAATTAAAATGTTATCTCATCTAAAGTAAAAGCTCATCAAAAGATGATACAGGTATATGAGGATGTAAAAAGGTCATAACCCTATTGTACATATATCATTAATTAGTTTTCAATTGAAACAACAAATAAAAACAAAATTTATTTTTTTAGAACTTCTAACCCCTAATTTTTTCCATTTGTTCCAAAAACCTTATATACATATGCAATTTTATGGCGAATATTTGGTTTTACTATCCCTAGTACGATTGGCAAGATAATTGTGGAGATTTTGTTCATTGCTCCTTTTGGTATCTCTGGTTCACTGTTGTGTAATGCCTTGAGCAGCCAGAAATCGATTTTCCTGGTCACTGATCGTTAATTTATATATGGGATTCGATAGTAAACATATTGAAACTAAGGAAAGCAAAATATTGGATCAAATTATTGGAAGGCGTGAGCGTGGCGTAAAAACGAAAAATGTTTCCCAGTTTTGGAAAATACGTAATTTTTGCACATCTCTGGAGAAAAAAACAGCTATTTCTCATATGACGTTATAAGCGATATTTATTTGTGTGGAATATAAAGGGCAGAAGGGACCTTGGGATTTCGTCGTTATAAGCGATCTGACAGCAATTGAAATTCTGATTCTGTAGTATCCTCAATTTCTTCGTTAGAATTGCCTTCGTCTAAAACTCCCATTATACATGGTAGAAGTGAAAACATTGTCATCGATGGCAAATAATTCATTAATATCTTCCACATGTTGGACGAAATGAGAATGAAGATATTTGTTGTATTTGGTTTGAGTTTGAAAAATATACATACAACAAAATATTGAGATAAATGTTCCTTCTTCGTATGGTTCGACGTTATAACCGATAGCAAAATTCAAATATTTCACAAAAAAACAGACGTTACAAGCGTTATAAGCGATGATGTTATAAGCGATATTTATTTGTGTGGAATATAAAGGGCAGAAATTAGGGACTTTGGGATTTCGTCGTTATAAGCGATATGACGTTATAAACAACGACGTTATAAGCGATTTCGACTGTAGTTAGAACGTATGAAAAACTCAGAAACACCCATATTTTGATAAAATATGAAGAAAAAACAAATTTTTAATTTTGAACCAGAATTCCTCTGCAATATCAAGATCCGTTCAAAAGTTACAGTGTTTTGACCAGTAAAAAACTATTCTGGCAGAGCTTTTAATACCCTCCACCATGAAATATTCTGAAGTTATATGGAATAATTAGTTTTCTTTCTGTAACGAAAGTACCAATGCACAGTGGCCAATTCTTCAAAAAAAAAAAAAAAAAAATAGAAATTTACAATAATTAGTGTCAAGTATTGTTTAAAGGATTCCACTGCGTATAGTTATGAAAAATATATGCGTTTCTTGTTTAGTAAGTGGACAGGTCAAAGTGACCCTATTTGGAAATTTACTCACGACGTGTCGTATTTCAGTATTTAAGTTGTTTATAAAATACGAGCACATTTTATATGAAGAAGGGGCCATAACTGACCCGCTTGAGGGTTAAGTAATATGAAACATGAAACTGGGACCCAAAAAAAAATAAGTACCTAAGGTTAGGCCAAAAATCAATAATTTTTAGAGTTTTGGCCAGTTTTTTGGCCAAGAAGCCAGAACATTTTTTAGTCTTCAGATATCTTATATATCTCTTATAAGTAATATGATTTTCCAGTTAATTTTTTTATCAAGGTGTAGACCGAGATATTTAACGCAATCCGCAGAAGGAATGGTAAGCCCATTCAGTTTTGGAGAAGACAGTCTCCTTTTCTTAAGAAAAATGTAACATGCACAGATTTTTCGGTATTGACTCCAATATTCCAGTTATTGAACCATTTCTCGATATCATTCAGTTGCGTTTGGAGTAAGTCAGTAGCTGAAGAAGGATCATCGTTAATAGCTGTTAATCTTCATAAGTAGCAATCATAGTCTCAAGTTCTTACTTCTCATTGTATCATCTGATGTATAAAGGGTATATAAAACAGGGCCTAAAACACTACCTTGTGGTGCACCAGCTTTAATGACACCAAAATTAAATTCTTCACCATTGATGTGTACATAAAATGTTCTAGAATTCAAATATGAGTTTAATAATAAATAAAAAGGAGCAGGTAATAACATTTTTAGTTTATATAACAAGCCTTGATACCAAACCCTATCAAACGCTTGTTTAACATCCAGAAAAGCAGCAGAAAAAAACAGTTTACATTCCAAACAATCTCATATAAACTTCACCAGTCTATGGCACTGCTCATTTCTATTTTTTTGTTAGCAATGATTCTATTTTACTTAACAAATTTATTTCTCCCGTGTTTTGACCTTTTAAGACTTGGGCATATGACCCAAAGTTATCTGAAGTTTGGTTGGGCATGGTGTTGTTATCATCATAAACAGTTTCGTTTCGTCTTGAATGCACGAGAGGCTTCTTCTGAACCAGTTTTTGGTGAATCGGGCATCCTTTGTAACTAGATGTATGCGTATTCAAACAGTGCACACATTTTGGGGCTGTATTTTCTGGTTTATTATATTCTAATGTGAAATGACCTAAACCACGTTTAACGCACCTAAAAGGTTTACGGTAGTATGACTTTGTGTGTCCAAATTCTTGACATCTAAAACATTGTACTAAGTCGTCAAATTTTCATGGGGGTTCAATACTAACAATGTTATTGAATATTCTAATAATATTATAAATCTCTTTATTGTTACTGTTGGGATCCAAGTCAACGAAGAACATGGGTAAAAGCTCCTTGGTTTTTCTGCTGATACTGTTACGGACCCTCCTTACGTTGTGGCTCTTGCTCATTAAAAAGGCTTGCATATCCGATACATCGGTAGTGCAGTGTAAATTTTTAATTACTCCCCTGTAAGCCCCATCTGTTTTCAGCGGATAGGTATGATAATATATTTTGTTACAATCGAAGTACTTAATTACTTTTCTGTACGAATCAATATTTTTTATCATGAGGCGGACTTCACATTTACCTGATTTAAAACTAAAATCTTCATTTGCAATAATTTTATTTATGCTATCCAACATTTTAGCAAAATTTTTGACGTCAGGAATAAACATTTGTGGCGGTTTTGGTACAGCTTAATTCGGTTCTGTTTCATCGATGTTGTTTTAATTTTCAATAGATAAAATAATACTCGAAATTGGTTTGATGTAGACGGTTGGTTGTCATCAACAGCTTGCTTCCTTTTTGGCGAATTACCTAAAAGAGGGGACACAGGTATTTTTCTTTTAGTTGACACTTCTTGCCATTTTTCTTATTGATCATCAATGCAATAAGTTGCATTACTTGTTGCTGCAACACTCATTGCGGCTTTTTTATTATTGTTATTTTTTGTGTTGTGGTCAATTCAGGTTTTGCAAGCAATGCAATTAGTGCACGCATGCAAAAAATTGGAGCACTGCAAGACAGTGCACTGCCTTTTTGTTTGTTAAAATTATAGAACAAAAAATGTAAATAAACCGTTGCAATTTTTATTAAATGGTTGTTAACGAAATATTGCCGTTTTAAGCAGTAACACGTCTGCCTATTAACAAAGTTAAACAACGGCTGTGAGTCGGAGAATGTGCCTAAAAGTTGCAAGCTATTAAAAGAGATGGACCTATGTATATTTTGTGACCACTACGAGTCCTAAATGCCGTGAGTCCTTGACGTTGTTTAGTAGTTGGGTTTTCCTCGAATTTCTAAGGGCTTGATATCTATAGAACAAAACCAGACAAAATATATATAAAAGAAATTTGACCTTGACAAATTTGACCCTGAAGATGAAATTTTATGGATTTTATGTGTTCAAGAGCTATATATTTGTCTTAGAGAGAAACTCAAAATTCTAAACGTTTTAGAAGATATGAGCCTAACGAAACGATCCCATAACCGCGGAAGTGCAAGTGATGGGAAGAATACCGAACCATGTGCTGTGCTTTCTGACATTGCATAAATGCAGGAAAGGGGCATATATAAAGGGGTTTATAACAATTGTCGTAACGAACAAAATGAAATTGGACCGTTGATGGTCAAAAGTTAATATAAAGTGTTGGACGTTGAGACATGTGTTTCTTCTGGGGGCTTCTTATAATCATAGTCTCTTTTTCATTTTCATACATATCTATATAGTCCTACACAACTACCACTACAAAAAATACATTATATTATACTCTTAATGTTACCTAGTAACAAATTCTACAAAAACAAAACAAATTGTTTATGGAAATTATAAATTATTTTCCTGGAATAAATCTTTTCTAAATTCAAAGGTCGTTAAACAAACACACTCAAGTGGAACCAAATCAAAAGCAAGGCAAACGTTAATACTTTATTACACTGGAAGATCCCAAAATTCCGTTTCCACACCATCTACCAACATTTTTATTTGAAAACGTGAATGTGAGATTTTCACGTTGCTCGGAGGTATGCCACCACTTCTAGCCACCATTATCATTGACTGCTGCTCCCGTTTAACTTTCCTTCCTTAGGAAAAAATTAGCGTTAAAAATTCATCTGAAAACCAAAAAATACGAACATTATGGCGACTGTAATGTTTTTTAAAGGTGAGGTAAAAGTGACGTTGTTAAGTAAACTTTTTTATGACAGTACCTAAAAAAAACTACCCTCAATTTATGTTGAAACGTTTAAACTACGCACACCCAAAGGATCATCAAAATCAAATGAATTCCTTGAAGATATTAAAAAAAATTACAAAAAATCCAAATTAATTGAATAACAACCTAAAAAATTGGTACCCTAATTTTTTTCTTACTTCCATAACGACCCAGAATAATTGCCTTTTTAGTACGTCCTAATCATTAGTGTGGGTCGATTAAGGGGCGGGTTAATTAGGAGTTTGTCACTTGATTTGAATAAATTCTCTATGATTTTTGTAGTTTTTATCGAATTCAGTTAAATTTTTTGTTGTATAAATTGTTTGTGTATGTGTGATATATTAGGGACTAATTAGAGATTATGTACACTTTTTTCTTATAGTGAATTTTGCGAAATGCAACTAAGCACGGTGTGCGTCTGACACACGTCTATGTTCTTTTGTGGGTACATGAACCCTGATTACCCCTGTCATTTTTTTTTCTTTGTTTTTTACAACACCTTGACTTTAAGCGATAATGATTGATGAATGGATCTATAGGGAACGATGACCAAAAAGGCGTTACAGATCTACGCAGTGTAAATGACTTTTAATTTTTTTCCGTCGTGGGAAATCCTTTTTTTTGTAAAAGTCAACGATGTCTATTATTCTAAGGGTCATTTGCTCTATCCATTTAAAATCTGTTTCAAATGAATTTGCACATTGGTTATGCGAAAAGAAACAAAGGCTAATCTAAGAGCGAGGGTCGATGACTCAATGGATATTCAACGGTCGTTATTTGAAAAAGTCTACGTTTCAGGACGTCTACTAGAGAAACATTTTTCCTAAAATGCAAATTTGAAAAATAAATAGTACATTGATATAATATTTTACATGTTTTTATTTTTTTGTTTTTGTTTCAAAATAATAAACAACAAAAAACTTACCGACTGGAAAGACATGTGGAATCTATGGACATTTAAATGTTCTTTATTGACGGCCATTCAAATGTGAATACGAATGTTGCACGATAACTATCTGGCATAACAATGAAAACCCGAATATTTACCCTCAAATATACCCTCACGATCTTCATTATTCTGCGAGTGTCGGCCACGATTGAATTCACTAAACCAGTTTTTTATAGTGCTATAGTATAGCCCTTTATCGACATACAAATATTTAATTTGATCGATGCACTCTTGCCGTGATTATCCACGTCGAAAGTTGCAAAAAATTAACGGACGCAAATGTTCACAAGTAAATTCCTATTTTTTGTAAAGTGATGTTTTGAAGTCACTGTAAACAACACAACACATCGTCGTATGACAAATTGTCCAGAGTACGTGGCGCCTGGCAACACGCGACTTTTGTATCGTTACTTTAGAACTATTATTTATTTGGATGTACGAGTACGTGTATAGCGCTGAATATGTTCATGCATATTCAGCAGTGAATTAACATGTTTTGTTACCCAGAATATGTATCTCTTTCAGAATTTTATCGTGTTTTTTTTACAATGAGAAACATTCTTAAATTTTTCTCCTTCCTTCTTCCGCTAAAAATGTAAATTTTCGCGTAACTAGAAGTTAATGGCTTTCAATATATTTAATAGAATGCTTTGCACATTAATTCTCAATTATTTGAAAGCTTCTTAGAAAGCACCTAAAACTGATGTCATGCAAAAGAAAACATCTAAGTATGTACATAAGCTGAAGTTTACATGTGTAAAATGTCCATACCTTATTAAGAATGCTAATAAATTAAGCGGAATATTAAATTGAGTGTGAATCAAGTGCGAATATGTGCAACAAGTGTAGAGAAGTTGAGTCTTATTCCATGATGTTGAAAAATTTCATTGTAAGAAGTATCAAGATTGAAACATATATATTTTGCATTTTTAATGCAAATCATTTGTGCGGTCTTCAAATTTGAGATCATATGTGTTTGTGTGGAATTTGTTGATGGCCTTATTGAGCTACAGAAAAATGATGTCGAAATGCCTGAATATAGGGCGTCATGAAACATGCTCCAACTTGGTTGGTCATTTGTTAAGACCTTTATTCGTTTCCATGTCATGTCACGAGATTGACATTCGTTTTTAACCATAGGAATTTATGTGTTTCTAGGTCTGGCAGGCTTTCTTTTATCTTAGTCAATTCATTACCATTTGCGTTACAGATCTCATTTTCGATCGGCTTGCTGTTAGCTAGTGTAAGTAACTGAGTGAAATGTTTGCAGTCTTTCTGGAGGTTTAGGGGGAGCTCTATACAAGAGCCGTGATTTAGCAGTACAGTTGTTTAAACGCCAAATTCTGTGCAAGGAGTGAAGGGCATTGCTGGCTTTTTATCTTCATGGAATCCACCATCAATGCAAATAGTACATCCCAGATTGGAGAACACTGCGACATCCTCGATTGTCTGTTCTCCGTAAGTTTGAACTGTGGTGCTGTATGTTTCAACTCGCAATAACTGTGTTTTCTTTGCGTTAATTTTTAGTCCCACTTTATTGGCGTTATTTTAAAGAGCGTGTAGTTTTTCTTTCTCAAAACGATGCCCAAAAAATCAAAAATCATCTGCGTAATCGATGTCATGTAGCAGCTGATTAATGCTCCAGCGGATGCCATATGGCGCATCGGCAATTGTTTGCTGCAGAACACAATCCAAGAGGAGCAAAAAGAATGTGTGCGACAAGACATAACCCTGTTTAACGCCCATGATATGGGACCTACTGTGTATTGCCGAGTCCGAACGGAGCACTGTGGGTGGAATTCAAATTTAGCGGGAAAAAGTCAGAAAATTGTCTAACAGCTAAGTAAAAAATCATTAACGCAGTCATTTTTTAAACATACTGGTGGACACAAAAATAATAAAGAGTATTGCAATAAATGGTAATTTGTATGTTGCCAAGTAATATTGAAAAATGAAGCCAGACAGATTTTTTTTTCGAAAAAATGTCCGTCCAAACTTATTTTAAGTTCGAAGATGGGCTATATCGGCCCACTCCTGCCCGTACCTCCCGCACAAAAGTTCGAAAATGTTCGGAAAATTTGTGCGCACCATAACTCTTGAAGGGAGAACCGTGAAAATTCTAGCAGACTTAGATGAGGTTCCAATATGGTCTCAATCGTTCAGATTAGGACCTTCTCTCGAGTCGCTTTGATTTTTGTTGCAACAACTTGTATTCACTGCCCCCCATACGACGGTACAAGTTTTAACAGGGACAAGTCCATACTTCCTGAGAAAAAAACCCAATGGCACCATATGTTGTGGCTGGAGAGCACGATGACTCTCGAACTGATCAACCGAGTTGGTCCAAAATTTGGCATTCATCATATTTTGTCCAAACTTCAATTTCAGTTCGAAGATAGGTAATGCTGGTCCACAGCTTCCGGTACTTCCCCCAACATTTAAAAAATGTCACTAAAATGGTTTGCACTTTGTCTCTTGAACAGGTCAACCAATTTGGTCCAAACTTTGGATCTCCTAACATTTGGTCTAAATTTAGTTTGGATACCTCCCCCACAAAAGTTCAACATTTGTGTCCATGTGCAGTTTAGGGTCTGTTCGAAAATCCTTTGGAAATGCATACCGATGCCCTTCGATATGGTGCTGTTTACAGCGATATTATGTTTTCCGTGGACAAGTCCATGCTTCCTGGCATACTGGTACAATAGTTATACGCTAAAACCTTCTTAATTCTGGAAATCGGGAGATACCTATATATGGGCACTATACCAAAACGTGGATCTACGTCGGACATTTTTGGTAGGGAGGTTTTGTGTGTACTTAGGACCAGAAATACCAAAGCCAATATGATTGGAAAATTTGACGAATATCTTCAAAATACATAAATTAAAAACGTGGACCTATAGTCCCATGTTTGGAAATAATGATTTCTACTCCCCAAAGACCCTACTTCCAAATTGAAGCAAAATTGACAGTAAAATGTGGTCTTAATAACCAAAATATCTTATATGCTGAGGTACCGTTATGAGGAGGATATGCTGTAACGATGAGCTATATTCATTTATAACATCTGTACCAAATTATAGTCGCTTACCTCAATAAGTTTAGGAGTTATTAATTTTCCCCCGCTAGATTTGGATTTCGCCATAGTGCGGCGTATATTAAGACACCACTTATTGAGACGTTTTCATGGCTGAAATATTCAGAAACTGTCACCAACATTACACTGAGGGGTATTTTTCCACCGTTGCAAATTTCAGCCAGAATATTGTCCGAAGCGCTCAATACCTCAGAATGACCTTTAGGTCTGGTCCACGAGGGAGTTTGAAGTGCTTCCGGCAATGGTGCCCTCCAACGAGATTATTGCTCTTTTGTGAATTAAATTTCATTTCCGTTTTTGCCTTTTATCATATCAGTAGAGCGTGCGTTCTTACCTCTAAACTGTTTAATGACGTTGTATACACCTCGCACATTTCCTGTGTTGCACTATGGTGACAGCTGTTTTGCATGTTGAAATAACATCATGCCTAAAATATTTAGCATCATAATTAATTTATAAAAAATTATAAAACTTCTACCTAGGCCATCTAGCAATAGGAACACATGCAGTGAAAAACACATATCTAAGTTGTATTTAATGAAATAACACAACACTCCATCCATACCAACTTTATAGCTACAAAATTACTCTTCTCAAACTGGCCGGAAGGCAGTAAGGCGAAGAGTTTAACAACATGTTTTGATTAAATTTTGATGACTCAACAACCAAGAAAATCAATAAGTTTTAAGCATCTTGTTGCCTGGTGCTTAGTATTCCATGCGTATAACGTGATCCACTTGGATCGCAACAATTGTAGGTAGACAACAACAAGACCGATCATCTTAACTTCCAATTTTCGTCATCGTTCAAACAAAATCCGCTTGGTATCAACTTACATCAACAATGCTAACTCCAATTTTCAAAAGTGGCAAATATGCCGGAGCCGTTGGGGTTTTCAATCGCCGTTTTTGTTTTTTTGCACACAACAAAAACTGGAAGTATCAATTTTCTATTGTTGATGTTGACTTGGCTTGGTGGTGATGCGGGAGACAATGTTTGGTGGCTAAAATGCCGTCTTAATGTTTGGTTGTTTTAATAAAGACGTTTTAGCGAAAAAACACTCCTTGTTCAATGTTCGGCCATCTGGTATGTTATTGGTGTTGAAGATGGAACAGTGGGGGAACATTTTAGAAATTTCTGCACCGCTTACTATTTAGGATTACTTGTGGAGGCAAGGTTGTAACTTTCGTCCTAAAGAATAATAATTGTGAACACATAAAATCCATTCAACTTCATCTTCAATGTCTAAATTGTATAGGTCTAATTTCAATTATATTCTTTTCTCGGATTTTAGTCTGCAGATATCAAACCGATCACAATTGAAGCAAACAACCAACTAGTAGAATGTTCCTTAGATTTCAATAAACAACATTCTAGAACAAATCAACTCTGTAGAAACGGTTCTTAATGGCCAAGTTTCCCCTCCATAGATACTAAACCGTTCAAAATTCAAGAAAACAATTAACAACAATAATTTAGCAAAGATATCAGCAAACAACCTTCTGGAACATTCGAAATGTCTATAAACGGTCCATAAATGCGAAAATAGCCAAAAACTTTTGAAAATATTAGATTTTTATACTTTTTTCTCCTATTCTGTCCAGTTGATAACTTCTATTTAATATTGCATGTGTGCCCTTCATACAAATGAATATCCAGTGTCAACTTAATGACCGACTGTGCGTATTCTATATACCTGTAGGGCGATTATCTAACTCATTTTTTGAGTTACCGACAATTGTCGGTAAAATGAAAATGCTTATTATTTCGGTAATTACCGATGTTTTTCGGTAAGTTAGCGACGAATAACAAGCAGTCGTAAAGTTCTACCGATAGCAAGAGTGTTGTCAACATTTATTTAAACTTTTCATCCATAATTTTGCCTTTTAATTTGATCGATTTTTGTCTGTAACTCAAAAAATGAGTTAGAGAATCGCACAACTGATGAAGCTATAGCTATCGATATGTTGCCTTCTAATCTAAAAACTTGCTTTCCAATAAGACCAAAGCTTCGTTATATGTAATATCTGGTATTTCTGTTGATTTGTAACATATTTAAGAAAATGGGAGTGGTCGGGTCTTATGGCTAAAATATGTACCAAGGGTCTGGGAAACGGACACGTTCGTAAGTTTTACATATATAGCGCATTTAAAAATAGGGCACAGCGGATAACCCGCTCCGCCGAAATTTAACAAATATATAGCTTATTTTCATCAGGGGACATCCCTGTACATCATCTGAATTAATTACATAAAAATCGGTTCAGAAATTTTGGAGATATAACATATTTAAAAAAGGCATGGTTTGGCCTTTAGGTCCCAAAGAAGAGTTAGGGTGGGAGGCACCACCACCATTACAAATTCATTTTCAAACCGATACGTTCGCCAGATTTACAAAAATAGCGTTTTTAAAAAATAGGTAACCTGCTACCTTCGTAATTAAAAAAAGAAGGGTTCACCCCTGTACCTTATCTGAAAATTTCAGGAAAATCGGTTCAGTAGTTTCATAGACATGACATATTTAAAAAAGTGGGCATGGCCGTGTCGTTAGCCCCCAAATAGGTACTTAGGATCGGAGATTCAACCACCGTTGCCTCGTAAATTAATTTTCTAACCGACACGTTCGTAAGTTTTGCATAAATAGCGTTTTTAAAAAATAGGGCATAGTGGAGGTTTAAAATTATGGGCGCATGAACCGACAAAAATGTGGATTAGGATTGAAGTTCAAAAGTGTTGCGGAGGAGGAACTTAAAGAAATGGAACGACATAGTCCATTATGGGAGTGTGTCTTATTTTGGGACTTATATCTTTTCGATGGATATCGCGCCCACTAGTCAACTCAGCGTAGACCAGTATGCCAGGAAGCTGTAAACAGGGACACAACGAAAATCATCGGTATACGTTTCCAAAGGATCTTCGAACAGACCCTAAACTGCAGCTAGACACAAATATTGAACTTTTGTGGGAGAAGTACCCTAAAGGGAGGACCGATGTGGTCCATTTTAGAAGTTAAGCTAAATTTGAGCAAAATATTAGGGTATCCAACGTTTGGTCCAAAATTGTTGCCACGTTCAAGAGATATCGTGCATACCATTTTAGTGACGTTTTTTTAAATATTGAGGGGAAGTACGGGAAGTTGGGAACCGGTATTGCCTATCTTCGAACTGAAACTAAGTTTGGACAAAATATGACGAAGGGCAAATTTTGTACCAAATCAGTTGATCATTTCGAGAGTTTTCGTGCTCTCCAGCCACTACATATTGTGACATAGCTGGTTTCTACACCTTTCGGGCTGTTTTCTCAAGAAGTGTGGACTTGCCCCTAAAAAACCTTTACCGTCGTATTTGAAGCAGCAAGTTGCTTCAACAAAAATTAAACAAACCCGAAATTTTATGTGGGAGTTACCCGAAGGAGTGGACAAACCTAATGCATATTCGAACATGGTCTATATCTGGTAGATATATTTGGATGTGTAAAGTATGGACTAGATAGTTCACTCTCTTCAAGAATTTTCATGCGCATAACTTTTCCGAACATTTTTGAGCTTTTGTGGGGAGGTACCCGAAGGAGTGGACTGATATGGCTTATCTTGGAACTTAAACTAAGTTTGGACAAAATGTTCAGAAGGTCATATTTTGGACCAAATCGGCAGTTCCGTTGGAGAGTTATCTTGCGCTCCAACATCTACACACGGTGTCAAAGGGTTTTATGCAACTTGTAGGCTATTTGCATAGGAGGGCAGTGAATACAAGTTGTTACAACAAAAATCAAAGCGATTCGAGAGTAGGTCCTAAACTGAACTTTTCCGAAATTTTTGGCGGGAGGTACCCCCAGAAGTGGATCGATAGAGTCCATATTGAAACCTCACTTATGTCTAGTAGAAAATTTACGATGTGCAAAGTATGGACCAAATCAGTTACTCCCTTCAATAATTATCGTGCGCAAAAATTTTCCGTACATTTTCGAACTTTTGTTGGGGTGAACCGATATGGCTCATTTTCGAACTTAAACTAAGTTTGGACAAAACATTACGAAGGCAAAATTTTTGACCAAATCGGTTAATCCATTCGAGAGTTATCGTGCGCACCATCCAGCCAGACAGACAGACGGACGTACATTGCTAAATCGACTCCAAAGTGTCTGAAACGGATTTCGTCCAAACATACTTGGGGTCTAAAACCATTATTTCGATGATGAACATTTTGCCCCTTAGAATAAATGCTGTGGGTATAAAAATGGTAGGGCGGGGGACCTCCACACAACGGGTATTAACAATACGCGTACGCAATGGCGTTAAGAACTCTATATTTAGTAAGTGTTTGTAGTCCCTACTACTAAATTTAGGGATCTTGAACATATAAAATGTCAATGCTTGGTATAACTCGGATAACATTACTATTACATTTGGAGGTATGTGTCATATTGACAAGTCCCACTCCCAGCCCAGCTCTATACATACAAATATTAAAATTTTTTAGTGTCACGCAATTTGTAAGCAGTTTTCTTTAAGTTCTTGGGTCCAGATGGATACATATTTGTGTATACATGTAGTACTCACTATGACCTACTACCACAAATACAGTATCGGCCAAAACTAAAGCACCCCCTCAGTACATTTTTTTTAAATGATCATTTTTTTATGAAAACTAAATTATAAATTTATTTTTTATTTTTCTTTTTATTTATTTATATCTATATAATTTGAAAATACAAAAATAAGGAGATCAGAATTTAATAAACAAGAGTTAAAATTCAAAAAACATTTTAGGTCGCAAATATAAGCTATAAGGGGGCTATACCAAAACATAAGCCGATATTGTTAATATCAGGGTTTCGGAGTCGGAGTCGAGCAATTTTGCTGGAGTAGGAGTCGGAGTCTGAGTCGAAAACAAGTAAGAAAAGCGTTAAGTTCGGTCGGGCCGAACTTTTTATACCCTCCACCACAAATTTCAGCCATTTCGGTGGATTACTGAGGCCACAACCTTCAAAATACCGAAATTCGGAAGGTACCGTTCTATGGGGGCTATATGATGGCGTGGACCTATACCTACAAATTTCTGGGGGAAAGTTTTATACGCATAAAGAAGACTAAATACCAAATTTCAGTAATATCGGTGTGATAATGAGGCTAAAACGTTCAAAATATCGAAAATCGGGAGATATTGTATTATGGGGGCTATATGAACACGTGGACCTATATAAACATTTTATGGTAGAAATGTTTCTTAGCCTCTGGAAACACAAAATACAAAGTTACAACCAACTCTTTGGTCAAATGGGTCTAATACATTCAAAATATATTAAAATGACGCGTACTTTATAAGGGGTCTTATGTGGGGACTATACCAAAACGTGGGCCTATATAACCCAACTTAATAGGAATGTTTTCTGGCCTCTGAAGACACAAAATACCAAATTACAACCAATTCTGTGGTCAAATGGGTCTAATACATTCAAAATATATTAAAATGACGCGTACTTTATATGGGGCCTTATATGGGGGCTATATCAAAACGTGGACCTATATAACCCAACTTTGGTAGGAATATTTTTTGGCCTCTGGAGACACACGACGACGCGTCACGCGTCATTTTGTATGGGGGCTATACGAAAGCGTGGACCTACATAGCCCGCTTTCAATACCAAAAGTCCTACGTAAATATAACATATTTTCCCAAAATTTCATCAACCTACGTCAATCCGTTCGGACGCTAGAGTGATTTCCACAGACGGACAGACGGACAGACAGACAGACGGACGGACATGGCTATATCGATGTAGAATTGCACGCTGATCAAGAATATATATACTTTGTATATATATACTTTGTGCTGGTCGTCGACTGAATAAGCCGGCGTCTACCGTTCTTCTGCAATTCTTTCTTTTGCTAATTTTTAAACGTTAGCGATTTTGTATTTGACTAGTGGATGCTGTAGCATCATTTTTGGATGAATATGAACAATATCGGCTAATGTTTTGGTATAGCCCCCTTATAACGGTACTTTCCGACCTTCGGTATTTCGGGTTCCTAGTGGCCACAAAACATATCTACCAAAAATCGTAGACCTGGGTCCACGTTTGGGTATAGCCCCCATATAACGGTAACTTCCGATTTTCAGTATTTTGAGGATTTAAGCTAAATTTTCCGAAAATCAATTATTTCGCCTGCAATAATTAATAATTTAGTATGCTTTATGCCTAAAAGATGTGATTGTGTCATCCAAAATAGAGGATAAGCAACGAAATATTGATTTCAATATTGGGGGGTGCTTCACCTTTGTCCGCTTATATTTGCGACCTAAAATGTTTCTTGAATTTTAACTTTTGTTTATGAAATTCTGAATTCCTTATTTTTGTATTTTCCAATTATAAAGATATAAATAATTAAGAAGAAATAAAATAAATAATAAATAAAATAATTTCCTATTTTAAATCTGGAGATACAATTACATGAGAGTTTTGCTAAATATTTATTTTATGAAGTTTTAAGAGGAATTCATAGTTTCGTCAATTCGGTTCGAAAATCACAACATTTCATTCGTAATTCGATTATTCTATTTGTAATTCAAATTATTAAATTTGTAATTCGACTATTATATTTGTAATTCAAGTTGTTCCATTTGTAATTCGAATTATTCCATTTATAAAAAGGAAAGGAACAAAAAGGAATAAATGAAATTATTCGGATTACAAATAAAATAGTTCGAATTACAAGTAAAATAAGTCGAATTACAAATGGAATAATTCGAATTACAATTGAAATGTTTCGAATTACAAATGCAATTATCGAATTACAAATAAAATGTTACGAATTAAAAATGGAATTCTCCAATTACAACTAAAGTGATTCGAATTGAATCTGAAGAGGTGTAGATATATAAATATGTACATGGGTTATAAATGTTTACACGGAAAACTAAAAACGGGCCAGCAACGCGGTCCGGGTCAGCTAGTAAAGATATAAATAATTAAGAAGAAAAATAAAAAATAAATGTATAATTTAGTTTTCATAAAAAAACTATAATTTAAAACAAGTGAGAAAGGGCTATAGTCGGTAAGGGGCCGACTATGTGATACCCTACACCACTACTTCTGGGCATAATCTTTAAACATTTATTTTGTTTTCACCTATCTATCTTTTATACCAAACTAGCGGACCCGGCGAACTTCGTCTCGCTATTAAGGAATAAAATTTCCTACAAAAACTCAATTTTCGATTTTTCCAATTTTCCGACTTTTCCAGAGAGATTTTCCAAAATGTTCTTCCGTAAAGACCTTCTCCTCGAAAATACGAATAACTGACAAAAAATTTTACAGAAATCGGCCTAGCCGTTCTCATTTTATGAATAACTATACATTTTTACACCATTTTTATATATATAGATAGATGACTTAAGGCGAACTGAACCAAAATAATTAATATTTAATTTTATATTTGACTACTATCGACATCACCAACATCATTATGCTTCTATCTCTGTGAGAAAATTTCGTGATGATCCGATCAAAATCCTGACCTGTTGTGTGATTGCAGAAAAAGTGAAAAAAGGGATGTATTAGCGACCATTGCGATATCTCTATTATTTGACCACTTACGCCAACCTACTTTGCACAATTTTAAAGGTGGGATTTTCTACTTTCTTAGTCAGGCTTTGCTTTTAGATGATCCCTAACCAAAGGTGTGATATTCGTCATTATAATTAAAATCGCAAAAATGAAAACTTGGGTTCTATTAGCGACTATTGCGATATCTTCGTTAATTGACCACCTACGACAACCTACGTTACATCGTTGTAAAGGTGATATTTTCTACTTTCAGCGTAGCGTGATTTCCAAAAAAATGGAAAAATGGGATGTATTACCGACTATTGCGATATCTCCATTAGTTGTTCACCTACGCCGACCTAGTTTGCATCATTGTAAAGATGGAATCTTCTACTTTCATAGTCAGGCTTTGCTTTTGGAAAGTCCCTTCGTGGCGATCCGATCAAAATGGCGATCTGTAGCGTGATTACAACGTTTAGATGGACAGGCGGACCAGATCGACTCAGCTCGTCGAGACATTCATTTTGGTATATATAAGTATGGGTCTACGACCATTATTTCGATGCGTTACAAACCTTTTGGCCAAAACCAACTTATAATACCCTCCCCACACAGTGGTGTAGGGTATAAAAATGTACTGAGGGGGTGCTTTAGTTTTGGCCGATACTGTATGTAGTTTCGTAAATAGTCGCAATACCGACAGTTCTTCTCCAAGAGTTCATTATCACATCTTACTTTTTTAATTCTTAATCAAAATCTTAATTAGAATACTTTTCCACGTATTTTCAATTTTGAACACGTTAAACAATTTTGTTTTTCTTTTAACTGAATTTTATAAAATTTTACAATGTAAGATGTACTATCTTTGAAAGCCCGGTATGCCTTCATGAAGCATTGTCAGATTGAAATGTTTTTGTTTCTAGTGGTACAAAGTATCAAGAATATAATACCGTTACTATTTTATTCAAATATGTATATGCACGCAGATAAAAAATATTTTTCGCTTTTGTTGGAACAACAATATTTATTTTTGTTCCAACAATTCATTTGTTTTGTTCAAGCATTGCAATTGCAAATCCAAAAATATCATCTTTTGCTCCAAACGTACAAAACAATAAATTTTCGAAATTCATCAATATTGTAAAAAGAATTTTTACAAAAACTATTGTCAGCCTGGCAACCCTGTTACAGAAATTTTTGATTTGATCGTATATAATTCTCATATACACTTTCCACATAACTTTGGTTATGCATAATATTATGAGGATTTGGTTTTTTTGAAAATTTACTTTTTTACTGGAAATGATACACTCGGTCTTCGAGGATATTGATCTTTAAATCTCGTGTCGTGCTTATAAGACTGTTCGGCAGTAAATCTGCATATCAAGATAGGTCTTTCAATTCCACTAGTATCGCGTGTCGCTACCTCTACAAACGGTTGTCTTTGGCACAATTTAATGCATCAACCTTAAATTCTCGTTGAAAAAACTGCTCTGCCAAATCAATAAATAATAATAACAACTCGTATTTTGTTTAAAAAAATATGTTAATAATTCCTGGGCACTTGCCCAGCCGTTTAATCATTTAGATTAGAAAAAGAAAATCTGAATATATTACAAAATCCTTCTAAATCTCCCACTCCCAACATAAACATTTGGTAGAATTTGCGAAGCTATTGCCTTACTGATACGTGTGCAAATCGATCGGTTGTTTGTAATGTTGAATGCTAACATTTGTTCCCTCATCGATGTTGCATGTCTTTATATTTTTATATTTTTTGTATTTTTTCTTCCGATAAAATTCTACAACTAAGTTGCGAGTTAGTGAACCTCAAGGATTTAGGTGTTGCATATTAGATATTTTTCCAATATCAAGAAAATGGCAAAAATTAAGGAAAACAATTGTAATAATCTTAAAAGCTTTTAGCTCATTTTCCAAAATATATGAGCTCTTTCCAAAGAATTGAACCGCTCTCTTAGTTAATTGTTTTTTTTTTTTCGCCCTTTTAGTATGATTCAATCATTAGTTCGGGTTTCTTGTTACATCGTTCGCCGTTTTTGTGGAGCACAGGCGATTATTTGGTTCTTAAAGTTGTTCTATTACTTGGAGATTTCATTTGATCTCTTTATTACAATTACTCACTCGGTAAAATCACTTACGATCTTAGTTCTTGCAGTTTGTATGTTATATCGATAGTTCGTTGTCAGAACCCAGTCGATGCGTTTTCAACTCATCCATTTATCAGGTCTTTTAATGTCTCGTTGTTAAAGTAAAAATAATGAGTTTAACAGATCTAGTTTTTCGCACTTATCAATGAATTGCTCATTTGTAAATTTCAGACAATTGAAAATTTTTTATAGACTTATTTTAAAGTATAAGTAGCATAAAATATGTGGTAAAATTTGTCATTTGATCATAACAAAGTTGGTTGAGATATGAGTGTTGGAAGGGAAAAATTCATTGTAATTTGTATGTAGTATAGAAATTTAAAACGTGTTTTTCTCGAAATGACATTTTGAAATCGGTGCCAGCTCTAGCTCGGAATCAATAAACCGATTATCATATAATTTTGACATCAAAAACTAGTCCTTCATCGATCGATTTTATTTTTCAGAATTGTTTTGCCCGTTTTGTGACGAAAATACATCAGTTTTTAACCCAAAAATTGAAATTTTGAATTTTTGTGTCCAACGATTATGAACTAGATCTTTACGTTCTTAATAAGCCTACAAAAATATATGACGATCGGTTCATTAGTTTCGGCCCCGCAAAACGCTTTAATAAAATCAGGGGTTCGTAGACGGCCACTTGCCACAAAACTACGTAATACTTTTCTAAAAGAAAAATTTAGAAAGCAGATTAAAATGTGGTCTTTTAGATGAAAAATATCTACTAAAAATTTTTCGCAGTTTTCTTGGAAAAAATCATGAAAAATTACTTTAGTTGGGCTTTACTAGTTCATTTTAAAATCTCTTAAATACAATGTTATAGACATTAATGCTGCCAAATTTCAGAAAAAATGTCGTTAAAACCATGTCATATTTTGTATAGCTAGCTGGTACATTTCAAGCCTGAGTTATTATAAATGTAGCTTTTGCCACTTTTGAAGTGTCTGGAAAAAGTCTGCAACGGAATCTCTAACTCGGCTAACAGCCACTCTCGATTGCTTTCATTTTGAAACGAGTAGGGTCTAATTATTGTGGCAAGCCCCTGATGTATAATTTGCCTGATTGATTTACATAACGATCGAAAATGATCAAGACATTAATTTCTTATTAACGCAGCCTCAAACCGCAACGTAACATCGACAACAAGCCGTACATCCGAATTCTGCCATACACTCACCCAACTATCATTTTCGTCTACAAACTATCCCAACAACAATCTACTATCATCCACTCCAAAGCTATGGATGTATTCGAAACTTTCAATAAAAACATTGGGACGTGGTATGATTAAAGTGTTCCTGGTGTGCTTTTGATGGCCAAACAACTCAGACAACTGCCGCTTCACCGTTCACCAGGACGAAGCAAAAAATTGTTCACACACATGGATATAAAGTTATTATTTTCTTTTTAAGAAATATTTCAGTTTAATACCTTCCATGATCATCTGCCTCTACTGCTGCGCCTCATCACTATCATCACAATACTCCTTACCCATTCTTAGGCATATTCGGAACAAGTATCTATTGAATTTGTTTAGGTTTATGGATGGGCGTTAAACGCCGTGTATACCAAACCGCAAATCACATTTGATGCCGTCAATTGGCATGTTTAAACATATAAAGCAATTTTTTTTGACTAACGATGTTCCAATCAATCGCTCCCAGCAGCATCAGAGAATCAAAGTAATTCAATTTAACAAAAATCGTAATAGGAGTATTATGTTTTTGATGAAATAAAAATTACTACATTGTAGCATGCAGAGCATTAAGCAATTTCAAGATGACCCTGTAAGCCCAGCATTAGTGTGATTCTCTAACTCATTTTTTGAGTTACCGACAAATGTCTGTAAACTTAAAATGCATATAATTTCGGCAATTAACAATATTATTCAGTAAGTTAGCGACCAATACAAAAGCAGTCATAAAGTTCTACCGATAGCAAAAGTGTTTTCAACTTTTATTTGAACTTTTCATTCATAATTTTGTGTTTTAATGTTACCGATTTTTGTGGATAACTAAAAAATGAGTTAGAGAATCGCACTACTGATGTCTTCTCTTGCTGTCAAAATACATTTTTGTTTTAAAAAGATATTTCAGTTCAATCAAAAGTATAATTTTACAAATTGTGTTTTTGACATTTTCAAATCATATTTCGTTGTTTAATTCTTTTTGGCGCATTTATCACTAGAACAACTTTTGACAGCAAGAGAAGACCTTTTACTTTTCTGGGTAACCTTACTAAATGAATCTTGATGTAGAGTTTTTCATTCATTAATTTTCATTCAATAATTAATTCCAAATTTCAGGTTTCCAGCTCTACCTTTTCATCCAAATCCAAATTGTACCAAATTTAGTACCATTTAGTACTTTAGGTACACGTAAATACGAAATTAAAAAACAAAATATGTTTCAATCCCAAACTCCATCAGTAATTTTAATTCATAATTTTCGGATCCAAGCTCTATTCGTTCTCCCAAAACCAAATTGTACCAAATTAGTACAATTTAGTACATTTCGTACGCAATAAGTATGCATTTTCAAAAATACCTCAATCCTGTGCTCCAACAGTAATCTTAATTCCAAATTTCAGGATTTCACCTATACCCATTCACTCAAATCCAACTTGTACCAAATTCCCGACCGTTTAGTACTTTTCTTACGCATAAGTACGAATACTCCAACAGTAGTAATTATTCAAAATTTCAGGATTCCACCTCTATCCATTCACCCAAATTCAAATTGTACAACATTTAGAAGACTTTAGTACTTTTCGTACACATAGGTACGAATTTTCAAAACCACGCTCATACCTCAATCCTACTCTTCAATAGTAATAATAATTCCAAATTTCAAGTTTCCAGCTCTATCCGTTAACCCAAATCAAAATTGTATCAAATTTAGTACCATTTAGTACTTTTCGTACACATGAGTACGAATTTCTAAAACCATTTCCTTTCATAAACTCCATTTCCCAACCTTGATTTCCATGCCAAATTTCAAGATTCTAGCTATAGCCGTTCAAAATATACAATTGGTACTAAATTTTATAACTTTTAGTACTTTTCGTACACTTATAGGTCGAATTTCCAAAAACTCTTTGGAACATCTTTCTAACTCTCCATCAGTGACCCTCATTCTAAATTTCAGAATTCTAGCCCTTCCCGTTTACCTAATACAAAGGGTACCATATTTAGTACCTTTTAGTACTCTTCGTACCCTTCCAGTTCGAATTACCAAAAACCCAGCCTTGTCTCACCCCTACACACCAACAGCAACCCACACTGAAAATTTCAAGCTTCTAGCTTCAGCCGTTTCGTCTTGGCGATGATCTCTCAGTCACTCACTCACTCACTCACTTATCACTAAGCTCTTTTATATAATAAAGATATGCAGTAGACTTACGCCCTTATAGTTTGAACACACAGTATTATCTCCTTTCTTGTGGATGGGATGCTCATCGCGTTCGTGGTCTTGCTGCCAGAGGTGGTAACTAGCTGATGCATACACCTTATCAGCCTGAACGTTTCGGCTGCTGCCTTATTATTCTTCAGCCGGATTATTGCTGCCTTTACGTCATTTTGGGCGGTATCTGTGGTATCTTCGTCGTCATAGCTAGTACTGTATATCAACGGTTTGGAAAAATGCTCTTTCCATATCCTGAGCACACATCTATTACCAAATTACCATACTGGTCCCTACAGGAGGATGTGCCTGTACCAAAACCATCAGTTTGATATTTCACTCTGTGGTAGAATGTACATCTCGATTTTCCATTTCTCTCTCTTTCCTGCAGAAAGGACGTTTCTCCTCTCTTCTACTATCCGGCTTCCTATCTTGTGCGCACGGTAACAGCAGGACATTTCTGGTCATACCATGGGTTATTTGGTTGAGGTCTCTGGTTTCCAAGTATTAATTTTGCGGCTGCGGCCGCATGGAGTGAGCAACACTTTGCCACTGTGTTGATATGTTATCTGGACGAGGAGTGCCTTCATTAATCAATCAGGCCAGTTGAATGGAATATACTGCGGCTATCTGTTGTAATTGCAGCTTACGGATGTTCAAATTTCTTGTTGTGTGTGTTCGTACTTTTTTTGCTACGGGTATGTACCTTTGTTGCGACAAGGTAGTGGTCCGAGTCTATGATTGCTCCCAGGAACGATCGTACATCCACACGCTCGATGAATGTCATATTGATTCGTATCCAATGTAACAAGAACTCAATATTGTTTCTGATTTCGTACGAAGCAGCAAAAATCTAATTGATACCGTACAACAGTAAAACTGACTCCATTATGCACGCATATTTGCTAGACATGAACGAAGTCTCTGAAATTCATGGCCACTCGCCATTTATGGACTTGGCATTAAAACAATTACCAAGTATTAAAGTAATCAATTTTAGTTGCACTTTCGTGTGTGCGCATGTCATATTCTCTCGCGCACACATATTCGTATACATATGGTCGCGTATACGAGATATCGTTAAAATAAATAGCTTACAACACTTTTATGGATCATGATTGAGTTGTCATATTTTATCGCCACAAATGACTACTTTGCAATGACGATCAACTTCGTCATCATGGTCAACAACAAGCTGCACGACTCCTTGACAAGCTGATGCCACCACAACATGCAACGTGCCCATGTAGCATACGTGAATCCACTGCTTACAAATGAAGGATAATTTGCAAAATGACTTTATTGGTGAGTGAGCATCGTACACATTCGCTGCAACAATCACTTCAACCGCTTCAAAAGCAAACAAACAGCGGAACAATTTCAGATGTCTGCAAGAGGCGATTATTCCGGTGAGCTCAAAGGAGACCGCCACCTGTAAGTGTTTTAAATTTTTGCATTCATTTCATTTAAGTGGAAACAAATAAAGACATCAGAGGTAGGTAGGTGTAAGTGGAACAGCACAAGGCAAGACCTTTTGGGCATGACTGCCTGCTGATTCACAACGTTCCCAGGTGATAATATGGCCGCCATTTCCGTAATGGTAAGTAATTGTTGTTGTTTGTTGCTAACGAATTAGGTTAATCGTTTTAAGGTATTCTACCATGACTGATCGATATGAAATTCTGACACTGGACACAATAAAGATAGCTTGATGGCGAAATTAGGTATATTTTGAAACCAAAAGATATGTTAAAAAATTGGTGCTTGAAAGTATTTCTACTCCCAAAGAAATAATAAGAGGCAGAATTATTTTCATTACGCCGAGATGTCGAAAAAGAAGACCACATGGCGACAGAATGGTTTAATATTTATATTGACAATATAATTAGTCAATGAAGTCTGTCCTTTTTCCTTCGTGTTCACTCTAAACACTGAAGTTTTTAAAGAGGAGTTATCTCATCGATGGCCATGAAGTAAATAATATAAGGTTGGGTTATCTGGGAAATTAGTGAACATAACGGTTTGAAAATTGTTAACTGAAATTATTGAAAATGTTTCTTAAATTATAAACTTTAAACAAATGGTGAGTTTTCAATAAATGTTTTCATTTTGAAATTTATTCCAGTTTTAGGCTTATAATTTTTCTTATAATCGATATGTCACAATCAGGGCTGCTGAGTCGAGCCATTTTTCCTTCGACTCCGAATCCAGGCCACTTTATTTCGCGACTCCGACTCCGGAGTCGACTCCGAGGGTAATTTCATATAACAATGCAAATATATTAAATATGCACTATTTACAACTTTTTCCTATACTTGGACCATATAGGTATAATTATATGTTGTTTTCCCTAAGGTATTTTGTAATGCATGTTCCATATTGACTCTGCCAGCAAGAGAAACAAGTTAGAAAGTTTTAGTCGGTTTTGCCGAAATATATGTAAGAGTATATACGCTTTTAAAACTCGGTTGGATAAAATTTCTGTGTTAAAATTGAATAACCTACCTTAAAGCTCTATATTGATTTCTCAGACATGCAAGGAGAGATCACTTTGTTCAAGAATGTGGGATATGACAACAAAATCTTCTTTGGATTGTTTAATACAAATGACAAAACTTGTAAATTTTTGTTTAAGTGTAATCTGGATCATAAGTACTATATGGGGTAAGCAATTCAAGACCAGGTCTTAAACTGGACAAAAGCCCACAAATTTTAAAAATTTGTGGAATTGTACCCGAAGGAGTGGAATGAAAAATGTTATTAAAATATTCCAGATTTATCGTGACATACATAGGCAGACAAGAAATTGTTCTAAAATCTTCTTCGAAGTGTGTTTCCTCATAGAAGATCTTAGGACTTATGTAGAAAACATGTTGTACTTTATCTTGATGATCAGTAGCATTTTTCATAGAAGACCACAAGGTAGTAGTCCAATAGGTTCTCTCACAGAAGATAAGATGAGAAGACCAGTGGATCTATAGCAGAAGACTTGCAGGACTTCTATAAAAAACAAATAAGTCAAAACAAGTGAAGTGAAGGGGATGATAATGTGATATCCAACACCACTACTCCTGGACACTAACTTTCCACGAAAGGTTTTGAATTTAAATTACATTAAAAAGTATATAAACGACAACATTTGGATCCCAAAATATTGACCACATAATCCCAGCAAAATGTTCGATGCCAAAGATGCTATTCAAGAATGGGTGCAAGTGAAATGGAATGTCATTTTTTCAGCATCTTCACTCATTCTTTTTACAAGAGCGTGACCCCCAAAAGATGCAATTCATTTTCAGATCCTAAGCATGTCATCTTTACTAACTCGATGGAATGGCATCTTCAATAATTCTTTGGCATGGCATCTATACCAATCCTTTGGCATGCCATCTTAACCAATTCCCAAGAATAGCATTTTCACTAATCTTTGGCATGTCATTTTCACCAACCCTTTGGCATGTAATTTTCACGTCTTGTTCGGAAAATGGAAAATGCTGTATTGAAAAATGATTTTCATTTTTTTTATTATATTAATTCAAAGGAATTAATGAAATAACTACAATTTATTTATCATCATAAAGTTTACATCTATAATTGCAGTTTGTTCTCATTGTTGTAACAGTAGTTAATACGTTTGTATTCTCATTTTTCTGCTTTATCTGACTCTGGGTCTATCAGTCGTAAGAATGTGGCTATTTCGCTTTTTATATGGTTTGTAACCACAAAGCTGCAAACTTAAGTTTCTTAGCAGGATTGGTAGGGCAATTGAAAAGGAGCAGTGTGTCGTGGCCCAGCCTGGGCAGATGTTTTCCACGGTGTCATCAGTACTTGCCCTATGGGAATTTTGACGTCTGCACCATCCCGAGCGTATTGACCCAAAATTAATCTGGTTTGTCCTGAAAGCTGGCGCATCTCAGCTGCTATAGATGGTGGATGTTCTCCAAGGACCGCATTCACACGATAACTGTTTACTGCATCTGCAACTGCATTCGTGTGAATGCTACTTGGTTGAAAGGCTTGTTGATCTAGAGGTTCTCTCTTGTAACGCTAGACTTCTCTTTCTAGATTATGAGCACGGCTTGCTCTAAGTGAGTCCTCTGCTAATATGGAGATGGAGATGGCCTTCAGCGCAGTTGTTGTGCTGCTTACGGATCCTATGCTATTGATCGGCAACTGGAAAGTTATTTCTGATGCTGGAAGAACTATAGCCACAAGGGTCCTTGCTACGGGTGACAAAAGCGAAATCGGTTTGTAAGATTCACCTTTGCCGGCATCCTTTTCGGGCTTCAGTAGCTGGCCTATTTTCCTGACTTCGGAAACGATGTGTTTGGCAAGCGACAGGTTGTAAATTTAAGTGAGAAACTTGACTTCCGGCCGTCCCAGCTGTTGCAGTCTAAACACCGCCGCTGCACGCAACAGAGTTTACTTCCTCCGCAACAGGTTTTGATTCATCTTACAAAAGGATTTTACTTCACATCAGTGCAGTGCAGATTTCGACAGATTGCTATTCGTGAATTTTATTTTACAACGTTTTGTCTGTGTTTAGACACACAAATTTCTCGGGAAAGTAAATTGAGTTTTTGGGAGAGAGCGGAGAGGAAGGAGCTCCTCAATACTCTTTCCTACGCCCTATTGCCTAAAAACTGAATTTACTTTCCCGTGTGTCTAAACACGGACTTTGGAAATGTTTGTTGTTTTGTAGGGATCTACAAATCGACTTGTTGAGCAGGGTTCTCTAGAGCAGGCAAGGAAACTTTTGTAATTGGTCTGTTCCTTTACTTTTAAAAATGGTACCTGTTGCAAAATATAAATTATATGCCTTTAAAAGTAAGGAAACACTTTGCGGGTAAAAACTGGTAACCTCAGGCACGTAAAGGAACACGACTAATACCAAAGAGTGCAGTCCGACTCTACTTTTAGCTCAATGATTGGGCCTTCCTAGAATAATAAATCTTACATTGCTTTAAACGTACACATTTAGATAAATTAAAGAATATATACAAGTGTAAAAATAAAAACAAAAAAATTCATCTCTATTGGATCGATGGAATGGGTTCAAATTTTTTTTTTCGAACGTTCCCAAGGCCACACTTACCCGCCCCTGCCGACCGAGGGGGCGACCTCCCCATAACGTGGGGATCGCGTACACACCATAATCCGAATCATGGTGGGGCAGTATGTGTAGGGAGAATACCAGCTACAGAAAATTCTTCAGCCAGTTAAACAATATTATAAATTATGCATTTAAAAAAGAAATTATATTCGACTTAATAGCTTCAATATTCATGCAAAAGTCAATATTACAATAAAGGGAGTTAAAATCAGAACACATTTTGCTAATAGGTTCACTAGACGAATAGTTAGTACGATTAAAATTAGTGTATAAAAATTTATAAAATCTAGATTGTCTAAATGGAACATTTATTTTAACTGATGCAACAAGGAAGTCTGATGGTACATCTCCATTTAATGTTTTGTAGACCATAATTGAATTAAGCATTGTACGTCGACTTTTTAGAGTTGGTAGTCTGATTAGTTTTAGTCTGCTAGTGTACGAGGGTAGTACAAAATTATCATTCCAATTCATACCCCTAAGGGCGAAGAGTAAAAATTGTTTCTGTACCGATTCAATTTTGTCACTATAAATTCCATAATATGGATCCCACACTACGGAACAATATTATAATATAGGTCTTACTAGAGCAGTGAATAGCTGTTTAGTAACATAAGGATCTGAGAACCCCTTAGCCCAACGTTTAATAAAACTTAATATGGTTATTGAAATTTAATTTTGTATCCACCAAAAGACCAAGATCGACAAATGAATCGACTGTCACGAGTAATGAACCACTAATACTGTATTGTGCACGCAATGGAGATCTTCTAGAGAAGCACATATGTATGTTTACATTTCTTTAATTTAAGGTCCATATTATTAATGTTGCACCATTTGGATAGTGAGTCTAAATCATTTTGGAGTAATGTAACTTGAGTTAGTGACTTATGAGTTAAGTATATCTTAACATCATCAGCATACATAAGTATTCTAGAGTTATGAATTGAAGAAGGCAAATCATTCACAAATAATAAAAACAGAATAGGACCAAGGTGGCTACCTTGAGGAACGCCAGATGGTACTGTAATAGATTTAGATAAAGAGTTTCGAAATGAAATGACCTGAGACCTGTCAAGTAGATAAGAAGAGATCCAGCATAACAATGAATTACTAAAGCCTATCCGGTCAAGTTTATAAAGCAATAGCTTATGGTTAACTCTATCAAATGCCTTACTAAAATCTGTATAAATCGTATCAGTCTGCTTACCATGAACAAAACCGTTTATCACATCTGAAGTGAAATTAATAAGATTTGTTGATGTGGATAGACCCTGACGAAAGCCATGTTGTTGGGGGCAGATAATAGGCAAAACTTTAAAAGTGATTACTTCTGTTATGAGCCTTTCAAATAATTTAGGTATAGCACTCAATTTAGCTATTCCTCTATAATTTGAGACTTCAGACAAACTACCAGATTTATGAAGTGGTATTAGAAATGATTCTGTCCATACAGAAGGGAAGTAACTATATTTTATGGAATAGTTATATAGTACTGTTAATGGAATAGCCAATGTAGTTGAGCAATATTTTAAAATACTACTTGGAATGCCATCGGGTCCAGGCAATTATTTATTTTCAAAGAGCGTAAATCTTTTAAGACTTGAGCACTTTGAAGGAAGGGCATGGATATTGTACTAACCGAGTTTATCTGGTACGGGTACGGGCTATTTAAATTACAAACATGGTCTGAATATGTTGATGAAAAGAAATTTGCAAAACATTCTGCTATTTCCTTATCAGTAACAAACTCTTTATTATCGCTTTTAATAACAGAGGGTTTAGAGGAAACCTTACGTTTCATATTAACAAATTCATAAAATGACTTTGGATTTGTTTTAAATCCAACTTTAACTTTTTCTAGATATTGATTATATGATATATATATAGAATAATTAGCATAGTCAGTAGTGGAACCGGTTTTCTTAAATTTTCGAAAAATCGATTCCTGGAATTTTTTAGAGATACTAATTCAGGAGTGATCCATGGAGATCTGTCAGAATTTACAATACGGATTTTCGGAACACATACTAGTAAGAAATTATTTAGAGTGGAATAGAATTTATCCAGAACTACGTCGAGGTCTGAGGAATCATTACAAACGCAAATAGAGTTCCAGTTAAATGAAGATGTTAATAAATTTAGTTTTTGAAAATTAGTTTTCTTGAAACAAAACATTGTTTCATAAGAAGGTATAAATTTCGTATTCGTTGACGGATCATATTCCATTGATATCAGCAATGTTGGATGATGAATATCTTCGGGAACAGAAATTGGAAAATGACGGCATAATTCGAAAAAATGAGGATCATTTACGAACACTAAATCAAGGGTCCTACTGTTAACATTTAAGATATTATTAATCTGATACAAATTAATTTCAGATAGCTTTCAGGTAGCTATGTCACTAATCCATTGGTTAGAGAGTGAAGGAGAATTTATAGGAGTCAACGCATCGGAGTCTGGTAACGCAATCCATTTAATTGACGGTAAATTGAAATCGCCTAGAACAATTAATCGATAAGAATCGGATAATTTTGATACAACAGTATTAATTGCTAATAAATGTCGTTTATATAAAATAAATTCGGATGAAGGAGGAATATAGGATAGCGTAATAAATAATTTGAATTTTTTTTAAATCAATGCTAATTGCTATAATTTCGATATCATCAAAATCAGACAATACTAATATATTTGAAGAAAATTTATTATCAACAGCAAGCAGAACTCCACCACCTTTTTTATTACATCGATCTAAGGAAAAGATCGGATCTATCACGACTTCCTTTGATTTGGTTCAAATGCTGATGAAACGATCGGATCTTTCACGACTTCCTTCGAATGGGTTTAAATGCTGATGAAGAGATCGGATCTTTCACGACTTCATTTGAACCAATGCAAAAGATCCAGTGAAATCATGGCATCTCATGGAACCACTTCCATAAAATTTTGCTGGGATGTCAATGTTATGTAGGAAGATATATAACGAAATCTAATAAAGGACAAACAGTCAAAATGAACCACTTCAAATTTGGTACTATAAATTATTCGACAGGAATACTTTTGGTTAGAAAGTTTGGATATTATTCATTTGACATCGATTATTAGAGGCGATTGTCATACAATACTTGTTACAGTTCCTTATTGAAAGGAAAATATATTATCGGCTAAATTTTTGGAATTTCAAAAAGGTGCCTGAAAACTTTACATAATATTTTAAGCACATGCCCTAGCATTGCAAACAGGTAAATTCAAATTTTTACGAAGGATTGGGTCGTAATCTTTTTCATAAAGTTGCAATCCATATCCTGACGACAGAAAAATCTGTAGTTTTCTTTCATATGATTTTTTTCCTGTTAAAAATCACAATTATAACATTCAGACGTTATTCCACGAGCGGAGTACTAATTTGCGGCTAAGTTTTCGACTTGATCTCTGAGTTTTTCAGTTGCCTCAAAATATAATACACTTTTGGTCAATATGAGCTAAATTCGCAATAAAAGACTTCATACAACATATACATTTTTGAAGGCTTTTTATTTTTATACCATTTCCTGCAATCAGGATATGTATATGGAACAAAATTACTACCAAATCCGTCATATACAGTCGACTTTATCTATTAGTAATGCTCAATCATGCGACTAAAATATTATGTAAAGCTGTCAAGCACCTAACTTTAGTAAAGATCCAAGAATAAGGCTGATAGTATTTTCTTCTTTCAATAAAAGCTTTTAACAACTATAGCAAGATCATTGACAACCTGTCACTTATAATATGAAACTTATCTGTTAAAATCAATGTCAAAAGAAAAATAATACTCAAGTTTTCTAACCAAAAGTCGTCATGTGGAATGTTGTTGGAATTGGTATGCGAAAAGAGGGTCTAGGAAGACGATTTCGCAGATATACATGGATTTTGGCCAAAACAAATATGTAATACACTTTCCACATTATAGTGAGGTTGTAAATAAGTGGGATCTAAAACCAGTGTTTCAAAGTGTATATAATTTTGCCATAAATATGGCGGTATCTTAAGAAATTGATTCAGCTTGAACACTTACGCAAAAGGTGCAATTATAATTATATTTTCATGGAACTTAACATCAATTTGACCAAACAATAATTATAATAATGCCTTTGCTTACACGTTTTCTCATAGTTTTCTTATAAAATTAATAAGCGATTCCCAAAATTAATGTTCATCTCTCTACCATATAAAAATAAAATAAAAATTGTGTTGATAAATTTAGAAAAAAGAATTTTGTCCGGAGTCGGAGTTGAGCTTTTTTTCACGACACCGACTCCAGCAAAATTTGTTAGACTCCGACTCCGACAGCGAAACTCTGGTCACAATCAGGCATTGTGCCAATTCAATTCGCAAAATTTTGAAAACATTTTTATCTTCTGTACGAATTTAAAAGATAGTCGACAAAACGATTAGTAAACGTCAAAACACAGATTTGGCAAACAGCAGAAAATTGATTATTAACCTTGGCAACAAAAAAAAAACAATTTAGTAGTCGGGCAACAAACAAAACAAACTGACAATAATAACACCATATTCTTTTGTTGGCTATCATTTACGCAAGACATCATTCCATTCCAATTGTGGAAAAGTAACTCATCAACAACTTTTATTGTCTGAAATATCCATGGGGTAAATTGAATTGTTCTTTCTGCATTGTTTCAATGCATTCTGTTTTAGTTTTTGCCTGTGATTGTCGGCAATACCTTTTGTTTTCACTTATTTCTGCACTGCGAATATATCATCCAATTAATTTTCAGTCAAAAGAAGAAACACGCAAGTAGTATGCACGCATTAAGGCATTCATACATATAATGTGCTGGAATAATAATTTTAGCTCAGGTGGACGATTAAAAAGGAAGACCAGGAAGTTAGAGATTCCAAATACATCTTATAGGACTCAATAATTCTTATTTTAATCTGTCTAAAGCTTGTCTGAGAAGATATGTATGTAGACAAAACATGTTCTTACAATGAACTTCTAAAATTTATAGGTGAGGGACTACGACAGGGACTATGTTGTTGCGTTCTGTGTGAATTCAGTCCCCAATGAGTCGTCGTCGTATTACGAAACTCCCTCGTCGTCAGATTATGAAACTCTCATGCAGTCCAATCCTAGAAAAAACATCCTTTTTTCAATTTAATTGCAATGGACTCCGAGGTAAGATCGAGGAAATAGTAGATTTCATGAGTCGAATGAACATCAAGGTCGCGGCAGTGCAAGAAACCAAGCTCAACAACAACTGTAGCTTACAACCTTGTGATGTTTAGAAAGAATCGCACCAGAAGTAGAGATGGGGGATTAGCTTTCCTGTTGCACCAGTCTGACCAATACAGACCATCTCGCTTGAGCCTGTCTCTAATGACCCGTACATGGAATGTATGGGGGTAGCAGTCAGGTGTGCAACTACCGAGATAGAGTTGCTGAACGTATATATCCCGCCGAGAAATAGCTGTATCTCAGATTACAAGCCTCACATTAGTCCGTTTTTGGAAGGTCATAATCGTCTGGTCCGGGGGGACTTTAATGCGCATCATGAGATGAGGCATTCGGCCCTCGGAAACGACCAGAGGAGTACAACGCTGGCCGAGCAGATTGATAGCTCTACGTTTTGCACGGTCAAGGAGGACGCCCCTACCAGAATTAGAGGAGAGTGTCACAGTTCTCCAGACATAACCACCACAGTTTATAATACCATCGGGAACGCTAAATCATTGAATCATTGAACGCTAAATCATCAATTGAGGCCTTAGTCCTCCCCAGTATCAGAAATAGCTATCAAGTTGCCGATCATCAGCATGTATTCCGTAAGCAGCACAGCACGACAACAGCGCTGCGTGCCATCTCCACATATATTTGTCAAGGACTCAACCAGAGACCGCCGTGTGATAGAATAGTGATTGTGGCGCTTGACTTATCAAAAGCCTTTAATACAGTCAGGCACTCCACGCTGTTTGAGGACATTGAGCAGACAACCTTCCGACCAAGATTGAATATGCAGATTTCCGCCACAAAATCTGCAGCCTCTCTGTTCACCACATGGACAGCGCAGTTTGGACGAGAGTTGAATGTCGTGGTCGACGGTAGCAGAATTCCGGCCACAAACTGCCCCAAAATTTTAGGGGTCACATTCGACACTACATTCAAGTCGTGCGTACACGCCACAGCTATCTGCGACAAAGTGAAAAGTAGGAACAAGGTAGTCAAGTCCCAAGCCTGCATCACTTGGGGTGCAGATAAAGAAACCTTGTTGACCACATATAACGCGACAGATCGGTCTGAGGTAAGCTATGCGGCTCCCGTTTGGTCCCCGAGATTATATGATACGAATTGGAAAAAGATTCAAACCTGTCAGAATGCCTCTCTGTGAACAGCAACAGGGTGCTTCCTCAAGTCTTCAGTGGACCATCTACATGATGAGGCAAATATTCTTCCAGTAAAGCAACACAATAAAATGCGGGATATTGCAGTCGCCTAAATTTTTATTGAAAATGCACTAACAATCTAAGCCTGTAAAATGACAGCTATTTTAAGTATAAATCGCTGCCAGAGATTGTCTGTCAAATATTTTTCTAGGTTAGTTGGAAAAGACGAAACCCTCACATGTCTGTATAAAACGCATACAAAGTAGATAAGTCTTATATTTTTAAACGGAAATTGTCTCAAGTTGGCAGAAAAAGTTTATTTAAATTCTAGTGAAACATTATTGACATGATTCCCTCTATAAATAAACTGGAGCTGCATAAGGTATGAGCCACGGTCTATACAAGTTCTGCGATAAGGCCAGCTGCATTATTGTGATTTGAAATCCAACAAGTATACTCTTCACCAAAAAATATTCTGAACTAAAATGGGATAATTACACTGTGCTACAGTGAAAATTTGCAGGGGTTCTAATGCATAAATTCGGTTTTGTGGGAGTCCATAGAAGACGAAAATACCTTTTGCTTCTTTGGGTCACTTCGGTTTTTGATTTTATAACGATAAATGTAGTGAAAAATGGGCTTTCTTGGATTTTCAAATTTAAACGGACATTATTTCTTTTTTCCACAACCGATTTTCACACTCTATCCTTTATTGGAAAGGGGAGAATATTGTCTTTCGAACAAGCGATTGGTTTTTAAAATTGGTTTACAAATGGCTAAGTAATAGTGGTTTATATGTGACAAAAACCCATTAAAAACAGTGGCATGTTTTTCCTCGTGCTCTAGGCTGCGTAAACGATACCTGACAGTACAATTATTTACTGTTAGCAAGTAGGAAATTTAGTTGGCTTTCCAAAATGGGAAAAACCAACGAAATCGGTTGAAAAATGAATGCGCTATGGCATTTTTTGTGTTTCAACTTTTTGGTTTTTTTCATATTTTCCTTTATAAAAGAATTTTGATAAACTCTTCAAAACACCTAAAATAGGGAGGTACAGTTATATGGGGTCTATACCAAAACGTGGACCGATATAGCCCATCTTCGAACTTGACCTGCCTATGAAAGACACTCTGGTGCACAAATATAGTGTTCTAGCTCAATTATTGAATAAATCGGCAAAGAATTTTATCCTGATAAAGAATATACATATGGCGATTTCTGAGTGAAATCGGACACTATTTCAAAATGAGGTCTTTGATTTCCTTTATATATCTTCAGATTTTGTGACTAAAGGTTCCAGAGATATCGCGCCTTGAAAAAGTCGAATTCTGTAACATTGGTCAAAATAGAAAAAAAAACTTTTTTCTATTTTTTATCAGCTATCTAATAAAAATATTTACTTTTTGTTGTTTTATTTAGGCTTTTTTTTTTGTTTTATTTAGGAACATTTTTTGGATTTTTAAAATGGAGTAGCAATTATTGTACCAGCCGGTCAATAAACGAACTAAACTGATGATCAAATAACTACAGCTTGGGAATTATCTGCGCCAACTAATTTTCCAAATATTAAAGTGATATTTTCTTCTGAAGATGATTATTTAAAAACGAAAGAGGATTTGAATTTGAAATATGCAATGTTTAAACCTATCGCGGGCACAAAAAAAAACTTCATTAAGTACTACCCACTAAAGGTAGTACACTAATTGCTAAACCATTCTTAAAACAGCAAAATGAAAAAGTTTTTAATATGTTTAAGATAAATTCCTAAATAAAACAACAAAACAAATGTAAATAAATAAAAGCTATTATAATTTTTTATTTTTTGGAAAAATAATATATTTTGGACTTTATTGACAAATTTTAAAAAATTTTGAATTGCATCCAAACTTCTTGTGCAAAAAGAAGCAAATAAAAAAGTTTTTTTTCTATTTGGAACAATATTAATGAAGTTATGAGTATTTTTTGCATATAGTTTTTAAGCAATTCGACTTTTTCAAGGCGCATGTACAACCTGGTATAAACCTTAGTCAAAGCCCCTATACAATGTTAATTTTCCCGCATTTGCATACAAAATTTATACTACAATTTTCCTTCCACAGGTTTTGGGATAAGAATAATTCGGTCGAGTTGACTCCCCAAGGCATATATGAATATATTTCCTATAGTTTCCTCATATGATTGTGGTTCCGTCCGATTTCCCGGAGCTGGCTCTCTGTCATCTGCGATAGGACTTCACTGACTGCAACAGGCCATTTTGTTGTCCTTTTTATCTTTTAGTGGTAGAGGTGCAACTTTCAGTCTAACAAGTTCAGCGTCCTTGAACAAAGCCATAAAGGACCAAAGTATTGCCGAGGCTCAGCTTAAAATCATATCAACCGGATGAAATATAACTAGTAAATATAACAGAGACATGCCGCACAATCTCACGATCGTGGCCAAAAATGGTAAAAACCAAGTATTTTTGAATACAAATGTATTGATGGGAATTGATAGAAAACATTTAAATTTGAATGAATTTAAATTATAGAACTGTAGTGGAATTCTGTAACTAATTTTTCGAGTTACCGACAAATATCGGTAAAATTAAAATGTTTATAATTTCGGTAATTAACGAAATTTTTCGGTAAGTTAACAACCAAAATAAAGCTGTTGCTAAATTCTACCGATAGCAACAGTGCTGTCAACTTTTATTGATATTTTTCATTCATAATTTTTCGTTTTAATGTTACCGACTTTTGTCGCTAATTCAAAAAATGAGTTACAGAATTCCACTACTGATATGCCAAGCAGTTTTGTCAATGTGAAGGTGCAAATTCGAAAATTGTTGGAAATAAGTTATTTTTTCTGATTTTACTAAAATGAATAACTTTTATTATGCTTCAATACTCAAATATTTAAAGTAATGGTCGTTCTAAAAGTAATTTTTACAGTTGCTTGGGATGTAATAAACTTGGCTTTATTTTTGATTGGAGGCAAATAATGATCATATGGTGTTTACACTTACCCAAGTCTGTAGTGGAGTGGGAAAATTTTTGTATAAAAGTGTATATAGATTATATTTGCTGCACATTGGGGTTATGACTTTTCGACATTTTTTCTCAAAAATGATGATTCCCTGCAGCTCGGATGAATACACTTTTCCCTACTAATCACTAAACTAACGCTTATTACATTGAAATATAAAAAAAAATTCACACCCAAATCGATTTGAAAAAAAATATATTTGTCAAAAAATGTATGTATTTTTAATTATTTCCTGTTTTCTAAAATAACGCTTATTCCCTTTAAATATTGAAAAAGATCATGCACCTACCACTTTGAAAAAAATTTGATTTTTTTGTTAAAAAATTATATCTTGGAAAAAAAACGATTACGATATTTTTATGATTCTCAGAATTAAAGATAATTAGTGAGATACAAACGTTATGTCAGTTTGGTTATCTCATGTGGCTCTAAAGTTTATTTTCAATTATATATCTGCTTATAATGAACTCACAAATTTCCCATGATTCGGATAAATTCAAATTTTAAAATCATTTTGCGCGTGAAGTTTTTTCACCAAATCACCTTCTAGTTTAGATTTTATGTAATTTTATGTACTCTACGTTATGATACAGGGTTATGAGGTTGTAAAAAAGTGATAACCCTACTGCACCCAAACATGTTATTTATCATTTTCAGTGACCAACACATTAAGGGGTTACCCCCAATTTTACGCAAGTGTTTTGGAATGTCCACTAAAGCTCGAAAACGGCCCATTCGACCATCATATATTTTTGTGGGCTTATTAGGTACCTAAAATATTGTCTTTACACGAGGAGGTTTAAAACAAGTAAAAAAGCGTTAAGATCGGCCGGGCCTAACTTTTTATACCCTCCACCATTAAAAATTCTGTACTAAAATTGAATAATTATTTTCTATCCTGTCCAAAATTTGTGGCGAAGACCACATTTGTGACCACTGATACCTAAATAAATTAAAAAATGCATATAGAAATGTATTCCATCTGTTGGCAACCTTATATGGGGATAAATCAAAGTGTGGACCTATGCTGATAATAGTTGTTGGAGAAGTTTTGTGTCCATTGGGAACCTCAAATGTCGAATTACAAATACTTCGGTCAGAAATTATAGTTAAAATCCTCAAAATACCGAAAATCGGGAGGTACCGTTATATGGGGGCTATACCAGAACATGGTCCTATGTTGACAATTTTTAGTGGAGAAGTTTTTTGACCAGTGGGAACTTCAAACGGCAAATTACAGGTAGTTTGGTTAAAAATTGTAGCTAAAATTCTCAAAATACCGAAAATCGGGAGGTACCGTTATATGGGGGATATACGAAAACATGGACCTATGTTAACAGTTTTCGGTAAAAATGTTTTGTGACCCCTGGGAACTTCAAACGTCAAATTACAGGTAGTTTGGTTAAAAATTGTAGCCAAAAAATTCTCTAAATACCGAAAATCGGGAGGTACCTTTATATGGGGGCTATACCAAAACATGGACCTATGTTGACGATTTTTGGTTGAGAAGTTTCATGACCATTGATAAACTCAAATGTCAAATAACTTCTAGTTCGGTTAAAAATTGTAGCTAAAATTCTCAAAATACCGAAAATCGGGAGGTACCGTTATATGGGGGCTATACCAAAACATGGACCTATGCCCATACCTTTTGGAATGTAAGTTTGTTGGTCACTAGGAACCCTAAATATCAAATTAGAGCTAATTCGGCTTGAAAATGTGACTAAAAACGTAAAAATACCTGAAATCGGGCGGTACCGTTATATGGGGGCTATACCAAAACGTGGACCGATATGGCCCATAATCGAACTTGACCTGCCTGCAAACAAAAGACGAATTTTTCCAAAATTTCAGAGTCCTATCTCCATTTTTGTAGATGCTAGAGTAATTACCACAGACGGACGGGCGCACACTGCAAAATATGAGCACTTTAGTGGAACTTTACTAATAACTTTTAAAGGAAAAGGTGTAGATTCCTAAAATTTTGCACAAATGTTTCTTATATTAGTGGACAGTGTGGGACTCAAATTGGGCCACATAGACCCGCGGTTTCCTGTAGCGGTCACGTAACGGTGGCTGCCGTTTTTACGTTTTACATTCATTTTTCAATCGATTTTGATGCAAATTGGTATATTGAGTTTTCAGCGGATAGAAAACTTATGTACAAAATATTTTCAATATAGGTTCGCGTTTTAGAATAGTCCCACATGCCGTGTTCCCTCATATTGGGTATTTTAAAGGTTAAAGACAAAAATTGCAGCCGATTTTGATGCAAATGTAAATTTTAAGATGTTAGCGAATAAAGAACCTCCTCACACAAAAGCTGTCAACATAGGCCCACTTCTGGGTGAAGCCCCACAACCCTACACATCTATTAAGGAGTTAAATGTCAATATTTTTTGTTTTCATTTATATATATAATGTTTATTGGTTCATTCAGCAGGTCTGTACCATTAATTTTGTTAATAATGTCTTTCAGATCATGTTCAGGTCTGCACTGCATTACAATTTTTAACGTATTTTGGTATTTGTACCGCAGCATCTAAAAATGTTGCACTATATGTAAATCACCAACATTTAGAGGTCAAAACTATGAAAAATTGCGAGAGGTTTCTTAATTTTACAGAAATTATCACTGTTAGAATTAGTGAGTCCATTTCGTCAAAACACAGTCAACAATGGCGATCATTGTCGCGTTTACCTTTCACTTTTGGAAAATGCAGCTGAATAAAATTCCCGAAGTCTTTTTAGAAAATCTTGAATATCTCCAAAGACCGCGCGATACCGCACCAATTTTATAGCTTTGCGAACAGAGGAGAATCCAATCTTTCAGATTATATATATCTTAATACGTGAATGTACGTAACTCACTTTTGAAATGACCACGGAAAATAAAAAATGACAAGTTTGAAAACTTCAAAAAATCACTTCTTTCCGACTAAAATTGCACGAAAACAATAAGGGTTTTTTGCATTTTTTTAAGTGTAAAATATCATAATTATTTTGTAAAATATTAAGAAAAATAAATCATGGCATACTGACTTACCATTTGTCCGCGCCGCACAATTTTTTTAATGAAACAAAAATACATTTCTTACAAAAAAAATATATATTAAACAAAAGTGCAACTTCAAATGCATTTTTTAGTCGTTTCGTGGAGTAAATCGGCAAACTGAGTATAGACCATTTGCAGTGGAGTACTTAGCTAACGAATTCAATAAAAGTTTGATTAATTTAATTACTTTGAAAATCCCTTAAAGTTCCACTAAACTTCCCAAATTTCGCACTGTGGGGCGGTCGGACGAACATGAATAGATCGACTCAGAATTTTACGCTGATCAAGAATATATATACTTTATAGGTTCGCTAATGATTATTTCAATGCGTTAAAAACGGAAAAACAAACTTTATATACTCTCCATACTATGGTGGAGGGTATAAAAAGTGTGAACTGTCAAAGTCAAAATTCCGATTTTTAGTAAAAAATTAACCGTTTTTGAACATTAATCGGTCAAAAGAACTTTTTTTAAGAAAAATTCTCTTATTTAAAACAAAAAATTTGATGTATTCAATAAGCCCACAATAATATATGTAGATTGAACACCAATTGTCAGTCATTATGTATGGATAATATGGCTAAAACCTTCAAAATACCAAAAATCGGACGGTACCGTTCCATGGGAGCTACACTAAAATGTGGACCACTACTCACAATTCTCTGTAGGAATATTTCGCAGCCCTGGCGAAGACTAAATAACAAATATCAGGTACTTCGGTTGGATAATGTTGCTAAAACCTTCAAAATACTGAAAATCGGGCGGTACCGTCCTATGGGGGCTATATCAAAAGGACGATCGACCTTCCCAATTTTTTTTATCAGAAAAGTTTGTTGTCCGCTAGGCACCCTCAATGTTAAAATTCAACCAATTTGATCAAGAAAGTTATGTAAAATCTTCAAAATACCGAAAATCGGAAGGTACCGTTATATGGGGCTATATCAAAACGACGATCGACCTTCCCAATTTTTTCCCTCGACATTTTCAGCCAACAATAAGTACTTGTACCAAAATTCATCCACCAACGCCAAATCCTTCTAGTTTTGGCCACGGTTTATATGAACTCGAGACATAGTGTACCGTAAGCCTGAGTGAATTGAGACTTTAATTTATGAACAGATCCAATACTGCCATCAGCAATTGGACCAATATTCCACCAGGTGCACCTTCGCTAAAACTTTCAAAACGATTTTCAGACAGCCCTTAAACTGAACGTTTGAGGTTTACGTGCATTTGGAAGAAATTTTACGATGTGCAAAGTTTCGGTCAAATTGGATACTCATTAGGTAAGTTATCGTACTCGTCAGTCATTTTATTTGATGCTGGCCGAGGTTGTTGCATCTTTGGGTCCATTGTCTCAGGAAGTATGGACTGGCCACCGAAAATAACTGCGCCGTCGTAAGAAGAAACTTTGTGTTGGTGGTACCTGAAGGAGTAGACTAAAGTTTGGACCTATGCAGTATCGGGTTTGAAACTCATCGTAGGTACCATGAATGGAATTCCCCCTGAAAAAACTTGAACCATCGTAAGTTGTTGCCTGGCCGCGAGTACAAGTGGTTACCAAAAGAAATCAATGCGATTAGAGAGCAGGTCTTAAACTTAAACTGCTCTAAGGAGTAGTGAGAGCGAACTTTCAAGTTGATCTAAGTTTGGACAAAACATAACGAAGGCCCGAATCGGTTGATCCGTTCGAGAGTTATCGTACGCTCCAGCCAGACAGGCAGACATAGCTAAACCGCTTCCAAGCGGGAACGTATATCGTCCGAAAGTACTTGGGGTCTAAAGCCAAGGCTTATTTGTAGAAGGAGTAGACCTCAATGTTTTCAGTCCAGTAAAAATTTGAAATTACAAATGCAAGATAAATCTTTCAAGAATTTCAAGTAATGTTATCCCAAATCATTACTTTTTTATTTTTCATTCCTGATACCTCTTTTTTCTGCAGATTATAACTTTTTCTTAAACACTGCAAAAACTCAACCTATAAATTGGCCTGTCTCAATTCAAACTAAACCAGACCGATCTTACTAATTGGCGTCAACGTTCATATTATTACTGAGCATAGTTTTCATTAACTTACTTTGTTGCTGCAATCGATATTGAAATGTAATTTATTTTATGATGATTGCCATCAAAATATGGAACAACTTGGAGAAAATCTTTAAATCGAAAAAATTCGGTTCGTCATTCATCAAGTTTTTAAAATTAATATTGAAAAATTGTTTATGACTTACTTTAACATAAAAAAGCTCCTTAAACACATATTTTTCGATTCTTGTGGGCTGTGGCACAGAAAACGAACAGGAAAGTCATTGCCAAAAGAGGCCTTCATTTAAATGAGGAGATTGCGGGATGTGGGTTCTCCTTTGGTTTTGGTTCACATGTATTTTGATTTTAACCGTTTGCATGAGGGGACCATTGGAACAAAAGGACAAGCCACAATGGACATCATAACCAGTTTATGTCGTTTCTGTTTTGCCAGAATTGTTTCTTTTGAGTTTTTTTTTTCGACGTCGCCGTTTTGCAGCATCAAAGTGCTATAATGTCTAAACAAGACCAACAACATGAAACAAGTTCTTTTTTACTGTAGCTGCTGCTGTTATTGTTGTTCGGTTGGTTGTTTGTAAGGCAGTTGTTTTTTTTCTGTTTCCAACAACAACAATAGAGCGCCTGCGGCGAGAAAATCGGTGGCATGTGTAACTTTTAGCGCTTTTAATTAACTTTTCAATTAATAAAAACATTACGAGTATCTCATGTTATGCTTACAAATATACATAGAAACCCAATTGCCGGCAAAAATACATATATTTTTAGAGACAAAAATAGGTGGGACGATTTACAAGTTTTGGAAAAATATATATAGTTCTCTAGATATAAAAATAATAATATCGAAACCATAGAAACTGTAAATACCAAGTAACGGTTCTGAAGCGGTTTGTAATAAACAGACCTAATTGGTCTCTCGTCCATATCACCGTGGAAAATACCAACCTTAAAATATCTTCTTCTGGCATTCATTAAAGGCAGTGAAAGAAAATATGCTTTTCCTTAAACTGGACAATAAAGGCTTGGCTTTATATAATTCGCATATACATTTTCCAAATAATTTTAGCATAAATGTTGTTTTTACCAACTCTCGTTGAAATATTAATTTCATTTAAAGATAAAATAAAAAACAAGTAAGAACGGTTTTCAGTTCGCCCGGCCGAACTTTTTATACCCTCCACCACGAACTGTATTGAAGTAAATAAGAACAATTAGCTTCCTTTCGTTTATGAAAGTACTAAACTTTTCCTCTTATTGCAGGGGTAGTATATCCCAACTGCTAATACTCCCTTCAAAAGAGCGCATATGGGGCGTCCTCATAGTACTTTCCAAAACATGGATCAATATTTACAATTTTCCATATCGAACTTTTGAACTCCTGGCAATACACAATACTATTTGACAAAAAAAAACTATCGAAATACATACATTTTGACAATACAGGCTAGATTTAAACCTGGATATTATAGACAGTGTGTTTGCGAGTAAGTTTTCTCTCATATGGGAACACAACAATCCAATCAATTCGGTAAGCTAGTTTCATTTAAAGTTCGTTCAAGATCTTGCAATGGTGGCTATAAAAAACCATGGACCTGCACTGACACATTTCAGGAGGAAAAATTTGTAGACATTTTAGTACGATTATTTGGCTTAAACCTACAAAATACCGAAAATCGGGATGTACCGTACTGTGGGGCTGTATCAAAACGTAGACCTATACTGGCAAAATTCTGGGGGAAGCAACATCACCACAGCAAAAAATAAAGGAAATCAAAAACTTCTTCAAAATGAAGTGTTCGATTTCACTCAGAAAACCCCATATACTTTATAGGGTCTCCGACGGATATTTCGATGTTTTGTGTCCGATTTCACTCAGAAAACCCCATATACTTTATAGGGTCTCCGACGGATATTTCGATGTTTTTTGGTCCAAAAGTTTTCCGACCACTTCAAACCCTAATTTCCAAATTACATCCAAATTGATTTTAAAACGTCCTATACAAAAAGTGGACCTATATAGCAGAACACACAAAATCCTAAATTACAACCTATTTGGTCGTCAAATTGGACTAATAATGACGTGACGTGTTGCGTTATATGGGGGCTACAACCAAGCGTAGACCTAGATAAAAAAAATTGGTAGAAATGTTTTTTAACCCACACAAACAGACAAAATCTCAAATTACAACCAATTCGGACGCCAAATGGACCTACTAGAAGATTTTCAATACCAGTTCTACGGACCTACAATACATTTAACAAAAATGTTATCCACCTAATTCAATCCGTACGGACACTAGAGTGATTTCCACAAACGGGTGGAAATTGCTATATCGATGTAGAATTGCACCCTGATCAGTAATCCATATAGATATTTGTATTCTTTGTGGGCTATGAATTGATTATTTCAAGGAGTTACAATTGGAATGACAAACTTAATAAGCCCTTCATTATATGTCATAGGGTATACAAATTATAAAAGAAATAAAGTTTCATAAATTTTGGTAGTCAATGATCAAACAGGTTACTAAATACAGCCACCCGGTTAAATGTTTCATTTAGAATATAACATAAAGAAACAACTTTCAACTTACTTTACACCCCTCGTACATAACTGGGTGTTCATATAATTATATTTTTTCTGATCGTATTAACGTATGGGAGTAACCGCAAATGTCATGTTTTGGTAGCAGTTGTTGTCGGTAGAATTCTTTAAGAGCCGACATTTGCTTTGTCAGCCAACATGATTTGAACACTTTCAGAGTCATGCCATACAGATCGGCTTGCAATAGAACTACTAATAAAGATGTCAGTTTACAAAGTATTTTTATTGGCAGGGAAAATGGGGTTTCTTCCGCCTTTGTTGTTCAGCTGCAAGACTGTTTTTTTAAGTAATCGGATATCGATTAGAGTTTTATTCGAATACTATTATTTATGATTTTGTCGTATAATAACCATATTAGAGAGAAATGATTTAATGCATTTCTTTCTTGAAAATAATAACACTGCTCAACAAAATTGAAAAATTTGAATGTTTCAACCGAAGTTGTTGTTGTTTCTAAATGAAATCGGCGAGTTATTTTCAAATCTGGTCACGGTCTCCATCAGCAATTTTTACAAGATTCATCGTATGTTTTCTATATTTTTTGATAAATATTCGCCATAATTATTTCAAAAAACGTTTTGTATCGAGCGTACAACATCTTCTTAATATATTAGTGTCGAAAAACCCGCAAAAAATATTTGTTTGTATCCGAAAATAACGAAATTCTGGGTAAAACTCGTAAAAACCGATTTTGAGCTATTTGTCAAGGACAAGAGCTGATGGAGAAAAACCGTGACCAGATTTGAAAATAGCTCGCCGATTTCATTTAGAAACAACAACAACTGCGGTTGAAACAAAAGTCGTGTTGATCAGTGTAATAAATGAAGATATTTGGGATAACAAATAAACGAAAGCAAACCTAATGATTGCAGTATTTATCACTTACTACTTACTTACTTAACTGGCCCATTACAGAACATTTGTTCTATAGGCCGAACTAAGAAGAGATCTCCACTCCTCTCTATTTGTTGCTTTGCACTCTGGAATACCGCGCCTTTTCATCTCATCATCCACTTGTTTGCGCCATCTATTCCTTGGCCTGCCATTTCTGCGTGCACCGCCATGTGGCATGTATTCATACGCCTTTTTAGCGGGTTCATCATCGCTCATTCTTATGATATGGCCTAGCCAACGCAATCGCTGCATCTCGATACGTTTAACTATATTGATGTCGTTGTATAGCAGATACAGCTCGTGGTTCATGCGACGTCGATATTCACCGTCAACGCCGTCAAACACACCAAGCACTGCCATGTCTGCTTGCGCAAGTACCCAGGCTTCGGAGCCATACATCAGCACGGGTAGTATCAGTGTTTTGTAGAGCGTTATTTTTGTTTGACGAGTTGTGGCTTTGTTTTTAAACTGCTTACTTAAACCAAAGTAGCATCTGTTGGCCAATACAATTCTTCTTTTTATTTCACAACTGATGTCGTTTGTTGTGTTTACGGAGGTGCCGAGGTAGACGAAGTCTTTTACTACCTCAATATTATAGGAACCAACTTCCACAGTCGGTCCGAGCTCAATGGACGCATTGCGCGTCGACACCATCAACTTGGTCTTCTCACCGTTTACCGCCAGACCCACTTTAGCAGATTCTCCTTCGACCTTTATAAAGGTATCAGTTACTTCTTTTACTGATCGGCCCATGATGTCTATATCATCAGCATAAACAAGTAACATGTGACTATTGGTGTAGATTGTGCCACTTCTTTTGACGTTTGCCTCTCGTATAACCTTTTCTAGCAGGATGTTGAAGAGGTCACACGAAAGGCTGTCTCCTTGTCTGAAACCTCTTTTGGTACCAAACTCTTCGGAGAGGTTCTTTCCTATTTTAACTGAGGACCTCGTGTCAGTTAAAGTCATTTTACAAAGCCGGATAAGCTTTGCGGGAATACCAAATTCAGACATGGCTTGGAATACCTTTGAACGCAGCGGACTGTCGAAGGCTGCTTTATAATCGACAAAAAGGTGGTAGGTGTCGATCTGCATCTCTTGGGTCTTCTCCAAGATTTGCCGCAGGGTAAATATCTGGTCAATGGTGGACTTGCCAGGTCTAAAGCCACATTGGTATGGTCCAATTATCTCGTTGACCATAGGCTTTAGTCGTTCGCACAATATCCCTGACACGATCTTGTAGGCAATAGGGAGTAGACGTATGCCCCTATAGTTAGAGCATACAGTCTTATCTCCCTTCTTGTGGACGGGGCACAGGATACTCAGGTTCCAATCGTCGGGTACTCGTTCTTCCTGCCAGATGGTGCTAACTAGCTGATGAATACACCTTATCAGCGTGTCGCCTCCGGTTTTGAACAGCTCGGCTGGTAAGCCATCGGCCCCTGCTGCCTTATTATTCTTCAGCCGATTTATTGCTGTCTTTACCTCATCTTGGCTGGGCGGTATACATTCAATACCATCTTCTGGGATTGGGACTGTGGTATCTTCGTCGTCTTCGCTGCTATTGGATACCAACAGATTTGAAAAATGTTCTTTCCATATCCTGAGTACACTATCTGTATCAGTTACCAAATTACCTTGCTGGTCTCTACAGGAGGATGTGCCTGTACCAAAGCCATCAGTTTGATGCTTGACTCTTTGGTAGAATTTTCGGACTTCATTCTGGCTCCTGTACATCTCGATTTTTTCACACTCCCGCTTTTCCATCTCTCTCTTTTTCCTGCGGAAAAGACGTTTCTCCTCTCTCCTTTTCTCCCTGTATCTCTCTCGTGCGCTACGCGTTGCTACGGATTGTAAAGTAGCCTTATATGCCGCATTTTTCTCTTCGGTGGCAGCACGACACTCCTCATCATACCATGGATTCCTTGGTGGAGGTCTCTGGTATCCAAGTATGGATTTTGCGGCTGTTTGCATGGAGTGGGCAATGCTTTGCCATTGCGCTGATATGTTATCGGGATGAGGAGTGCTTTGATTAAGCAATTGGGCTAATTGAGTGGAATATGCTGTGGCTATCTGTTGTGATTGCAGCTTACTGATGTCTAACTTTCGTGTTGTGTCTGTTCGTATTTTGTTTGCTACGTTTAAGCGGGTGCGTACCTTTGCTGCAACAAGGTAGTGGTCCGAATCAATGTTTGCGCCTCGGAACGATCGTACATCCAACACGCTCGATGAATGTCTTCCATCTATCACAACATGATCAATTTGGTTTCTTGTTTTCTGATCTGGAGACAGCCAGGTGCCCTTATGAATATCGAGATGATTAAATCTGGTACTGCTAACTACCATGTTTTTTGCAGCTGCAAAGTCTATCAGCCTCATACCATTGTCAGATGTTTCACTGTGGAGACTGAATTTCCCGACTGTTGGGCCAAAGATATTCTCCTTTCCAATTTTGGCATTAAAATCGCCTAGAATGATTTTAATGTCATGGGCAGGGCAACGGTCATATGTTTCTTCTAAGCGCTCGTAAAATATATCTTTGGTCTGTTCGTCCTTTTCTTCAGTGGGAGCATGAGCGCAAATAAAGCTGATGTTGAAGAATTTAGCTTTTATTCGAATTGCAGCAAGTCTTTCATTCACTGGGGTGAAGCTGGATACCAGATGTTTTAGTCTCCGACTAACTACGAATCCACAACCAAACTCATGCTTTACGTCATGGCAGCTATAATACAGTGCGTCACCTTTAGGTGTTGTTGTGACGCCTTTCCCAATCCATCGTATTTCCTGTATGGCAGTAATATCGGTCTTGTACTTTTCAAGTACGTCTGCCAATGCGAAGACTGCACCTTCTCTATAAAGAGTGCGAACATTCCAGGTGCAGATTCGCAGATCATGGTCCTTAAAACGTTGGCGGGGTTCGTCAACTTTAGAGGGGTTTGTTTTTCTTTTCTTTCGTTTTTTCATAGTAGGCTGTTTTTTCTAGGGGAGGGTTACTAACCCGACGCCCAAACCCAAGTTTTTAACGTTCTTATGGGTGAACGCGCGGCACATGTTAGCTCACTACCTTTAACGGGTGTTAAAGGCAGTTCCCCAGGTGACACCACGGGGAGGTCAGTGTCCACTTGAGATGAAAGAGGGGCCAAGATAAATCCTGGGCTTTGCCATGTTAAAACCGGTCAGGACCGTTGCTTGGTATCTTCCATCCCCTACGTCACCCGCAGTATTTATCACACAAATGCATAATCTTTCAAGAACAAAATCACAAAAGATTCAAACCACAAAAGTTTCATATGAAGAAAGACAGAAACAAATATTGTTTTCATAAAGCCTAAAATAAAATTTGGATGTTATGACCGTTCACACCGACAGAAAGATATTCTGTTTCTTCACACATTACCCTTTTTATAACCTGTACATTAATATGGAGGATAATATAATGCCCATATAACGGCACCGCCCGATTTGAAGTAATTCTAAATTTTTAGCTACATTTTCCTGTGCTAATTAAATATAATTTAGCATTTGGCTCAAAAAAATCTCCACATAAAATTGTGGACTGGAAAGGAAACTAATTATTACCTATTAGTACAGAATTTTTATAAAACGTTCGTGCCGTCCTAACATAGTGTTTGTTTTTACTTTTTGAACTTGAGGAGGTAGAATTCAACCAAGAATTCGGTTTTTAGTTTTTGTCGTCACTAAACACTAGCACAACAAAGATCTTTATTCATCTCATTCTGAATACGAACATTTTCTTGGTAATGAAAAAGCAACAAAAAAAATTGAAAAACTGTAGTATCACTAGTTTTTTGATTTTTTTAATAACTTTCTTGTTGTTGCTGCTGCTGTATCAGCCATTCTGACAATATTGATTGAAATTTAATAACGTTCATGGGTTGGGCCTTAATAATTTTCAATTTATGGCATCTTTAGTACAAAATTATATCTGATTATGGATTCTAGTCAAGCAAATTGGACAGAATTTCCTGTGTTGATTATTTTTTGTTGTTGTTTTTTCAGTCATTGAAAATGAGATTGTAGACGACGAAGGAAATTCTTATTATTGTTCTTATAAAGAAACACGAGCGCACAACAAGCCTACTTCTGGCTTAAGTGTATGTCCACCAGGGCATGTGACTATTACTCACCCCTCTTTTTAACCTAACCTAAATGAAAGATTATAAAAATATACGACGACCATAATAATTTTGTTATGCATTATAAAAATAATATCAAGGTTCGAAAAAAATATTTTGTCTGAATTTAAATTTAAGTTACTTAAATTAGACCCCAAATAATGTGAAAAGGGATTGCATCAAACATTAGATGACGTTTTGGTGCGGCAAACGTGACGTCTACGTATAAGACAATCCAGTTTTACTTGAATAGTCACAAAAAGGGATTTTGTACTACATATCCAGATCGCCGTTTGGTTTACGGCATACTGAATACTGACAGTGGGCGTTCCGCCCTTTGTACATTCTCCCAAATATCAACAATAATCAGTTTCTACAAGACACAGTTTTATATTTACATCAAAATTTCCCATTCACAACGCGGAGAGGGTACTGGGGACGTTTCTCTCAACTCAGTGAAGGCTGATTCGATTGGTTTTGGTCAATGACTTCGTGGATCCTTTTTATGGCCAAATTGAGTATTGTTATATAGCTGAGATACTCGGGAATTCCTGGTGGCTTCGGCTCATCATTTATTATTAATAAATTTTTTTCAGACACTATATCACTTTCCATAATCACAGCAGTGGCAACTTGTTAAAGTGCCACGGAGGAAGCCCTAAAGAGATGCTGAACTACCGGTATTTTCGAAGTTTCGCACCGTCCGAATATATTTTCATATTTGCTTTTAATTTTATCATTTCAATTTAGTTGATTTTTTAATATAACCCAAGATAATCTACTTTTCTTTTGCCATTTTCATTGTCTATGAAATTACCTCTGTTGTAATTAACTACCAACCATCCTACCGACCAATAATAACAGCCCACCTAAATTAATGAGATCTACAGTACGTGATTTGTTTTACAAACAACCGCCATCGGTATGAGAAATTAAATTAACAAAACATCAAGACAAAATACGTACGACAAAGTATGCCATTTAAAGTAATTTAGCCGTTTAACTGATTATCGTGGAATATCTCAATAATTCGAGTTATCTGAAAAAAGGTTGTCGAAAAGAAAAGCTACTAAATTAGCTTAAGATTCCAAAATATGGGGTAGAGAAGACAAAACGTAAACTCAAAATAATCTCAGTTAAAAATCTCAAAAAGCAACAACACCCAACAACATCAACATAAAATACTGTATTCCTAAATAGTAGCAGTGGAAAATTATGAAATCGAAAGAAAATGAAGGAAATAAAATACCACAAAATTGCTAAAGAAAGAAGAGAAGCTATTTTTTGTTTTGTTTTGGAATCTGGTCCTTTATTAAATGTTTTCAATTTAAGTTTAACCAACAAAAACGCCCATCTGTGGCTGTTTGGATGGCTGCCGATGTCTGTTTATCAGCCTTACAAAATTCGTAACAGTGTGAGCCCTATGTGTACTGAATTATTTTTCCATGCGTACAATGTTGTCAATATGCACATAGAAGAAAACTTTTCCAGGAATTGTACACGATAGGAGGGCTGCCCGAAAATTTTCTGGTATAGGCACCGTGTGTTGCCAGTCCTCATTTTTTTCGAAAGTTTGACAGTTTTTAGCTTTAGTTTAGTATACTCAGGACAGTTTGACATACGACCATTTATTGTGTTTTTAGGAGTGATTTGAAAAAAATCACTTTGCAAAAAATGGAATTTTCGTGTGAACATTTTCGTTCGATCATTTTTCACAACTTTCGACGTATAATCACGGCAAGAGTGCATAGATTAAATTAAATCTTTGTATGTCGATAAAGTTCCGTCCTATAGCACTATGAAAAACTGGTTTAATAAAATCAATCGTGGGCGACACTCGCCAAAAAAAACAATGGTCGTGAGGGTCGCTCAAAATCGGCCGTTGTGCCAGAAAAAACTAAGCCGTGCGTGAACGAATAACGCAAAATCGCCATATTATAAACCGTAAGATAGAGGCATCCTTGGACATTTCTTCCACCCACTAACATTTGATATTTCACATGGCCGCAAAAATGGATTTTTCTCGTTAGATCCAGCAAAATTGGACAATCGCTCAAAAATAGGCTCTTGTGGATTCGTACAAAGAAATTGTAAAAAAATATTATCGCGGGGCTTCAAACGACGTTTATAAGATCACCACAGACGACTAATCTTGGATCTATGCTTAGGAACCCGAAACAAAACAGAAATCGACGGTTTAGAAATGTAGGACGGTTAATTCTGAGTGTACACTATAATTTGTTTGTCTTAAGTCTCCTGAGAAATTCGAAAAAAGGAACAAGAGAAGACGAATCATTCTGCATCATGGCTATGCGAGCTCTCACACATCGATTCGAACCAGCGCCTGTTTGACCGGACATCCGCCGTACAGCCCTGACTGGGGATCTAATGACTTCATTCGGTTCCAGCATATCAAGAAAAAAGACGCCAGAAGATGCTGTAAAAGTGTTTTGGAGGTGTTTCAATCGGAGTGGAAAAAGTGCTTCAACTAATGGTTAGAGCTCATGAACATTTTATAAATCATGCTGTAGACTACTTAAAAAAACAATAAAACTATTTGTGATTATAAATATTCGCGATTCCATTGTTAGGCCAGATAGCTATCGTGCAGTCAACGTACTATCCAAAAGAAAAAATGGGACAACTTAATTGTTAAACATTTTCAACAGGCTATATGTTTTATATACTTGTAAATCAATTTTAAGCGATAAAATCATATTCAATTTAACTGTTATGGAATACAATTTTGAATACAAATCATTGGGTTTTGGAATATTCTGTGAGTTATGTTACACTTGAGACCTTGATGTCAAAAGGAATTTTTTGCAAGGCTCATATTTTCCAAACCGTTAAGAATTTTAATTTACTCCCGGAGGCAAAGTGCAAATGAGCAGGCGGAACAATGATGGGTATGTGGCAGTGTCGACTGCTTCAAAGGTGGCTGGCACTCAGTCGACCAATCGAAAATTACAAGCAGTGTTTGTGGAGGGGATGAGTTCGACTGAGGAACAGCTTACTGTCGCGAAGAAGGTTACACTGTCACAGCCGGTCAGTTAGAATATCTCCACAGGAGATACAAAAATATCTTCAGTCAATGACGGGGATAATAAGGAATCAGTAGATTTTCTTATTCAGGCCGTTAATGACATTGCAAGAACAAGGCAACAAACTGCCATCTGTACCTCAATGAGATGCCATGTGGAGTGGTGACTTCAGTATGTGTCCCTACTCCTTCAATGGAGCTAGGACGAATGTTGAAGTAAGTCGAGAAACAGAACACCGGTCTTTTGATTGGAAAATGGAGAATTCTGAACTCCATTCAAAAAAACAGTGAACATGTCATCAAGTTTGCCACCGACAAATCTGGAGAGGAGATGGCGTGCAGCGCGGTTGTCGTCATCCTTGTGGCGGGATAACTTTTCCATTTTGCAGACTTCGAGCATGATGTGGATGGCTAGCGACAGGTTGAGAACTTTGGTGAGATCCTCAACTTTTGGCTCATCCAGCAATTTCAGCATTACCATGGCGATTCCCTAAGGGCCCAGCGCTTTGACTGATTTTGCATTTCTGATTGCATTCAAACATCATCCATTGTGAATGGTGGTGGTTCCTCCTTGGCAGAAGATATCTAAAACGACGTAGTACTCTTATCTTCGTCCTGCCACCCCCGTGGTTTCTAGATAAACTGTCGCTTAAAACAACTTGCGCACTTGTTTAGATCAGTCCCAGTAATGTCGCCAGCAGTGATCATGTCTCGGAAGGTCCTTTCTGTTACCTGTACATCTGAAGCGGTAATTAGTGAACTCTTTGAATTGATTACAGTGTATCGTTCAGAGGTGATGAAGTCCAAGTTGTCATTGGTCTTTCAACCCTTCTTTCTTCTTAGCTGAAGGGACTCCAACGCAACCCTTGCTTTGCAAAATTATTTTCATCGCGACGAACAACATGTCCAATTAGTGGGTTTCTAGAATCCACATCCGTCTGATCAGGTGTGATTCGTGAGATAAGACCTCATTTCTGAATACAAACTTTTTAATGGAAAGCGTTACTTTGTTAGAGGAAAATTATTTCGATTGACAAATTGAAACTGAAAAATTCATTTTAACACTTACGAAACGTCTTTTATAAACATTTTAATGGAGAATAGACAACACTACACTTGCAGAAACAACCAAAAAAAAATGGCTGACTAAGTGGTTGTTATATTTGCTGGTGGGGGGACATAGTAAATAAAATTTGTACCTACAAGTATTTTGGTTTTCTCTTTTTCCTGCCACAAATGACTCCAAACACAACAACGATTTACTTCACAATTCTGTTAACCTTTTGACTCTACCCTGCAAGCAAAAACGATCGCGGAAGTGGCTTAGGTGTGTCGCCCAAGGCGATGAAAACAGTCGCGGCGATAGTCGCGGAAGCCATCCTGAAGTGACCTCCGTTGTGAAGAAATGAACCATGCCGGCGTGACGTCTTGGAAGTCACTCCAGGGACACTTCTTGGAGATCATTTCCGCTATAGTTCTTGGAATTAAAAAAATATTTTTTTTTTATTTTTTTCTATTTATATTTTTATTTTTTTAAGTACGCTCTTTTAGCGAATTTATTCTTTGGAATTTCCGCAAAGCGAGTATGCTTACCACTGCACCACCGTCTCATATAATCATCAGATAAAAAAATGTTCCATATTTGTTCAAATGTGTTGAATTATTAAATAAATGTACATAATCGCCTTGGAAGTCACTCAGAAGTCACTGCGAAGTGTCGACATACGCAATAAAAGGCAATCATAATAATGTTATAGAAATTGTTTGTGTAATTCACCAACGATCTTCCGGAGTGACGTCTTAGACGAGGGAGTGAGAAACTCACTTCCAAATGCTGGCAGGGTATCAAAGCATATTTGTCGGCTTGTTCATTGTTTCTTTGCCACTTCAGATGGTCGAAGTGTTTTATTCGTCTGTTTGTTGTGCCATTTAAGATTGTTTGTTTTACCCACTCATTTCCGCGTATCAGCGGATGGATTATTTTATAACTGTGCGCCTGTGGTATTTACACAAACCTACAATGAAGTGTGGATAACCTGAAAGGGAATCTGAAGGAAACAGACTGAAAGGGAGACGAACAGGCATATGCTGCCAATTTCATTCATTCATTTATATTATGGCTTATTTGAGGGTTGTTGCTCTGGCAAAGTGTCTATTATTGTATTATGTTGTTGTTTCTATCTAAGGATTTTCTTCGTTTTTATTTACCCGCCACAGAAATGGCACAATGATGGGCTGTACAAGGTTGGCTTATTGTAACGCCTCACTTCCTTAGTTTATGCAAATCGCTGTAAAGATTCTATTATATTTAAAGTCGCACTAGAAAAAGTCTGGTTGTTGTTAACGCCCTGGTATTGTTCTTCGTATTTTCGGGGAAAAGAATGACGCGTCAAAAGATTTCGGGTGTTTTGTAACGTTTAAAGTTAATTAGACCAGAGAATAATCCGCGTTGAATTAGAATTGTTGTTGTACTTATTTTAAGTACTAGCAATTTAACAATTCAACTCGCAACACCACCCTATTATTCTTAATAATCTCTCTAATAAAAGGGTTGTCCTCTTGAATTGTTTGTTTTAGCATTGTTGAAACTAGACATGATAAATACACGAGGAAAAAAATGCATGAAAAAGGACATGAAGCGAAAAAGAAGAGAAAATAATAATAAGTTTGTTAATTTAATGATCTGTATCATATAACCTAAATTTAATTAAAATACTTATTTATGTATGATGTCGCTTTTAGAATGTTGTTAGCTGGTTATATAAGAAATGTTACATACACGTTTTTTCAAAATTTTGTTTGATATTTAAAAAAAATCAAATTAGCATGTTTGTTTGATGAAACTATACAAACACCCAAGCGAAATATTATCGATATCCTGAGTGCTATATCTGTGGGTGACTTAGGGGATGAAAGATATCAATCAACGGCCATGACCGATTTTAATCTGGCAAAACTCAGAGTTTTTCTTGGTCCCTTTTTCATCTCAATTGGACACTGACCTCCCCGTTATGCAACTGGTGCCACACTGTGTTATAGAGGAGAAACACCTTTTCCGCCGGAAAAAGAGGGAAATGCAAAAGCGTGAGAGAAAAATTTTACTTTCAGGCTTAAACCCATAGTAGTTGGCTATGTTTACCAAAGGGTAAGGCAGGGAAGACTATAGTTTCGGATCTCGCTACAGATCCTCATCAGTTCCCTTATTTCTTGGTTTTCAAAAAGAAACTTTTTATACCCAAGTGCCAATTGTTCGCTCAAATAGATACGTGTCCAAAGAAACACTTTGATCGAGAATTTCTTTGGCTAGATAGTGCCCGAGCAACTTCACTTGCGAACAAAATCAATTCCTTCCAACTAATATGCGTTAGTTGAGTCTCAACGGAAAACACATACATAACTAATTTGTTTGCATTGCTTATTACAGCAATAAACCCTACTTCCGACGGTGCCCGGTCTCACAATTAGGAGGGTTGGCGTTTTTTATTTGGGATGACGACTTCTATTTTGCTTTTCAAAATAATATTTTTTTAATATTTTATTAAAACAACTTTAATTTATTAGTGGGAAAAAATGGGCTATGTTTACTAAGCGGTAAGGCGGAGTGTTTCTTTGGACACGTATCCATTTGAGCTAGCAACTGACACTTGGGTATAAAAAGTTTCTTGTTGAAAAACAAGGGAAGTGATGAGGATATGTGGCGAGGTCCGAAACTATAGTCTTCCCTGCTTTACCCCTTGGTAAACATCTCCAATTTGCCCACTAATAAATTTAAGTTGTTTTAATAAAAATAGAAGTAGTCATCCCAAATAAAAAACGCAAACCCTTCTAAGTGAGAGAAAAATTATTGACATATACAAGATCCAGTATAAAGTCTGAAAATTCTAAAAAAAAATCAGACATCAAACTGATGCCTTTGATACACTCACATCCTCCTGTTGGGACCAGCAAGGTAATTTGGAAACAGATATACTGCTCAAAACATTTGCAACTCATATGCCTATATCACATTCAATCTATTTTTAGGGACATTTTGAGTTTTAAAATATATTTGTTATTGTTATTTATTCTTTATTGACCCTATTTTCAAGATTTAAAAACGATTATTCAGTTATAAACACTTATGTGAAATATGGGAGGAACACATGTTCTTGCCTGCTCAAAACATTTGCAACTCCGTGGTGCAAATATCTATTAGTTATTTTTTGACGAGTTTATTGTATTGATTGACATCAGATTGATTTTAATTAGAAGAGGGCTTTCATGAGGAATACATTTTATCCCACCTATGTTTACCTTCGACAGACAAATATGCCGAAAGCAAGACTTGTCCAATTTTTTAAGAAAAACCTAAGTTATGACCGGAAGTTTATATCAAAGCTTTGTTAAATGGTAATTTTTGAAAATTTTGGATCCAACGAACTCCAAAAATCAACATAGGAACAGCACAATATCTTAAACAAAGCTGGACACCGCGTAAAAAAACTAAAATCGCCATAAGATGGGAAGGGGGTGTAAGGACAACAACATCTCCAGCATGGGATGATTAAATAATTATACGAATTATTAAACAGATCTCTCAGAGGTCATCAACATGTGTTAAAATAAGGCTTGACACTGATAAATCTATAGAAACTCCTCCGATACATACCAATGACACCGGTATACAAATTTTGGGAAAACAATAATTTTCAGGAAAAATGGAATTTTTCATAGAAATTCTGAAAAAAATGTGTGGTATTGTTTTTGGAGTAGTGAAACCGAGTACTTCTCGTCGATTTAAATCAATATTTAAGTTATATGACTTGAAAAAATTTACTTGATCACCAGGTTGAAAGATAATAGGATTTGTCCCCTTAAACAAAAAAGTTGACCCAAAATGTAGAAGGTGTTTTATATTGCCCTGGAGATCGATATATTTATTTATTAACATGTCAAAATCCCACCATGTTCACAACAGAATTGTCGTATAACAGGGTGCATTGGCACAATACCGCCCCTAAACGTATATATAACCACGTAAAACTAGTAATTTTTTGCAAATATGATTACGTTCTTATCGGACCTGGTCAGCTTAAGTAATCTAAATTCATATAGGAGGTTCCGGGACTCAAATCTGGACTCTAGACTATTAAATATCGAAAAAACCTTGGTATTTAACACTTATCCTTAGATCACAAAATTCCAATTCCAATATATCCTATATTATTTTATTTAGTTACCTGGTTTCCTTTACGATGTCTCCAGATAATAAATAAAATGTATAACTCACAATATATTACCAAAACAAACATAATATCTTCAGATTTTGAATCAAATTTTCTCAGTTGCAAATGTTTTTATCAGAACCAAAAGCGAGTTCGAGCTTTGTTTTGTATATTTTTGTAAAATAATAATAATTTTTCAAATTCATTTTTAAATCTTTAAAAGGGACCCAATATACAATCTACAAAAAATTTTTGCATTTCAAATCCACAAACTACCTCAAAACTATATAAAACATGAACTAGTCATTCCAGTTGCAAATGTTTTGAGCAGCACTCTAGATAGTGGGCTCAGGACATATTCAGTAAAAGTATTTTCCACCTGATTAAGGATACACCCACATATCCTGCTTTGGAAAGGATTCATTTAATAATCAAGTGTAATGCCTAACAAAGCTTGCTTTTATCTTTCAACGAGTTTATTTTTGGAAGCGTACTGTCTCGACATTCATCTAAATTACAATGATCCTTTGTTGGGTGAAAGAAAATGTTTTGTCATTGAAAATGCTATATCAGCACGAATTCAATACCGTTTTATTACATTTCTATAAAACCGAAATAGCACCGCAATATTGTTCATTTAGGTTTATTAGAATGTTGCCATGATAGAGGATGGAGCTGGTGAAAAAATATGAACACAAAGTATGGTTTCTAAAATTACAGATAAAGAGTGGGGCAAAGGTTTGGGGTTTTGACAAAAATAAATAAACGAACCTATTTCTCAAAATGCCAACTAACATATCCTTTAAATCTTTGCTTAGACTGCCAACAGAACACAACCACATATACAGACACTGTTTTACATAAATGAAGTAGCAAGGATGAGTATCATTTAGACATACATACATATGCGATGTGTTTGAACAATAGGATCAACTGTAGTTTTCTTTTAAATTCTGTTGATTTGCAAAGGATTAAGAAAAAACATGTTTTCTGCTACTCATGACTTTGATATATAGCTGCCTGCATGAAACACTTAAACAATAACTTCGGGCCTCATCACTCCTATTCTTATTTTTTTCTAATTCTTCAATTTGAAGTATCCTAATGTTTTTTCAACAAAGCAGTGCTAACTAGGTTCAAACGAAAACCAGAAATGTAGAAGGCAAAGAAAATTGTAGAAAATGAAAATAACGACAACATAAATACACCAATTTTCCAATTAACAAGTGGCCTAAAACTTATTTGTGTGAGTGTGTTACAGGAACGTCTTCCATACATCCAATACATATACAATTTGCAGATTCTACAATGTATACCACCAAACAAAATAAAACGGAAAACAAAAGTTTAACACTTATTAGAAACACATACTTTTAAACATAACATATGAACAATTTCGGAAGCAAACTCGTTCCGATTTCTATACGATTTTTCGTAGGAGAATTCGTTCAGATTTCGGAAACAAATTTCCCGTCGCACAACAACCACGTACATCAACATAATTTACATCAATGGAAATGTTAAAAAACGGCCTAACCCACATGCCCTAAAAAATCAAACTGACTGTAAAGATTTAACTGAAACCTTTTGAAATAAATTCAAAAAAAATCCATATTGCATTATTTTAGAAGGTAGTATTACCTAGTGTTATTCAAAGCAATATGATTGTTTTTATGTAGATATCGGCACTCGGTATTAATTTGGCTATGAATCTAAATAATACGCAAAGTCCTGATTTCTATACCCATATTTCTCGTGGAATTCACAGAGATTAAATTACATCCTATATATAACTACCTTTGGTGACTTGGTTTTACTCAGGGGCCATTATGTAGAGGATGGACGTAAGTTTTGTTTAGTTAGGTTTAGGTTAAGTGTAGCAATAAGTGAAAATAAGAGGAGATTTTCTCTCCAAATATGAAAGGGTCGAGAGCAAGCTCGAATTAAATTATTAAAATACTAGCTGACCCGGTCCGCTTTGCTGGCCCGTTTTTGAGTTCCCGGTATTAACATAAACAGCAACTTTTTTCTACAACGGATTTCTACTACCAACACATCAACTAATGATGTAGACCTCAATTACCAATGTCATGTTTACCAGTAATAATATCTGAAATTTCACGTTTTGTTCAAAACAGCTGTGGGGGAGGTCACCCGAGACCACTACTTCCCGTTATACTATGAGAATTTGCATTGAAAGCTGTTATTTCGATATTTTGAAGAACTTTGGCTGATTTCCCAATCGATTGTTTTGGAATTTTGGTCAAGTGCCATTTCAAATTATCGGAATTTTACTGTAAAAATTGTGAAGTTGACCGCAACGTCTAAATTATTGAAGCCAGTATTTATAGCGCTTTTAAAGACACGCGTACTAACATTGAGGATACCATCTGCAATTATACATTTTTGAAAAAAAAAAAAAAAAATTGTGGACCGCTATATTTCTCTTCCGCGATGGCCATTCAGGGTCAGGGCAATAATTACCATAGCATTGCAAACAATTTTTAAACAATAGGTTGAAAAATATCTTCGATTTCACGTTTTGTTAAAAAAATTTGTGTGGGAGGTACCCTGGTCACTCCACTGACCACTATAAAAAGTAGTTAAAAACCTATTCTCAGACCTACAAACTCCACATACAAAATTTCATCAAATTCGATCCAGCCGTTTCGGAGGAGTTCAAAGCCGAACACCGTGACAGGAGAATTTTATATATATATAGATACCTAATTATAATTACTCACCAATTTATCATACAAGGTCGCTACTGAATATAAAAATAATGTAATTAAACAATACAAAATAGTTTTAAGCTTACGTTTTATTATAATTCTATAATTTGTTACTTATTAAAAAAAGATTCAATAAATATGAATTTGAATTTGGCTTTCGTAATATTTTTCCAAGCTATGTTTAATTTCAAAAATGGGCACTATCGGTGCGCAACTTCCGGTACCTCCCCCCGAAAAATTAAAAAAGTCACTAAAAAGCTATGCGCTATATCTTTTGAACGGAGCAACCGTCCAAACTTTGGATCTATTGGTCTTCATCCACAAAAGTTCAACATTTTTGTTTAAGTACAGCCTAGGATTTGTTCGAAGATCATTTGAAAATTTATATCCGGTAGTACATTTGATATTGTCAATAGATGAAAGTTTCAATTCACACAGGCTGAGGATGCCACTGATATATTAAGTTTGTTTTTCTGTTTGTAACGCATTGAAATACTCATTTGCGACCCTATAAAGTATATATATTCTTGATCAGGGTAACATTCTGAGTCGATCTGTGCACGTCCGTCTGTGGTAATCACTCTAGCACCCACAAAAATGGAGATAGGACGCTGGGAAAATGCGTCTTTTGTTTGCAGGCAGGTCAAGTTCGATGATGGTCTATATCGGTCCACGTTTTGGTATAGCCCCCATATAACGGTACCCCCCGATTTACGGTATTTTGACGTTTTTAGCTGCATTTTCACACCAATTTAGCTATAATTTGACATTTAGGGTTCTTATGTGTCAATAAACTTATATAACAAAACTTGTGGACATAGGTCCACGTTTTGGTATAGCCCCCATATAACGGTACCCTCCGATTTACGGTATTTTGACGTTTTTAACTACATTTTCAGACCGAATTAGCTATACATTGACGTTTAGGGTTCTTAAGTGTCAATAAACATATATAGCAAAACTAGTGGACATAGGTCCATGGTTTGGAATAGCATCCATATAACGTTACCGCCCGATTTCAGGTATTATGACGTTTAAAGTCACATTTCTAGACCGAATTAGCTATAATTTGATATTTAGGGTTCTTAGTGACCAAAAAACTTATATTCGATAAAATATGAACATAGGTTCATGTTTTGGTATAGCCCTATATAACGGTACCTCCCGATTTTCGGTATTTTGAGAATTTTACCTACAAGTTTTAACCGAATTAACTGTAATTTGAATATTTGACATTTGAAGTTCTTAGTGGTCTCCACACCTCTCCACCAAAAATAGTCAAGAAAGGTCCATGTATGGATAAAGCCTCCATATGACGGTACCTCCCGATTTTCAGTAATTTGATTATTTTAGCTACAATATTAAACCGAAATTTGACATTTGAAGTTCTTAGTAGTCACAACACCTCTCCATCAAAAATTGTCAACATAGGTCCATGTTTGGATATAGCTCCCATATAACGGTACCTCCCGATTTTAGTAATTTGGCAATTTTAGCTACAAATTTTAACCGAACTAACTGTAATTTGACATTTGAAGGTTGTAGTGGTCACCACTCATCTGCACCAACAGTTTTCAACATAGCCTCAATATAACGATACCTCCCGATTTTCGGTACTTTGAGGATTTTATTTAAAATGTTTAACTGAACGTAGGTCCATGTTTTGGTATAGCCCCAAAACAAACCTCCCGATTTCCGTACCTTAGCTTTATTTTTTGGACGAACTTTCTGTAATTTGAAATTTAAAAGCCAACAAAAATTGTTCCGAACTATCTGTAAATGACATTTGAAGTTCCCACGTTATGTACCGATTTTCGGTATTTTGAGGATCTAGCTACAATTTTTAACCGAATTAGGAGTTATTTGAAATTAAAGGATTCCATCAAAAACTGTCAACATAGATCCATGTTTTATTATAACCCCTATATAACGGTACATCCCAATTTCTAGCCCACCAAAAATTTTCAACATACATACATACATACAGTTAGATACAGGCACCAGAAAATAGGCCTACCGAATGAAACATTTTATGTACATTATCTGACATTTTAACGTACTCACTTAAAGTTGGGGACAGGAATGAAAACTAATTATTCCATTTTAGTTCAGAATATTTTATGGTGGAGGGTATGAAAAGTTCGGCCCGGCCGAACTTAACGCTTTTTTACTTGTTTTTTTTTTTATTTCGGTTAGATGGCAGTCATTTGTCTTCAATGGTAGACCACAGTGCTGCCTAAGAGTTGCAAACTGTTTCAATATAAACAAACATAAGCGTTGATATTCTTGGGCGACAATGGCTTGAACAACAACAGTTGTTGCTGTGCCGTTAATTCAAATAATATCTCCTCATGGTAGGTGGTTGGTTGGTTGGCTAATAGGATGAATGAAATCCATATGAAGTACCATGCTCTTTGTTGCCAGTCAACTTTATCATCATCGTGGGCTTGTTTTAAAAGGATACTGTTTGAGTTAGATGGGGAAAAGAAAGGAGAAAAATTAAACAACAACAATTTACACCAGCGATACAAGGATGATTATGACAATAATTTCGTTAGTGTTGTTGCTGTGGCTGACTGGTTTGTGTATCCCCCAGAGTGTCATAATTCTTGAAGAGGTCATCTTTTAGTTAAGTTTTACATAATTTATTCTTGAATTTGTAAACATTTGATTCGTGTTTACTGATGGTGGCGGTGTGTTCTAAGAGATTTCCACAACAAATTGCAAGCTCAGAAGTCACAAGTTTGTTGGCGGCACACCAATGTGGCCTTCTATGGCCTTACTTTGTTTTAGCCAATGTGCTCTAATTGAGTGATAACGATGCCGACAGATGAGACAGAGGAGTCAATGTTATAGAGAGACGATGACATTAGCCAACTGACTAAACCATGTAATTGACTTTATATTGAATTTAACAGATTTAATTTAAATTTTAAAACAAACAATGATCTTTTGAGTCCTCTTGGTCATATGAGTGAACAGTTTGTTTGTAAGTATGTGTGCAAAACAAGAGATTATATTCGGAGTATTGAATATGGAAATGAATTGAAATACATTGCATTTTAATTGGCAATATTTATAAATAAGAAAATATCGCAAAGGAATTATTGTAAGTGGATAGTTTTACGACTACGTTAAGAAATATAAATATGTACAGAAAATATCGGTAAGAAAAATAGAATACTATGTAGATAAGACATGTTACAATGTGTTATACATATAGAAGAGTGTTGTCAATTCTAACTTTAGCTCAATGTTGTGGAACTTCTTTCCTATCGTTCAATCCGGCGTGTAGTGAGCATCCCAGGAATTTAGGCAAATAAATAAAATGTCATGGAGTCTTTCGGAAGTTATGGCAAAACATACAACCAATAGTGTCTTGTCTCGATCACATTTAAAATAGCACCATTTTGCATTCGTAGGTTAAATTAGCCCCATACTTTTGTTTATCGTTCAGAATTTCTGTCATTTTATACAAAAATTCTACCAGTGTATTTCGTTTTCAATTAATTAAAATAGCCTTATTTTTTGTGTACATGTTTACATTCTCTCTGGCTATCTAATGTTTTTAATTAATATTCATTTAAATGAACATTAATACATTCTGCTAAATAATAATGGCAACAACTATAACAGCAACAACACCAAAAATCAATTCAACAATGGAGTGAGAAAATTTGTTATCGTGTTAAAAATTAATTTCCCATTTAAGTCGTTGTTGCTTTGGGATGGAAACATAGCGAATAGCAACAACAATATGCTTACGTACTACATATAATACCAACAAAAACAAATTGAGGCTTGGTTGGATAGCTGCAACAACGGAACAACGGTGGTTGAATGTTTTTACTAGTTGGTTGGTTGATCGAAGGCAACAGCTGCCTCGGTGTACTGAAATGGCGGGTGTTTTCATATCAGATTATTATAATTTTGCACATCGTAATATTTCTCTCAAATTTAAATCAACTTCGAAGACGAACTACTACATTACCCAACAAAAGTTAAAATGTTCGCTTTTCACCGAAGGCAATCCCTGTATGCCTGTTTACTAGTGTTGGACAATCTCGTTCATTGAGCGGATCAATCTTTTTCATTCCGTTCACTAAAAAGATCCGGGTCGTTCACTTCGTTCGTTGGCTCTTTTTCATTCAATAAAACATTTTAGCCCATCCTTTTCTTTGGAATATCGTTCATGGTTCCTCGTCTTTACATTGATTGTTTTGTGTGTGTCAGTTTGTGATGCTTGCATCAACGCAGCTTGTGTAAGAAGATTTTGTGTGTAAAATTAATTATGGTGGTTCTGCTGCTAATTTTGTAAGCAGCAATGTCTTGGCAATCAGGGATCTAAATGAACGACATAAACGAATGTGCTGGATACGGATCCGTTCGTTCTTTTCACGGAATCATTCCTTGGAACCGGTTCGTTCATGAACGACACAACTCTACTGTTTACCACACAACACTTGCCCAGTATGTGGACTCAGATTACACGATAAGCAGAAGCATTGCATTAAGTTTTAAATACACAAGTTAATCCACTCACCTGTGCCCTGACTCTTTAACTACATAAGCCAATTGATATAGAATTTAACTTATTTTCACTTGGACCAAAAACGTTTGAAGTTTTTCCGAGATATGTTGCTAACGAAACCAAAAACATGGCAGCCAGTTTCTGTATTAGCAGTCGTTTGTATAATTTCGATATTGCTTCCTCCTTATTGATTGCGAGCTGTAGTTTTGATATTTGTCAATAACTATAATCAACTAGCGGACCCGGCGAACTTCGTCTCGCTATTAAAGAATAAAATTTCATACAAAAACTCAATTTTCGATTTTTCCAATTTTCCGACTTTTCCAGAGAGATTTTCCAAAAGTTTCTTCCGCAAAGACCTTCTCCTCGAAAATACGAATAACTGACAAAAAATTTTACAGAAATCGGCCTAGCCGTTCTCATTTTATGAATTACTATACATTTTTTACACCATTTTTATATATATCAATTATAATGTGTCCCTGTGATCTTTGTACCAAAAGATGTAGTTAATTGACTTACACAGTTACTACAGTGAATTAGTTTTCCCCACATTAATTACACGAATCGGTATTGCTGATACACATCTGCTACCATTGTGCCATTTTTAATTAACACTCAATATTTTTTAATGAACTCAAAAAGTGGTTTCCACTTGATTGTTAATTAACCGCCATGTATTGATTTTCTCACTTTTTAATTTGCCATGACTTTTCGTATTGGCAGTTTGTTGTGTGACCACAGCGTTTCGCAGTATTTAATGTTGAATGAAATCCTTGTGGAGCCACGCTTCTGTCACTGGCTAACTGTTGTTGTAGGCTAAAATTTTAATTTGCGAATTGATTAAAATAGCGATTTTAACGTTTATTGGTAAATTGAAAATCAGTGATTTTCCTGTTTATTTTAGTTTGTGTATGTGTCTGTCTGTTAAAATGATAGTATGTCAGTGTGGATATTTATTGTTGCCAACTAAATTTTTATTGTTCATTTAATAAAAGTGTCGTCGGTTGTGGAAGGACTGCTACTATTGCTGCTGTTGATACCATAGCCACAAAGGCAACAACGATTATAATAATGGCTATTTACGACCAGATTTATTCAGTAAATGAGAACACTACGAAAAAAAACAGTGATGTGAAAAAGAAATAAGCATGTCAAACTATAAGAAACTCAAACATCACATAAAAGCTCGGAGCCCACTTATTTACATTCGGTGGATGTTTCATAAAAAGTTAGGGAAGATGAGCTTTTTCACATAAGCTCTGTTCCTTTACTTAATGTAAGCATACAATAAATTTGGGAACAGTACACAACTTTTTCTACATTTGCCACCTTTACAATTTTTAAAAGTAAAGGCACACACAATATATAATGCATATCGCATGCATTTAACTTGAAACGACTTTATTTTTTTATACTTAGTAGATTTCTGTTCCTATTCGTATTGATATTTTTCTTCAGTGTATATTTTAACGCAACGGATATTCACTTTCCAGATTCTGTAATTTAGTTTTCATTTAATTCAATTCAATTCAATTCAATTTATTTAACTTGTAATTCAAAGCCAACCGGCCCATCAGTGTAAATTACAAAATGCATAAGAATTGCTTAACCAAATAAAAAGGAAAAACTACTCGAAAAATATAATGTAAGACCAAGAAACTAAAAACTAATATAAAAAATATGCATACCAATAATATATACAGATTCACTTTGAAGCTACTCCAAAACAATTTCAATCAATATGCAACATCCAAATCTCACATGACATAACGTCACTTAAGCAAAAGTAATACATAATAATAAATATATATATATATATATATATATATATATATATATATATATATATATATATATATATATCTATATATATATATAATATAATATCTATATATATAATATATATATAATATCTATATATATCTATATATAATATCTATATATATCTATATATATAATATCTAAGTGCACTTTCTAAAAAATCAAAAAAGGAGGCAAGCAAATACACAAAACAGATGAAAAAGTAATATACTTGAAGAATGCAATATTAATGTCACTATCTGTTCAAAGGTACGGCAACGGCACGTACCGAAGTGAAATGCCGGATAAGTAATTTAGTAAACGAATTAACCGATACACCAAAATTTCTTAATTGGTCAGGCAATGCATTAAAAATACGGATTACTCTAACAACAAAAGAATCCGACATAAGAAGAGAAGCATTCGGCATAGTCAACTGATTCAGACGCGTAGAGTGCAAAAAACAGAACGTCTGTAAAAGAAATAGGGGAGTTTGGTTCTTAATACACTTGAAAAGCAACAACAACAAACGTGTTTTGACAAAATTATTAAAAGAAAGGCCAAGGAATTGAACAACATAGGGTGTAATATGCGCACGACGATTCAACTTGTAAACATAACGAACGGATCTATTGACTGCCAGTTGAATAAAATCCAATATTCCTTGCGTGGTCCCAGAATAAACCTCCAAACCATACATAATTGTTGGCAAAATAATAGCACGTGCAAGTCTCATCCTAACTTCCAAAGGCAAGTGCATATCAGTATTGTAAAGACACCTCAAACTGAAATTAACTTTCGACACCAAGGAACAAACATGTTTATCAAAAGAAAGCCGGCTATCCAAAACAACACCCAGACATTCCAAATCATTTACAAACTGAACATTCGTACCATCATAAGAAATACTAATATCAGTATGATTATTACTGGAAAAATATAATGCTTTAGTTTTGCTGGGATTAACTCTAAGGTTATTCCTCAACATCCAAGACACTAACATATCCATCACAAGGTCTATTTTGGATTGAGCAACTTGAGAATACCGAGTGTCACCTTTGAAAAGCATCTGTATATCATCAGCATATGCATAGAGCGAGCACCAACCACTTAGCTTAGGAAAAAGATCATTCATAAAAATGATGAAAAGTAGTGGACCCAAGACAGAGCCTTGTGGGACTCCACTCACAACTGGCAACATGCCACTGTATCTGCCACCAACGCAAACAATTTGGCTCCGATCCATCAAATATGACCGAAGCAGAGAACATGCACTATCAGAGAACTTATAGATGGAACCAATTTTACTCAACAACAATGTATGGTCTACTCTATCAAACGCCTTTTCTAGGTCCAACGAGAGTAAAACAGAGAACTTGGTACTAGAACAACTGCCACGAATAGAATCCGTCAAACCTAAAAGTAATGAGGTCGTACTCCTGTTTTTCCGAAAACCACATTGAGCATCATCCAACAACTTATTAGAGTCCAAATACAACAGAATCTGCATTTTTATGACATGTTCTACTACTTTAGATAAGATTGGAAGCATTGAAATAGGGCGAAAATCATTAGAACATGATCCTTTCTTCCTGATTGGAACAATTTTCGATATCTTCCAATCATCTGGATAAACTGAAGTTATCAAAATTGTATTCACAATATGCAAAAAATGGCGGGAGAGAAACGGGTAAACTTTTCTAAGAAATTTCAAAGAAAACCCATCTAACCCCGATGCATTGGATTTAACCATAAAAAACGCTTTATCTAATTCCAAAATGTCAATACAACGAAAAGAAAACCCTTCCCTACCAAAAGCCTGAAATTGACGCACTCTATCAGACACAGGTAGCTGATTACGAAAAAACATTTGATTCAAATCATCGGCATTAAGGTCACAATGATAAGAATCGGTGTCCAACAACCCCTTAGATTTTACAAACCCCCAAAAATCCCTAGAATTAGAAATATTTTTAAATAAGCTAGAGTGGACCTCCATTCTTACTTTTCTAATCATCGACTTTGCCCTATTTCTTGCCTTACAATAGTTTCTCCAGTTCAAGGCAGTCTTGTCCAGTAATACGCCTTAAAAGCTAAATCTCTAATAGAAACAAGATACGTAATCCGAGAATCACTAAACCAATCATCATTCTGATACCTCACCTTCTCTTAATAGGAAAAATGGAATGCAAAGACGCGAGGCATTCCACAAAAAAATCCCACTGAACATTTACATTATTAGTTGAATATAACATTGAAAAATCACACGAGAGAACAGCATCCCGTATATCCTCAGAACTCACAGCATCACAATCCGTAAACTCAAAATATTGGTCAACCGAATGTTGATTTAAACTCAATGAAATAAAAATGACCGCATGGTCAGAAATGCCAGGACAAAAAAATTGTTTCGATAACTGGACATCAGACATGTTAGAAACCAAAAAATAGTCCAATAATGACGTGGAACTGTGGGGAACGCTAAAGTGGGTTGGCAAACAATTGTGAACAATAGAAAGATTTAACCTCGTACAAACATCCCTACAACGCACCGAAGAGGAAACATTGAAAAGATCTGTATTGAAATCACCCATGATGATAATATCAGAATATTTAACTACCAAATCAGAAATTTCCTCTTTGAAAGCAGTTAAGTCCCCGTGAGGAAGGTAAACGACACCAACCAAGACTTTACGAGAACCAAGTGACAATTCCACAAAAAGACATTCTGCTGTGCTACACCCAGAACTCTTATACACGACTTTAAAAGCAATTGACTTCGAGATAAACAACGCAACACCACCGCCCCTTTGATTAAGGCGGTCATTTCTAGAACAGGAGTAGCCGGAAATTGAGATTTTTTTAGATGAGACTTCTGGCTTGAGCCACGTCTCAGTAACACCAATAATATTTACAAGACTGGATTCAAATATATTACGTATTTCAGAAAGTTTTGTGGTCCTAGAAGACAAATTAAAGCTTCTGCAATTGAAATGAGCCAGATTTAAATTATTTTTAGAAAGTGCACTTAAAGTGGAATGCAAAAAAGAGCTATTGCTGACGGTATTGCCTAAATTAGTTAAATTCATAAATTCACAATGCAAAATCGAAAAATTAAAAAAAAAACATGACTATACGACAGGAATCTCTAAATTTGGAAATAATTCTGCACACTCCTGTGCATTCAAAACCCTAGATGGAGCATCAGGGAATGAAAGGAGAACACTTGGATCATCACCATTCCTCAGAACATATTTAGTAATACGCCCTTGCTGGCGAAGTTTCCGACACCGATACACCAAGTTAGCAGCAGGGGATGTTAAATGATCATTCAGGTACAGGCGAGAATTAGTTTCACTGTTCAATACCTCACGCAAAAATATGGAACTATGACGGGAATACTTTGCCATTATCATGTCTCTAACATGTACAGAATTAAATTTAGCCAGGACAGATTTTCCATTGTTAATGTAACAACAGTGGTGAACATCCTTATAATCAATGTTAACTCCACACACTCTGGCAATCTTAACGATTGGCTCGCGCAGGTTTTTTATAGCCCGAGGAAGTCCATTAATGAGAATATCACTCCTATTAATCCTTCTCTCAAACACAAGATTGTGACGCTCTATAGCTAATAGCCTTTCATCAAGGATCTGCTGCATACCCAATAACCTTCTTTCGTAAGTGCACAGGTCCTCCTTCATCTCCTGAATGTGTGACATAATCTCAGACCGATAAGCATTGACCATATCACGCAAAAGCACTTGAAAATCCACCATACATTTTTGCACATGTTCATCAATTAACCTCCTCATGGAAGCAGCAAGGTCATCAAACATCTTCTTATTCAACTCCTCAATAGACGAAGTAACCTTGGCAAAAAAACTATCAGAGAGAGGCATTGTAATATCTCTTGTATTCACGAGCACCTCTGACGTTTTTGAAACAGACGATGTTCCATCCATCGCACATTGCAGCGAACTATTCCCATCAGAAAATGAGATACTCGCAGGCTTGTCGACACCCTCACTACTGGCCACTAACGAACTAGCACCACCGTCTAATGTACTCAGACACGAATTCGCCACACTGCATTTAACAACATCGTCACTCTTTTTGCCACATTTACCATTCATGTCAGAGGAAGTTCCACTTGTAGTAGACGACAAAACACCATTATTCAAAACCACATTCCCAACAGGTGTGTTGATAAGACTATGGTTCTTACGACTGTTAGTGGGCTTAGAAACAATTCGCTGACCACCACCCGGAACAGCCCCAGTGGACAAAGCATTAGTACTTAAAATTTTTATATTTTTCCTAGAAGGTGCAGAGGAATGAGTAGAGTTGTCAACAGTGCCACGCCGGCCAGCTGGTACCACACTGCTCACACGGCAGCTGTCGCAAGTGTAATCCAAATATTTCATCTTTTTTAAGTCACAAACAGCCACGTTGATACATTTCGGATGAAATAAGTTGCTACATTTCCCTCATCCAATACTGTTAACAGCACGGCTCATTGTTTTCATGCAAACCGGGCATTTCCAAGATCTCGTGTTATTCATGACTTCAATAATAAACAAATTAAACACTTGCACAAAAAACGGTAACACAAATGCGCAAGTATGTGTGAGTGTGTAGATAATTGTCAAAAACGAACAGCAAGCAGCCACAAATAAAAGCAATGTTCCAAAAGTAGATTGACAGGATTAAATTTACATTAAATATGTATACACATGCAGTAATCTCTATACACATACATACATATGTACATATATACATTAGGGATATAACTTTTTGCACTTTTTTGGAAATATCAAAAATACCGCCACATAGCCGTGTAGAGCATGAAAAACTATTATGAAATAAGGTGCAATTTTTTTCTCTATCGCAAAGAATGTTTCCGCACCAAATGCGTTGAAGTTCAGTAATGCATTTTTTAAATTTATCTGTTATAACAACATATTTGCTTTTCTTTAAAATTTTTATTTTTTTGTAATCTAATTTAAAATCATTATCAAACCGTTCTGGACCAATTTGTTCTCAAATCGCGCCATTTCGGAGCATATTAGGAACTTTTGACACTATTGCAATTTTTGGTTTTTCTTTATAAACTCGTGAATTTTATGTTTATATTTTTTGTACCTATCGGACAAGAGAATATGGGGTCATTTGCAACGAATTCGCGAAAGTTACAGGCTGTTTTTATTAACTTTGCCTGTGAGAATCGTAGTTTTCCATTCTCTACACGGCTATGCGGTGGTATTTTTTTGGTTATAGCCCTAATATACATGTGTATATGCATACATAACAATTAGCAAGCATGAATATTTGTTTATTTTAATGCAATTTTTCAATAGCCTGTCGCATAAAACTTTATTCAAATTAAGGATTGTAGAAGAAGGTTATAGCACAAATATCCACATACATGCTATAGACAATATTTCTAAAATATGTTGACTTTTACATAACAGCTTTTTTCCTTTACGTTAAAGTTTCTTAAAGTTTTACCCCTTTTGCCATTTTTAACTTTTAATTTAAGAGAGAGCATGCCAAATGGCTCTCTCTTTTACTACTTTCAGCTCGACAAATTTCGATTTGTAAAAAGTGGAAATCTGTCAAACTGTTGATTTGACATTTATTTGACAATTAAGGCAAAAGAAAAAAGAGAACAACACGTATTGTCAAAGCAAAATATCTAAAAAGAAATAAAATAAATATAAATAATAAAAAATAAATAAAATAAAAAAATAAGAAACTGTGAAATTTAGTTTGTTGTTATTTTTTAATCAGCCATGTTTGTTTTTTGACATTGCTGCCAGATATACTACTTGTCCGTTCCTTCACTTTTGTACAAAATTTGTTACGTGAGAGCAATTTGACAGTACTCTCTTTTGCTACTTTTACTATTAAAAAAGCAAAGGAACAAAGCTAATGATGTTCAAATATGAATTGATAACATGTTCCCATTGGAGCCCTTTGTCGGGTTAACTGATTTATATTACGTAAATGCAATGAAAAGCTCATAATAAAATGTTCGGTACAAGGAATACTTCTACAGAAAATGGTGAAAACAGGTCCAAATTTTGATATAGCTCTCATATACATTGGTAACCGATATGAAGATATTAATATATGTATATACCGCTATATAAGTCGGATCTATCTGAAGCTTGGTAAGTGCATACAAAACTAGCCTGGTGCAAGTATACCGAATTTACCAGTCACATTTATTCTTGAGCTCGGGTCGTGTTTGTGAATGACTTTCTTGTTTCAGTACAAACACCTAAGAGAACTTATGAGGATATACGATATCCGAACCTATAGTCTTCTCAGCCTTTCCCGGAAGCAAATCAAATTTAACTATTTCCCACTTTAAAATTACTGTCTTTAAATTTAAAAATGGAAAACACCATACCTGGGTTTAAGTTGAATTACTTTACAAATAATAAGTAAGGACAGAAGTGGAATTCATTAATTTGATATGAGATCGCTTTGGAAATATAAGCTCACGGCTTACGAAAAAAATATTGAAATCTGTCTAGTTTTGGATATAGATCCCATATAAACTTTACACATTCACAGTGGTGTAGGGTATCATATAGTCGGCTCCGCCTAAGTTTGATCCATTCCTTACTGTTTTAAATTGGACTGGTATTCATTCAAAGATTATTCATTTCTTTATATTATACATTATAACTTGGTTTTAATTCTGTGTTCATTTTGTGTATTCTATTAATTTAAAAGTTGGATGATAAATATGTATATAAATTGATCACTTTTTAATGTATTCGTAGCTGGAAAACTCCCATTCAAATTATTTATAAAAAAAACTTAAAAATAGGTATGGCCCCTAGGCATACCTTAATTATCCAATTACATCTGTTCAACTTCCGATTGGGGCCACTGACAATGTGAAAATTCATCTTTTGTTTAATTAAGTAATTATTTTCTAATTTAAATATCTCTATATGTGAGAAAATATGTCATTGCTATATGATTAAAAAAAATAAATGTTCCTCAGATTGCTTATTAAATTTTAATTATTAGTTATCCGCTGTTTGATTAATATCCAAAGGAAAGATTATATTTTTGTATTTTATTGATTTGAATTTTATGCCATAAACGTTTGTTTTAAAGAAATATTCAGCTTCAACATAAGCAATCGAATAATTGTAATGGACTGATGTGTCATTGAAAAACAAATTGTATGCATTTCTATATTAACTTAGTAAAAAACCCGACAAATTTATTTATGACAACAAAAAGAGAATTTTACAATCCGTTTTAAATCATCATTGGCGTGAGGTGAATCTGACGAAATAATAGAGAACAGGACAATGTGAAACAATTATTATTATTAGTATTATTACTATTATTATTATTATTTTTTTTTTTACTAATGTTTTTTTAATTGTGCAGAATCTTCAACTTTTTGGCAACATTTATTTTTAAATTGTCTCTATCTGAGAAGAAAAAAACAGCGGTTATGCACTTCGTTGCCGACACAGTAACCCGCCTATTAGAATATAAACCTTTTTCAGCGCTAAAAGCCGTCGCAACGCCGTCTAACAATTTACATAAAGAACATATAGAACACTACCAAAATGTGGAATAAATTTTAATGATGTTCTATTTATACAAAAAACACGACTGTATAACAAAACAAGGAAATTATCTACCATTAGTTATATGCTTGGTAATTTAGAATACGGCTAATTTGAGAATAGTGCCGATTGTATTGCCACAGCCAGTCAAACAACCAACCAGCCAAGCCGCCCTAGACCAAGTAATGTTTTGTGGCCCATAATTAAGTTGAAATAATTTAGAAATGGTTTCATTTTAAAATACAACATTATAAGAGCGGACGAACGGACATTTTACAAACGGTTTTAATAAAGAGCTTTTCTTTTGTCTGTTCTTGTCGGTTTTGCGTCCATTTTAACAATCGTTTATTTTACTCTGATCTCGTTTTCCAGAGAGTTTTTACAGCCGTGGAAATCATTTTTAACTGGGCCACAAACAAACAAACACGGCCGAATTTTAACTCATACGTAGTCAAAAAATGGGCAGTAGCATTTAAATTAAATTGTTACAAGTGTGCGCAGGTAGAGAGGATATCCAAAATGTAAAATAATTAATATAAGTTATGTAGCCCTGCTACACAGTGTTTTAATTTCAAAAATAGTGAATGAAAATTTAGCTTTTTTGAGAATTCTAAGTTCAGTCCTATTATAGCAATCCTATTGATCTAATTCCGCCATGATAAAAACTTCGACGGTCTTAAAGATCACATCAAATTGAGCAGTTTGACGATAATCACATTAGTGACTACATGGCTCTATAAATGTAATTATTCCAAGCAGAGATACTTGTACTGAATGTTAGCCACCTTTTCAGCCGACAAGTTATGGACCATACACTCGAGATCCAACATTATAGAATAGTTCTACATGATATTCGTAACTTCGTTGCAGGGAATAATAGGAAGTGAGTGAATAAATCTTCGGGAGAGCGTATCCGGAGTAACTACCCGCGGACCCTAATTTTAGCAGGTGTAGAGAGCGTACTAAAATTGTGCAAGTGCTCTTTGAAACCCTGCGTCGCGGCTACTGAATACGGCCTACAATTATATACTCTGCTATAGGGGCACACGCCAAGAGAGGGTTGGAAAGGAGGTGACCACACCGTAGTTTTCCCACAGTCAAACACCTATAAGGGGAAAAATAAAACTCTGCTGGAAGCTACCAAGGTCAAGCCAGCACTATCTTTATTACGGTGTTACTGACTGACGCAGCAAAAAAATCCTTACTAAAAATGGGTTTTTATAGTACTTTTTGGTAGTCGTAACTACTTACAAAACCTCCTACTTACCCATTATTTTAACAGGGACATGTCGCACTATATTGTTAGTTATTCTACAACCACTAAAATAACTAGTTATTCTATGGCCACTGGAAATTGCAAAACAAGCCGGACCGAACTTGTTATACCCTCCACCACGAGTTGTATTGAAGATAAATGGAATAATTAATTTCCTTTCGTGTATGAAGATACAGATATTTGCGAGGTACCGTTCTATACGGGCTATATCAAAACGTCAATCTATATATATTTGAATATTTCGATGTGTTACAAAAGGAATGATCAATTTAATTATACCCTCCACATTATGGTGGAGGGTATACAAATATTTGGAATTTGTTTTCAATTTCAACACACTTCATATTTTTGTTTTATTTCGCTCCTTGCTGGATTTGAACACACGAACTTCTGCTTTGTAGCGGAACACACTACGCCACGTGTACGATTATTAAGGGTTGTTTATACGATTAGTAAGAAGTAATATAAGTAGTTATTTTTATTTACATTAATTTGTAATGGGTTACATAATGACTATCGGATCCGAATTTTTGCTGGGGGACTACGATTTGAAATTTATCAACTCAGGGCTGACTGTGGGGAGGAACGGTACGGAAATGGCTTTCAGGCTAATTCCACCTATACCTCCGTCCCGTTAAAACCTTACAACGCTCTAATTAAGTTCATTCCTCGTCCCATTAAACTGACCGTGCAGGTTCGGATACACATTTCCGATTAACTGGCTCTGAGCGGGAGGTCTAAAAAGGGTCTTCCTACAACAATCGCATGGACCTAGAAATGGGGACCCATGAGATCTTGACGTGACTGCCCCTTTTATGAGCGGAGATAGGCGGCTTTGAGTTGGGATCAAGAAACACAGACTAGACGGAAATGCAAGAAGCACTGTACTGTGGTTTTTCAAAGGGTATTTTATGGGTATTTTACCGCTTGAGTGGGAATCTGCAACAGTCATTGTACTGCTGAAGTCGTCATGTAAGGTAAGGAGTAATCTTCGATCTTATCGCGGCATCAGTCTTCTTCCAGTACTAGAAAAGGTACTGGAGAGTATAATGGTAATTCGGGTTCATAAGTGGCATTCTGGTGCAGTCTGAACGGCAGTTTGGTTTTAATACAGGGCGTAGTGTCGAAGACGCGTGGTTGCATAATAAGCGCTGTGTGGATGAGTCTAATAGTCTATATGTCTTGTGCACATTCGCTGACTTTAAGGGTGTCTTTAACTATGTACCTATGTTGGCAAAATGATGTCTTTTGTTGCACTTGGGGTACCAGGGTTGGTGTCGAAGTTGCAACAATGAAGGGTGTGACAATGCTACTCAAGGTTAGATTGTCTTGCAGTCGACATCCAAGTGTCGTCTTTGATAGTCGTGGTATCTCGTATAAGACGCAAGTGATCTGGGAATCACAATGGGTGAGAGGATGAATTTTATCACTCACTTAGATCGGCTCCAAGAGAAAATGTGCATTGTTTTTAGTCCTGTTCGTCGAATTTTGTTCTAATTTTTACCGAAGACAGGTTAGGACGGATGTTACTGTTGCCGTGACGTACCCCGATTTTGTTTTCGGCCCTCATATGGTATTCCTGTTGACTGGGCATGGGTCTCTTAATGCATTTTTGTATAGCAGAAACCTTTCTGGCACTTCATCGTGCAAATGTGTGGCTCCAGTCTAACACTGTCGCATGTGTTGTGTGGAATCTCAATTCTCAACCATGCCATCACAGATCTTGTCGAAGGCATTTTCAAACCTAATCGATTGCCGTTCGCAAGCTTCAGAGCGGAAGAGGTGAATGAGCTTCGCTCCTCTCTGTGAGAAAGCTACGTCCATGTGATCGTGGTGACTAGTTCTCTACATCAGTCTAAAACTTGTGTTGCATCCCCCGATCGTGCCAAATCTTTCTCACTTTGGGTGACCAGCCCCGTTCACCTTGGAACTGGTAGTAGTCTTGATCTGTTTATCTAGACTTTTTATGGTGAGATAGGTTCCTCTTGTTTCTGATTGCAAACCTGTTGTGGTTTGGACCCAAATTATAGGTAGAACTTCGGCTATGTGTGGAGTTGCATTCTCAATCGGGTGCTGCGACCCATAGAGCAGCTAAGGTGTGAGGTAGTCCTCAAGCCCATACCAAGAGGGAAATTAATCCCAAAATTGTGGATCTTCGAATTGATACCTACGGAATAGACTTGAAGGCTCTGCGGAGAGCTGCCACTCTCTGAGAGTAATCTGCGATAATTTCAAAGGGGCGCTGGTCGACGCATTGTATAGCGACTTTCGGTGCAATAGTGCCGTCAAGGCGAGAATCATGTAGGTTAGGTTAGGTTGATAAGAGGGGTGATACTAGATCACCACATGCCCATGTGGACATACACTTAAGCCGTAAGTAGGCCTGTTGTGCGCTCTAATTTTGGGTTATGGAGGATTATCTTTTTTTGACTTAGTCTAAGATATCTGTCCTATTTACATAGTCTCTGATCTTTTTGAACTCGATTGTCCTAATTTGGTCGAGTCCTGGTATAATGTCATTCCCTAGTAACTGGGTTCTCAGATTTGTGAAGGCTTGACAATGGCAGAGGTAATGTTCCAACGTTTCGTCGTCCTCTCCGCATGCTCTGCATTCACTGTTTTCTGCACAACCTATTTTGTGCAGGTGCGCTTTTAGACCTAGGTGACCTGTAAGGATTCCTGTCAGTCTACTAATATCTTTTTTACTTAGTAAAAGTAATTCTTTTGTTTTATCCTCGTCTGGTTTTCCCCATAGGATTTTTGTGTTTTTTCCCTTCTCTTCACTACTCCAGAGCAGTGTTCACCAGCGAGCCCTTACTGAGAGGAAGTGAGAATACATTACTGTGTGTTTTACATTGAAAGTTACGCTCACTTGTTCTCAGTAAGGGCTCGCTGGTGAACACTGCTCCAGAGGGATACATGTGCATTTTTTAGTTCTATTCGCGTAGCTTTAAACGGCTTAGCGTTTTCTAGACTTACCGTGGGTTGCTATTTCATTACCCTAATCCCGGTATGCCCTGGTACCCATATAATGTTTACGTTACCATGTTGGGAGAAATTATTTATAGATTTAATACATTCCAAGACAGTTCGAGATTTCACTGTCTTGGTTGATATAGCTCTAATGGCTGATTTGCTATCCGTAAGGATATTTACAGTGGTAGGCCTTGTGTGAGTATCAAACCAAAGCAGACACTCTGTTATCGCCCGGAGTTCCGCCTGCAGGATCCGGCAGACGGAGGGAGATTTCCGTTTCCAGTTCCATTATATAAAGACCCAGTCCGGTTCTCCCCCCTAGCACAGCCCCATCCGTAAACCCACAGCTTCCAGCGGGAATCTGTGCTAGAGCTCCCCCGATCCACATGTCTCTGTCAGGTATTGACACTTCACACAAGGCTACTTCACTAGTTTCAGGTATACGGTCCGATACTACCTGATTTATAGATTCACCCGTTGTGACCTTTAATATGTTTTGGTGGCTCTTTTCGATCCACTCGCTCATCGACTTTAGCTTTACAGCTGCGATGGCTGCCTCATACCTTACCTGAATATCTATTGGGTGTACAAACAAAATTGTTTCTAGAACCCTAGTCGGTGTGGTCCTCATTGCTCCGCTAATGCTTAGGCAGCATGTTCTTTGGACCTTTTGCAATATTTCCACATTGCATTTTTTGTCCATGGCTGTCCACCATACCACAGACGCGTACGTTAGAATTGGTCTAATTACGCTTCTGTATAGCCAGTGTATCATCCTAGGATTGAACCCCCATTTTGAGCCTATCGCCCTTCTGCAGGTTGACCAACATATTTGGGCCTTGTTGGCCCTTTCTTGTATATGGTCTTTCCTATCCAGAATTACTCCTAGATATTTAACTGAACAAGAGATTTTTATTGTCTTATTTAGAAAAACTGGTTCCTCGTAGTGTCCCATTTTCGTTTTCCCAGTGAATAGACATAATTCTGTTTTTTCCGGGTTGACGTTCAGACCTCTCGGCCTGGCCCAGTTAAAAGCAATTTTTAGAGCCGTTTCTGCTCTTCGACAGAGTTGATTCGGATTCTTTCCCCCTCAGAAGTACTATAACGTCGTCTGCGTAGCATACTGGGTCAAATCCTTCTTCGGTTAGGGTCCTCTAGAGACTGTTTATGGTGGTAACCCACAACAGAGGTGATAGTATCCCTCCCTGTGGCGTTCCTTGTCCAACTTTGTCTCTTATTTTCACGTCGTATAGCCCGCAGCTTATCCATCTATTCCTTAGCATGTGGTTTATCCAGTTCCTTAAGGCCCTGTCTACCTGAAACTCGTCTAAGGAGTGGATAAGTGTCTCGGTGCTTACGTTATTGAAAGCGCCTTCGATGTCGATGCATACAGCAAGTGTGTACATTTTCATTTCGAAGGTTCTTTCTATGTGGTGTACTCATGCAATGCGGTTTCCACTGATCTGCCTTTAACGTATGCATGTTGTTTGAATTCAAGAATATCGTTGGGGATCTTACTCTTTATCATGGTGTCGACTGTCCGTTCCATTGTTTTGAGTAAGAATGAAGTTAAACTTATCGGTCGATAAGATTTTGGTGTTGCATAACTTGCCTTGCCAAGTTTGGGTATAAAGACTACCCTTGCCTCCTGCCAGGCTATAGGAGTGTATGCAAGTTTTAAGCATGCATTGAAGATCCCGACGCAATAAAGTCCACTTCCCTCTGTAGTAAAGCCGGGAAGATCTGGTCTGGTCCAGCTGCTTTATATGGTGAAAAACTTAAAATGGCTTGTTGGACCATTAATCTGTCGATCTTTGGTGCCTCTTCCGATGAATTAATACATTCCGTCGATGCCTCAGTGTTAACCACGGTATTCTGCGGGAAGTGCGTTTTCATCAGAAGGCCTAGAGTTTCTGTGTATGGGGTTTAGATAAAAACTTTTTAATCTTTGAAACGTCATTTACACTATCCACCTGTTCGCAGAAAAGCTTCCAGGAGTTTCGTTTGGCGTTTCTTGTTATTTTGTTGTATTCCTTTAATTTTGCCTGATAGTTGTCCCAGAATACAACTGCTTTTTTACGTTTGGCCCTATTATAAAGTCTGCGGACCTCCTTGCCTTTATTCCGAATTTCCCCTGTCATCCAGGGTTTTTCGTAGGCGGATTTCCTCTCTCGAAGGGGACAACTTTCCTCGAAAGACTTTATTAGTGCCTCAGTTAACTTTAGGACATCTCTCTCTATGTCCTCCTTTCTTAGGCATTCCTCATCTGGTTGCCCAAGTCTTTCTTTTACTCGTTTTCCGAACTTTGTCCAATTTGTTTTGGATTTGTTTCGGAAGGTAATCGGGTTAAGCGATGGCCTAGCTATTTTAAATCTAATATACTTATGGTGTGAGAAGGAGTGTTCCTCCAGGACCCTCCACTCGTGTACCTCGTTTATTAAATTTTCTGAACATATCGTTATATCTAATTCGTTATCCTAATTCTATTAACAAAGGTTGGCGTATTTCCGGTGTTAAGTGTAATCAGGTCGTTAGTATTTAAGTAATCTATAAGGGTTTGACCCCTTTTGTTAATGTTAGTACTACCCCACGAGATGTGGTGAGAGTTAGCATCGCTACCTACTAGTACTTCGTTACCTGTTTGCTTTATCCTTCTCACCAGTTGCTGCAATTCCGATGAAGGTGGTAATGTCGGGGAGTCGAACGGCAGGTATAATGATGCTAGGTATATGTTACCATTCCCCTGCTTCAATACTGTGACGTCCGACGATGACAACTCTGGAGAAAAAAGAAATCATAAGTTTTTGTGGCATATAATGCAGGTCCTCGGTCGGGATCCCGTATTTGCGTAAAAAAGTTGATAATTTATATGGTTAAGTCCAGAAACCTTGTTTTTTATGGTCCAAGGTTCTTGGATGAAACCAATATGTATATTACCTTTAGTTATTTTGTCCATCAGGGCTAGTGTTGCCGTTTCGCTCCGATGGAGGTTGATCTGGATGACCTCAATCATTGGTCCTCCAGTAGGTTGGCTTCTTGGGAGTCGCTAATTTCGTCTGCTCCTCCCTCCTGTAAGCCTTTTGGTAGGTTAACCTCTTGGTTGTTTGGTTTGGCAATCTCCTCCTCACCAACTCTTGCCTTTTTGAAGAAGACAGTTCGAGACGAAGAATGCCTTGCCCTTGGTTTTGACGAGCCCGGCTAGCTAGAGATCGTCGATCCCCATCACAAGGAGAGTGCCGTCTTCCTTCTCCTCCCTGTGGAAGACCTCCCATCTTTCCACCTTTAGGGCCTCGTTTTGTACGCCAAAGACCTCGAGCATGCGCTCCGTCTCGAGCTTGCAGCCATACCCCTTGACGTACACCGATGCTTTGGTTAGATGAGGAATTTCGTCTTTCCTCACCAGTTTTAGTCTGCCACCTTCCCATGGATTTGCTATACTGCTGACTACCTCCCCGAGAGCTGCAGAGTTTGCGTGTGAGTCCAGGTGGTTCCAATATTTTACCGTTGATCGATTTCTCGATCTCCGATAAGTACTCTTTGTGTAGCCTTCCAGATCCTGTACTAGTATCGATTACTGCGTAGCACAGCTCGTCCTTGTAGTATCTCTTGGCTACCTTGGCGTAAGCCGATGGCGGCTCCGTTCCGGTTTCAGCGTCCATCTTCCTCTTCTGGGTGGTAGTAGGCTTCTTTACTGAGTCCTTGGCCACCGCAGAAGATTCCGACAACGCGCTCACCTTCTTTTTGTCAGAACTCGCCTCTTCAGTATCATTTGAAGGATCCTTTTGGCAGTCTCCTTGGCTTTTGTTCTGACGAGGTTTGTCCTGGGCAATTGAAGGTGGGAAGCTCTTTTATTTCTTACTGGGTTTTGCCACGTTCTGCTCCTCTGGAGACCTTGTCCTCTTCGCCGCTTCCGAAGAAGTGGAGGGACTGGCTGTGGTAACCTTTGAAGCAGCCAGCTGTTGTTCCTTCTTTAGTTTAGCCTGGTTTCTCTTATATTTCTTCCTTTGGGCCCAAGACCACTGCACTCTTTTCGTCGTGAGCTTTGCGATGCTCTCGCTTACTTCCTCTACCATCGTGTGGACTTCCTCTTTCATGGGATTTTCCACAACGGTGGTGTTCGATTTGCCGCAGCTATCGGATTCGGAATCAGGGTCGCTACCATCATCAGATAGTTGGGTTAAGTTAATCCTCCCCCTGCGCTGCCCTTTATCCTCCTCCGTTTTTACACTAGGTTGTGTGCTTGTAGCATTACCTTCGACCACAGATGCCAAGGCACCCACATCTATGGGAGATTGCTCACGATCGCATAATATCGACGGGGTGTGACTCGTAGGCAGATCACTGGTCCCCGCCGGCACTGGTTTTATTAGGCCCTGCACGTAACTTTTTCTTCTTTTTTTTCCTTCCATACTTGTTTTTTGTTTTAGGGGAACACCCCCATAGAATCATGTAAAACTACACGACTTATTTTTCACTATAACCCAGCAAACCAATCGTACCGACATCTTAACGAAATCGGAACAAAATTCGGACGATACGTCCGATGTCTGATCCGAAATCGTAACGATATCTTAACGAAAGTTGTATGAAGTGGTTGACATAATTTCGGAACGAAATGTCGGAGCGGCATCGTATCGATTTCGATCCGATTTCGTAACGAAATCTGAAGAAAATGCTTGGGAAATTCGGAAAGGAAATTTCTTTCCGACATTCGTTCCGAAATCGGTACAAAATCTGAACTATTTCCGCTCCGAAAAATCGTTTAGAAATCGGAACGAGATCTGAACGACGTTGCTTCCGAAATTGTTCAGACGTGTCGGACATCCGACATTTGGTTTGCTGGGAAGCTAAAGATGAACATCACTGTGGAGATCATGGTGTGGTGTTGACATCTGCAGACTATGTGAGGTAGGCAACATTCTAACACGAATAGCATAGCAAGAATATGGAATAAATATTTTTATCTATACATAGTATTTAAACAATTGGGCGCCCAGTATTTTTTAAATCACTGCATCGAAACACTGTGCAGATAAAATTTAATTAAAAACTTTCCTTATGGTTGAACTATTAATCGAATTTTCATAGCAGCCGATGTACTCAGCTATCTGACTATGGCTATTTATCACATGTCTCATGATGATCTTTAAAGATTTCATCGGCAATGTTTTGTCGGTGATTGAAATGAGTGTTGTGGTACATGTCTGCTGCATGCATCGGGGATAAAAATGGGAAATATATCAAACATAATTAATAGTGCCGAGAGTGTATCTGGTTAAGTCTAGGTAGCCAAGAGTTATTTTCTTGGCAGCAGCACCAGACCCAACAATGAACGGTTCAAAAGTTCATCCGATCTTGTTTGCTCACCACTTTTGCCACTTAAGGTTTGTTCCCGTTTTCTAATGTTTTTCAATCAAAATCAGCAGCGGCCAACAATGATGATGACTTCACCTCCACAACAACGACCACAACATTCATCATTTTTGATGGCTTTATTTTCATCGACAGCGGTAAAATTTGTACACATTACAAATTTTGGTTAATTCGTTAGGGGGAGTGAAAAATAATGAAATAGCCATGTTTTGTGTGATTAAATCGGTAGTAAAGTTTTAATTGGTATAATTTTTCTATCATCAAGAAAAAGAAATTTGTTTTTTTCTTTTGCCTTTGGGCCATCTACTTAACAGTTATCAACAAAGTAAATATTCCACTAAATAGAAAAAACTGTAAGGCAAGCAGCCAAAAAACACAACAAAATAGGCTCTATTACTCTGCCGAAGACAAGAAACATTCATTTGGTTGTCGTAAAATTTAGACTTCCAGTATTTTTAACTCGTCCATATTTATGGCCATCAATTTGTAACAGCAGAATAATTTCATTGGGTTTTATTTTTGGGTATTTCTTACAACCGACTGAATGGTGGACATTTGTATGGTTGGCCGGTTAGATGGATGATTGAATGGATAGATGGATGGTTTGGTGTGGTGTTTTGTATGTTTTCTTGTTGTTATTTTCTCCGGTAATCGTCTCGTGGAGTCATTTATTAAATTAACAAAATAAAAAAGTTAATGTTGCCTTTCTTTGTGTGTTTGTAGGCTAATGACTTGGAAATTAATTGTCCAATAGTATTGGTTTGTTGTTCTGTCTATATTTTGGTGGTTATACGGATGTATTAAAATGAGTTATTAAAAATTTTAGTAATCTTGAAATGTAGTTTTTTTCTGTAGTTTAAAATCTAAGCTATTTGCCATACAAAATAGAACTAAATAGCCTACTGGATGGTAGGAGAGTTACTATATAATTCGGATCCTGGTAATACAACTGTTTAAACGCTATGAGAAACTTTGCTATAATGGCGATGCACAATGGTGCCTCAGTGGACAAATATCGAAAAGGTGTTGTTGATTTTTTATAATTTGTTGGTTTTATTTTATTGAGAACACTTCCAAGCGACAATCCTGAAAGAATTTTGTTGATATATGGTATTACTGTAAAGTTATAGGTCCTTAAATATAAAAAAATGTTTAGTTGTAGTTGTTGCAACAGTGTTTATTATTATGTTTGTATGTTCGTTCTTCTGTTCAATCTGGCTCTAGGTCTATCTCCAGTTCCAGAAAAGTGGCTGCTTCGATGGGATGTAACCACATCTCCACTGAAGGTAGATGAGTAGGTTTAGCTGGGCAGTTGAAAAGGTGTTTTGTGTCGTGCGGGCCCATGCCGCATACTGGGCAGATGTCTTGCACGGCGCGGTCGATTTCCGCCCAATAAGAATTTAGGCGACTGCAATATACCGAGCATAGTTGAGCCAAAACTACTCTAGTTTGTCGTGGCAGCTGACGCTCCTCAGCTGCAATAGATGGGGGATGTATTTCGAGGACTTTATTCTCACTATATTTGCTTATGGCCTTAGCAACTGCATCCGTGTGAATACTATTTAAACCTGCTTGATATGCCTGTTGATCTAGGGTTCTCTCCTATATTGTTGGACCTCCCTCTCTAGAGCATGAATATCTTTCCTGATATGCCTGAATTTGTCGGGCCTAGCCAGCAGATGGTGATTGGGATGGCTCTCACGGTAACACCCAAGCAAGTACTGCAACGAAAGCATCTTTTTGTGTTGCTTTACTGGAAGAATCTTCGCCTCCTTATGTAGATGGTCCACTGAAGACTTGAGGAGGCACCCTGTTGCTGTTCTCAGGGCGGCATTCTGGCAGGTTTGAATCTTTTTCCAATTCGTATCACATAATCCTGGGGACGAAACTGGCGGCGCATAGCTTACCACAGACCGACCTATCGCGTTATATGTGGTCAACAAGGTTTCTTTATCTGCACCCCAAGTGCTGCCGGCTAGGGACTTTTCAGTTTGTCGCAGACAGCTGTGGAGTGCGCGCACGACGTGAAAGTAGTGTCAAATGTGACCCCTAAAATGTTGGTGCAGTTTGTGGTCGGAATTCTGCTACCTTCGACCACGACATTCAATTCTCTTCCAAACTGCGCTGTCCATGTGGTGAACTGAGTGGCTGTTGATTTTGTGGCGGAAATCTGCATATTCCTCGAATGGAAAAAGGTGGTAAGATCGGTTAAATAGTTGTTCAGTCTCTCACAGATGTCATCAGGATAGGTACCTGACGCAAGGATAGTGCAATCATCCGCATACGTTACGATATCGATTTCGTCTGGAGGGGGCGGAATACAGGAGAGGTAGAGGTTAAACAGTTCCGGAGATATCACCCCACCTTGGGGAACTCCCTGTTTCACTCTACGGGGTTTGGACTTCTTGTTCCTGAATTAAACGTACGACTGGCGTCCACACATATAATTGACTATCCAACGTTTCAAGCTTGACCGGAGGGTTGTCTGTTCAATGTCCTCAAACCGCATGGAGTGCCTGACTGTATCAAAGGCTTTTGATAAGTCAAGCGCCGCCATCACTGTTCTATTGCACGGCCGTCTCTGGTTGAGTCCTTTACAAATATATGTGGTAATGGCTGATGATCGGCAACTTGATAGCTATTTCTGATACTGGGGAGGACTAAGGCCTCAAAGGTCTTTTCTACGGGCGACAAAGGCGAAATCGGCCTGTACGATTCACTTTTGCTGGCATCCTTGCCGGGCTTCCATATTGGGACCACCCTGCCCATTTTCCAAACTTCGGGAACAATGCGGGTGGATAGCGATAAGTTGAGAACTTTAGTGAGATTCCATCAGGGCCCAACGCTTTGGATGATTTAGGGTTCCTGATGACATTGGCAACATCATCCATTGTAAACTGTGGTGGTTCCTCCTCGGCAGGAAAAGATGATGATGATGATGCGACGTAATACTCGCCGATCAGCCTCTTAACTTTTAGTGTCAGCTCCCTGACTCTGGGTTGGTTGGGGTTGGTTCGACGAAGCTCATCACGTTGATTTGCTAATCCCGTCGCCTCTGCTGGAAAGTTTGGTCTTACTTCGGATATTGGACCAGCAGGCATATGGCGGGCGGCTGCAGCAGTGATGATGTCTCGGAATTCTGGTAGGGGCGTCCTCATTGACCGTAAGACAGACAGACGGACGGACATGGCTTAATCGACTCCAAATTGACTGAAACACATTTCGTCCAAACATAGTTTCAGTCTAAAATCATTACTTTGATACTTATATTAATTATTTAAAGCAATAATCCTATCCACAACGCTTAAGAATCTAAAAAAATATGAAATTTGAAATTGGTTACATTGAACACTGATTAAAAATTAGATGGCCAAACTTACAAAATTTTACTGGACAAATTTTCCCAGCAAAACTGGACAATTTCGTTATCGAACAGCATTTTGTACAAATTTGTACGAATTTTTACAAATTTTTGGGTTATCGTACAGACCTATTAATTTATTTATTGCTATCGCTACTGTAAATCGTTTCTGCTTTAAATTACACCACACATTATCTTCAAATTAAGGAGGAGCATGTTCCGTTGAATGTCCTCACTCAAAACAAAATTGATATGACCGAATATAGGAAGTAGAAACACCAATATTTTATATTTTTAATATAAAATCTATTTTCCTAGATTTTATAACAATTAAGCTGGCCAAAAATTAATTAAATACTATAGATTTTGTTGAGGCAATTCTTAAAAATTATTGTTAATAACTGAAAAGCAGTCACTGGAAGTTCTTTAATCAAATAATTAGAAATATTGTCGGACCAGACGATTTTTTGCCATTAAGTGTTTTAATTATTTTTGTACGTAGTTCAACAATAATAACCAAAACAAATAATTACATGCAATTTTAGGTATCAAGCAAATGTTTTCAAAATGTTTAGAACATTCCACAATGTCCTGTGAGAACGGTCATAACATCCAAATTTAAATTTAAGCCTTTAGACCGTTGGACAGGTCGCTCAAGTTTGTTTAAAGAGTTTTCAAATTTGTAACCAACGCACAGAGGATCCACTTGTATGGAGAAAGTGGCCAACAATATTTCCAGTGCAAATATCATGTTAATACGCTAATTACAGCTTTGTGGTGCTGCGCAGATTGTTTTAAGATTCCATGAGCGTAGAACTGTCCCCTTTTTCCCCTCTGGTGGGGGTATACGTATGATTTTTTTATGCTGTTAATACTATATGTCATGAGCAAAAGTACCGAATATCTTATGATGCAAAAATGGAAACAAAACAATCTCCAAAACAAAATAAAAACCAACCAATTTAGCGTGTTAAATATGTCAAAATTTTTGTCTGAAAATTGGTAAACATATTAAATATAGATCGTATAGCGTTCTTCCTGGAAGACACGTACAGCCCACGTAAGACGTATTTGGAAGAAAACTTTTTGACTTTTCCATTGATGTCAATTATGTTTATGTACGTGGTCAGATAACAGAGTTATACCCTAATATATATGTAGAAACCATAATCTAGGGCAGCTTTAAAGTTTAGCACTAGGTGGCAGCTGATATTAATAGCGGATAATCTTTTACCCATGACCTACATTGGAAAATTATTCCCGAGGTGGGCGCAGGTGGGCATCATAGCTAAAACCTTATATCAAATTTAATTATATGATCGTATTGGCATTTAAAATACCCTAAGGAAAGATGCACCCAACTGGAATTCCATAACACGTTAAAACATTTTTTTATTAAAACAAATTAAGCTATTACCTCCTCCTTCAAAATCCAATATATTTTGCAAAAGGTATTAGTTTCGCGACATTTTGGATATATTTACTTAGACGTTAATTGTATCTTGTGTTCACTACAAAAAATAGTAATCAAATGTTCCGACTATTGGACCTATTTTTAACCAGATCGCATTCGAAAGAAACAAAAACTAATATATATATATATATATTTCAAAAAAGGTCCATGTCATAGCTGTCAGAGTTGCGAGATGTTCTACCATAAATTTGACATTCAGTTTTTTACTTTTGGCCAATGGGTGGAACCACTGTGCAAAGATGAGCTTACAATTATTTTTTCACATGAAACCTTTTTTGTAACAGGCTCAAATGTGAAATTTTTTATGTTTTTGTTCATAAATTGAATTATTTTTTGCAGTAGTAGTGATTTTCCTGTTTACCCTATCATCAAGTAGGTACTTACTAGACTGGATTTATAACTCAAAGGGAAAAAATCGATGTCGGAGTTTTTATGCGACACCCTCCTAAAACGTTTAGTTGCGTTAAAAATTAAAATTGCCAAAGTTTGAGCTCAATCGGAATATGTTAACACGTGCCACTGGGGCCTCAAAGTTTCCATGGGCGCTTTATATAGATAACTAGCTGAACCCGGTGCGCTTCGCTACCCCTTTAGATTGATATGCATTTGAAATTTTACGGATTTTTTGAAATCAGAAAGAAATCAAATTCAAAAATTTAAAGTAAAGTATTTATTGTAATGCTTTAGGATATACAATGTTTTTTGTTTTTCCTTCAGGAGCGTAAACAAACAAATCGGCCTGTCTACCAACACGTGAACATGTAACGTAGAGCTGACCATGAGAAAAGCAAGAACATGCTAAATTTAGGCCGCATACACGAAGAGTCTGTCCTTCGAATTTATTTTTAGTCACTGCAAATGCCAAACGTACAGGAAACTGCAATCTTTTAAAATTGAAGGGCGTTTCTATTGCTATTAGCAGAAAATATATACAGGAGCTATATCCAAATCTGAACCGATTTCAGCATAATTTGGCATACTCATTTCTACGACAAATTTAGTCGCACATTCCAAATTTCATTGAAATTGGACATACATAGTGGGTCAAATACATGAAATCGGCCGAAAATATATATAGGAGCTATATCCAAATCTGAACCGATTTCAATATAATTTTGCATACTCATTTCTACAACAAATTTAGTCACACATTCCAAATTTCATTGAAATTGGACATACATAGTGGGTTGGGTGCATCAAATACATGAAATCGGCCGAAAATATATATAGGAGCTATATCCACATCTGAACCGATTTCAATATAATTTTGCATACTCATTTCTACAACAAATTTAGTTACACATTCCAAATTTCATGGAAATCGGACATATATAGCGTGTTTGGTACATCAAATACTTGAAATCGGACGAAAATATATATGGGAGCATACAAAGTTTAAATTTTTTGGAGATACGTCCGATTCTGATGCTATATCTCCGGATTAGAGCGGAATTTCGAAACTTTTTATAGCCTATGTTACTTTCAGGCGATGTAGTAATATACCCTGAAAATCTCAGCAAGATCGGTTCAGCGGTTTTTGAGTCTATAAATTTCAAACAAACAAACAAACAAACATACAAACATTTTTCTATTTTATATATATAGATATTAAAACCTGACCCGATTTCCAAAAATTTGTGTAGGATTGCTTGTCTAGCCACTACAAAGAACTGGTAAACTGTTTTCATCGATTGGACAATAAATGTGGTCTGTAGAGTGATTTTGTAAAAATTCGCCTTAGGACCCATAAAATTCGCCTTTGGTCCCATACAAACTTTGACCTTTAGACTGATTTTGAACAACTAACTGATTTTGAACAACTTCTTTTTCCGCAATGAGTGGATGTGGTTATTGATTTGATGCTTGCTCCGACGCCGAAGTATTTATATTCAAATAATTTGTTAATTGTTTGAGCAGTTGATGCCCGCCCATATCGTGCACTTTCATCGCAAAACCAACTTTTTTCTAATTTTTCAATTGGCACTAAACATTTAACGGTCATATGAACTATCATGTTCACCACGATACATTTTTCGATTTTATAATTATAAATTTGCTGCATGTTTAACGATCTGGCAACTCTAAATTTTTATATTGAACTACTTGTCTCATAAAACGGGTCTCAAGAAGCTTGATATTAACACGGTAATTATACTTTACAAAAATATTGAAAAGTGTTAATATGTTTCATAATTTAGGCGATATTGTACACCAAGAGCTTTCTGAAGTCAAGCTCCATTCAAGGGACTGACCTTAACACTCGTGGGTAACAACTGTACCTGTCAACTGCTGTTGGGTTTTGTCAGACGAATTCCTAAAACGATCATTCAGACTTGTGAAACGTTCTAAATATTAGTGCTAGTACAAAGTTCCATAATCGCCTGATGAAAGTTCCGTAATCATCTAATGAAAGTTCTATAATCATCTATATTTAAAAGAAATACTCGTCATCATCATTATTCTCGTCAGGGTAACTACAATCATCAGTACTTCAGCATCATTTCACTGGTAAATTTCTTGGAAAGTTCGATCGATAAGTACATAACTCCAATATAAACCATCTTTGATATGGTGGAAACTCAACATTTCGGTATGATAAAATGATAGTATTGCATCGTTAAAATCAGTCCCAGTAGTATTTACATGAAAATATTTCGAATTATTATCAACCCCCAGTTTTTGTAAAAAATTTTATTCTTCTCACACGAATTGTCAAATTTTGTAGATCGATTTACTCGCTTTAGCGCAAATGTAGAGCGCTGATTTTTAAATGAGGAATCCCTAACGATATATGGAACGGGTATACGAAAAATTAGATGTGTATGTCATCTGGGGGCTGAGCTATGAATGCCTAAATTATTACGAATATAGACGAACGAACAAAAATAAGTTACAAAAACTGGGGGCAAATGTTACATTTCCCATTATTTTATTCCAATTCAAACTAAATATCTCGATTTTCAACCCTAAATTTAATCTCCACTAAAATCATAATTTGCAAGAGAAAAAAAGAGAAAAATAGTTGTAATTGCATATCATCTCATAAAGAGTAAAAGAATGAGATCTAAAAAAACTAAGTTATAAACCAGCCAAAAATACCTCGACTCCGACTCCAGACGAGTTTTTTCACGACTGCGGCTCCGACTCCGACTCCGGGTCGACTCCGAGAGTGAATTCCTATACCACAAAAAATAAATAAAATGTGCACAAATTTTTAACTTTTTCCTATATTTTGTCCTTTATAGGCTAACGTGTTAGTCTTTCCTTAGAAAGGGCATTCCTTCGAATACATTCGAACATATCAATATTGTTTCTGCCGAATCTTACATTGAAAAATAGCAAAGTTAGAAAGTTTTTGTCGAAAACTCTATGATTATGTATTTCATTGAATTTAGTATGTTCCTGTCGGACAGATCGGGTTATTTGAATGTCTACATCTAAAGCCCTCATTGAGTATGTAATGAATCCTAGATGAAAGACTCGCCGTTTGTCCGACATCTGAGTTACGGCGGGATGAATCTGTGGTTGACCAACAACGAATTTATGATGCCCTAATTCAGAAGCGTAACCATCCAATTTTCATATATAGTTAATAGAAAGTAACGGGTAAAACTGAGTTCTCCGTTTAGGCTTTCATTCCGAAAAAGAATTTTTCCACTCCCAGATCTTGACTTCCATTTTGTGCCTTTAATAGAATAGAAGACAAGATGAGAATACCAATAGACCTTTGTGAGAAGACCAGTAAGACTTCTGACGAAAGAGGTTAATGCCTTGTTCAGACTGACGGTAATTCGCTCTCTATTCGTTGTTTGAACCCAAATTACGATATAATTACTTCATTTCCCATACAAAATTTTGAGAACGAACAACGATTTGTGTACTTTGTTCAATTTAAATTACTCTCAGAACGACGATAAAATATGTCCCATCTCTAACAAATGAGAGAATTTATCGAAATAAATTAATTATGACAGGAAAAATATAAAATTTTAAATTTATTAAAAACCCAAATTTTTTTAGTAAAACTGCAAAACCTAAATGAAAAGTAAACGGTTTAAGGACTAATAAACATTCAAATCATAGCAAATTTTCTATTTTCGTTTATTGCAGTTGCATTTCTTGTCCATCATTTCAAATTCGCGTACAAATTTAAAAACAAAAATCAAATGCCTGCCAGAAAGTCTGTATACCAAAAAGTTATTTTGGCAGGTCTCTCTCTTGTTAATTTTGAAAATAGAAAAGTATTTTTATTTGCTGAAAACACCAAAATTGTGAGCAAAAATAGAAAAGATGAATGAAAATAATGTAATTAAATATTAAATAGATATCTGAAAGAAAGACAAATAGTTTTTCAGTTCATATCAATTAATTTTACTCGTTTTTGGGCGAAACTTTCTTTAAAATCAGAAAATAAAAAGTATGATAATATGAATCATGTTGCTATGAATTGTGTACCATGTCGTATGAACGGGTTAATTCGTGTACGTATTTATGAGAACGAACTACGTGATTCAAATTCTAGTATGAACATGGCATAAAGGTCCAATCTTAATTCGATTGTCATAGAACTTTACCTTTGTTTGCAAAAATATGAAGAATCAATTGGATCAACAAAATAGGGATGAATAGACTACACTTCAGAGCATAGTAAATATCCTTTGAATTGTCCTTTAACTTAGTATAATAAACCGTTTGCATATATATTTTCTTATATCTTTCTTTTAAAATAAATGATTTTTTAAAAAAATGTTCTTGTTCCAAATTTAATGTTATATTTCTATAACATGGAAAAAATTTTGCCCGGAGTCGGATTCGAGTTGTTGTTTTCGACTCAGACTCCAGCAAAATTGCTCGACTCCGACTCGTAGACTCCGACTCCGGAACCCTGTTATAAACTAAGAATATCCAACAACACAAATTTTGCTTTTATTCTACTCAAATTTGCATTTGCCAACGTAACAAAAACCTACTCAGCATACATTGATCACATTTTTGTCTCTTCCTTATGACTACTATAACAACTACAGTTATCGCCGAGTGATGGAATTCTTGACTGGTTTTTCTAATCTAGTTGTAATTAATGTTTTATGAAACTCGGTCGCTGAACATTATTTAAAAACGAAAACCGCGATTTCTTGAAAAAAAGTATTTAATTTGTAATAAAAAAGTAGAAAAATTGATCGGTTTATGTTGAATGTGTGATTGAATTGCATAGCAGGCTAATTTATAAATTACATTGTGAAATATGAAATATAACTAAAATAGTCAAATAATGACAGCAAAAATTTAATATTCGTTTAAGTGATTATTGTAAAAAAATTCAGTGATGCATTTATATTAAGTAACTTAAAAATTCTTTTTTTTTCGTACACCCTACATTCAGTACAAATAATTAATAAATAAGTTAAATATTCGCAGCATCAATGAAAGTATATGTTCATATATACATATATGTTTTTCAATTTGTTCAATTAGCAACTCAAAAATCAAACAAATTTATTACGAACTAGCAAAATGCCCGCCACTTCGTAAGCGGAAAAGGAATAATATACAAATAAACAATATTTAATATGTAGAACACTGAAAATTTTGATGTACTAATACTTATTTGAATTAATATTTAATTTCTTTCAAGTACTGCTCGTATACGTTTTGTTCGAATTTCAAGTACTTTCCGTACCCATAAGTACGAATTTCAAACCTCCACACTTCAACAGCGGCCTACATTTTAAATTCCAGTCCATGTTTTATTAGAACGGTGTGGGTATTTTGAAAATTTTATCCACATTTTCCAACCGAATTTTGGAATTTGTGATATAAAAATTTAGAAAACTTTTATTCAGAAGATGCTACCCTATATAACAGTTAATTTTTGAGACATTTTATTTTCTCAGGATATAAAAACCTTCTTGCAAAACATTAGCCGCATAGATCTACCTTTTCAAATGAACTTTCAATAACGTTTAGAATAGACAACAAAGATAAAAACAATTTTGTTGAAAAGGTACGTTTGACTTTTTGATTTCAGTTCATTATTTAGAAATCGAATTCGTGTTAACCTAGAAAAAATAGTACATTATTCAGTACAATTTTTAAAATCCAGGACCATAGCTCAAATGTTACAGTTTTTGCTCTACTTGTTCACCCAATGTCAATGGTATTACATGTAGAAACCTTTCATACATTTAAAGGCGGATTTAAATAAACATTCTGATCCAATCTCAACAGTTATCCTCATAATTCCATAATCATTGCTACACCCAACGTCAAATTTAATAGCATTTAGTACATTTCGTATTTCTCAATAAATGAACCAGCCCTCAGCCTAATTTTAGAATCCCTCATACAACAATCCGAAATTCCACCTATATCCCATCATGCAACACCAAACTGGTACCAAATTTAGTACTTATAGTATGTATAAGTTCCAAAAATTACTTCCTTTTATCCAAAACTATATCCAAACCGCGATTTGGTATTTTTCGTATACATTAGTACGAATTTGCAAAACTTCCTCTATATCTCCACTCTAAACGTCAACTGCTATACTAATACCGAATTTCACAATTTCAGCTCTACTCCTTTACACAATAACAATTTGGACCAAATTCTGTGCCATTTAGTAATTTTCGTACACTTATTGTATATCCACAACCACATCCATATCTCAACATAAATACAAAATTTCCGAATTCCACTTCTATTCATAATACCATTAATACTTTTCGTACGAAAGTACGAATTTCAATAACTATCTCCAACAGTAATTGTGAATTTCAGGATTCCACCTCTATCCGTCCACCTAAATCAAAATTTTACCAAATTTAGTACCATTTATTAATTTTCGTACCCATAAGTACGAATTTCCGAAACTACCTCAATCCTACACTCCATAAGTAATCATAATTCCAAATTTCAGGATTCCAGCTTTATCCGTCCACCTAAATTTAATTGTACCATATTTAGTGACATTTAGTACTTTCCGAATTTCCAAGACTAAGTCAATCCAACAGTAATCATAACTTCAAATTTCAGAATCCCAGCTCTATTCGTTCCCCCAAATCCAAATTGTACCAAATTTAGTACTTTTTTAAGTACGAATTTCAAAAAAACTTCCTCAATCCTACACTCCAACAGTAACCTTAAATCGAAATTTCAAGATTCCAACTCTATCCGTTCACCCAAATATAAATTGTACCAAATTTAGTACATTTAGTACTTTCCGTACCCATAAGTATGAATTTCCAAACTACATCAATCCTACACTCCATCAGTAATCTTAATTCCAAATTTCAGGATTCGAACTCTATCCGTTCACCCAAATATATGTAAATTGTACCAAATTTAGTACATTTTGTACTTTCCGTACCCATAAGTATGAATTTCCAAAACTACCTCAATCCTACACTCCATCAGTAACCTTAATTCGAAATTTCAGGATTCCAACTCTATCCGTTCAACTAAATTTAAATTGTACCAAATTTAGTACTTTCCGTACCCATAAGTACGAATTTCCAAGACTAACTCAATCATACACTCCAAAAGTAATTAAATTCAAAATTTCAGGATTCCAGCTCTATCCGTTCACCCAAACCCAAATTGTATCACATTTGGTACATTTAGTACTTTCCGTATCCATAAGTACGAATTTCCAAAACTTCCTCAATCCTATACTCCAACAGTAACCTTAATTCGAAATCTCACGATTCCAACTCTATCCGTTCACCCAAATATAAATTGTACCAAATTTAGTACATTTAGTACTTTCCGTACCCATAAGTATGAATTTCCAAAACTACCTCAATCATAGACTCCATCATTAATCTTAATTCCAAATTTCGGGATTCCAACTCTATCCGTTCACCCAAATATAAATTGTACCAAATTTAGTACATTTTGTACTTTCCGTACCCATAAGTATGAATTTCCAAAACTACCTCAATCATACACTCCATCAGTAATCTTAATTCCAAATTTCAGGATTCCAACTCTATCCGTTCACCCAAATATAAATTGTACCAAATTTAGTACATTTTGTACTTTCCGCACCCATAAATATGAATTTCGAAAACTACCTCAATCCTACATTCCATCAGTAATCCTTATTCCAAATTTCAGGATTCCAACTCTATCCGTTCACCCAAATATAAATTGTACCAAATTTAGTACATTTTGAACTTTCCGTACCCATAAGTATGAATTTCCAAAACTACCTCAATCCTACACTCCATCAGTAACCTTAATTTGAAATTTCAGGATTCCAACTCTATCCGTTCAACTAAATTTAAATTGTACCAAATTTAGTTATATTTAGTACCTTCCGTACCCATAAGTACGAATTTCCAAGACTAACTCAATCCTAGACTCCAAAAGTAATTAAATTCCAAATTTCAGGATTCCAGCTCTATCCGTTCACCCAAATATAATTTGTACCAAAAGTACCGTTTACTACTTTTCGTACCCATAAGTAAGAATTTCCAAAACTACCTAAATCCTTCACTCCATCAGTAATATTAATTCCAAATTTCAGGTTTCCATGTCTATCTAAATCCAAATTGTACCAAATTTGGTACCATTTAGTACTTTTCGTACACATAAGTATGAATTTCCATATCTAAATCATACTCTTCAACGGTAATCTAAATTCCAAATTTCAGGTTTTTAGCTCTATCCGTTCACCCAAATCCAAATTGTACCAAATTTAGTACCATTTAGTACTACTCGTACACATAAGTACGAACTTCCAAAATCATTTCCTTTTATCAACACCACTTCCCATACCAAATATGAAGATTGTAGCTATATCCGCTTAAAATATACAATTGGTACCAAATTTAGTAACTTTTCGTACACTTTAAAGTTGAAAATTCAAGAAATCCCATTTTTCACTACATTTACCGTTATAAAATGAAAAACCGAAGTGACCCAAAGAAACCAAAGGTATTTTCGTCTTCTGTGGACTCCCACAAAACCGAATTTATGCATTAGAACCCCTGCAAATTTTCACTGTAGCACTGTGTAATTAATGTGTTAATTTGACCGGGCTGATGAGACCGGACTGATGAGTAGCATAGGTTGGGAGTTACTTGTGATATAAGCACCACTATAATTCAAACAGTCACCTCTTTAAGAAAACTGTGGTATGTTGTGATGCTTCTGCTGCTGTTAAAGGTGGAAGATATTTTGGTCGATGGCGTACAAATTGATTCAAATTACAATTACTTTCGGGTGGTGAAGGGTCGGAACGTAGCGATTCGAGAGAGACATTTTGACAGTTCTTTCACTGAGAGCTTGCAAATTCTTGCTGGTCAAATTTCTTCTAGCAAGCACTTGCAAGCTCTTCTTCTTCCTGAAAACAATCAATCAGCCGTTTTTAGTTTTTTGTTGATTTATGTTTGTTGTGAACATTAAAAACAATTTTATTGTGGAAATAACATAGTCTAATTGTATTGTTTTATGGAGAACAAATTTGTAAAGTGGAAAAATACTTTTTTGTTTCATTTTCTTTTTATTTTTAAAAAAATACAACTTGTTTGCATCCTTTGTTGGCGGACAAATTGTTCTGTTTTGGCAAGTCAGCTGATTGCCTCCTTGTTTTTGCTGGGAAGGTGTCTGTTTACTTTTTACAATTTTCTAGCAAAAGAGAATAAAACCCCTTACTCTCTGAGAAAGTTCTTGCTGGACAATTCTTGCTGGGAAAGTAACCAGACAGACTTATTTTCTCACCCCCACAAATTGGTTTGATGTAAAGCGCCGAATCTCCCTTCTGGTCTCTATATATGTAGTTTTTGGCGCTCAAAAACAAGAACTCACTTCATTTTGGCAACACATTACAAAACTCTTGCCGCCGAAATTCTGCTCTGCATATTCTGGCGTCGGCTGCAGTACAGTTGCAGGCCATAAACGTTTACAACGGCAATTAACACGTACAGCTCGTGTTGCGAGTAACTCCTCCAAAAAAAATAGAAACTCATTCCCAGCAAAATTTGACGAAAGGGGTTCTTTGTGATGACGTGATTTCATGTCATCTTTTGCATTGGTTCAAAGGAAGTCGTGAAAGATCCGATCTTTTCATTAGGATTTGAACCAATGCAAAGGAAGTCGTGAAAGATCCGATCTTTTCATCAGCATTTGTACCCATTCCATCGATCCAATAGAGATGATGTTTATGTTTTTATTTACACACCTGTTTATTTTCATTTTGGTATGTTCCAGTACTGCAAAAATCTACTAATTTTTACTATTTTTTCCGATAACATAAAGGAAAAATTGTTATCGTAGTAAAAATAAGTAGATTCTTGCAGTTTCTGGAACAGACCAAAGTTGTTAGAACTGTCGTCGTGATGTTGTCTTACATTTCCTGCATATCAAACAACTAAAACTTCTAAACAATTGGTATTATATAAAGTCCCAACCATCGAGCTAAAAATAGAATCGGACTGCACACATTGCTATTTTAAAAGTTCCCTTGTCTGTTCTAAATCTGACATAGAATGAAATCAATCAAATCTCGCTTCTTGGAATTTGAAAAAAAAAAAGTCCGAAACGAAAAGGAACAAGAATCTGAAAATAAAGAAGAAACTACTTTTGTAAAGAAACAATTAAAAATAAATTAATTGAGCATAAATGGTATTTTCCATAAAAAGTCTCTCCTCCCCGTTCGTTACATTTTGTTCTTAGAGATCCCTAAAGCAAGCCGGGTTGTAGATCCCTACATATTTCCGTCACTAAACAAAAGAGTATAAATTACCAAAATGTTGTTATAAAATAACAAAATTATAAAATAAAAGTAATTTACGAAATAAAAATACTTAAAGGAGTGCATTTGGAGTCCATGTTGAAATCTGAACTGGTGATGGGAAGATAATTGAAAAAACCTTTTGTAAGATGAAAGAATATCAGTTGCGGAGAACGGAGGAAGTAATCTTTTGCGTTGCAGCGGTGGTGATTACATTGCAATTTTGGATGTAAACATTTGAAAAACTAAACTGATAAATTAATTGTAGCTATTTCATGAATTCGTTTGAATTAATAAAGAGTTTTGTTTTTCATGAAAACCATATTTCAATACAGCATTTTCATTTTCCAAACAAGACATGAAAATTTCATGCCAAGGGGTTGGTGAAAATGACATGCCAAAGCATTGGTTAAAATGACATGTCAAAGCATATGTGAAAATGACGTGTCAAAGCATTGGTGAAAATGACATGTCAAATCATTGGTGGAAATGACATGCCAAAGCATTGGTGGAAATTACATGTCAACGCATTGGTTAAAATGACATGCTTAGGATCCAGAAAATAACGTCATCTTTTGGGGTCCACGCTCATATAAAATTCATCGATGAAGATGCTAAAAAGATGACATGCTAGATCACTTGCACCCATGATTGAATGTCATCTTTGGCATCGAACATTTTGCTGGGATGAAATGAAATACAACGTGTGGTTGTTGGTTTTGTACCACGACAGAATGTCCTTTTGCTTTCTGCGGTGTGATGAACTACAACAAATATTGCGGGTACTTCCCCAGCAAACCAAATGTCGGATGCAGACAACGAAGCCGACGGCGTGCCGACTAGTTTAGCGACAGGCGGCTAATTTTTTCATATTTTGCCGTAAAAAAGTGGGTTTTTGAGAGATCGTGGAGTGGAAATACTCCTGATGTTGTGGTCGTACTATCCAAGAATCTAAACATTTTATTGCTTTTACAAATATATAAAGTAACAAATTTTAAAAGTAGTAAAATTGGTAGTAGGCTTAGAAGAACGATTACGTTATGTAAATATTGGACCAGTAATGGAATTCTGTAACTTTTTTCTAACGAACCGATATCGTTAAATAACGAAAATGTTCGGTTGAAATACCGAAAGTGCTATTCTGTAACACAAAGTTATCTACACATAAATTTAGCGACGAATATCGGTAGAATGACGGAATTTTAAAGAAGATGCACGTCATTTCAAAATGAAAAGCCCATAAGAAGTACATAAATTATTAAAATTTTTAAAACGTTTCATGTTATTTTTAGGAGAAATGGAAAAAATTAAATTTTTAACGAAATAATGCGCATTCAGTGTTAATATAATTCAAAATTCTAATGAAATTATTTAAATCACTAAATGATTATGTTTTACTGCTCAGCAGTCATCTGAGTTGTGCCGGTACGTGTTAATCATGGCGGAATAAGAAGGTAATACATCAGTTGCTCAAAATCAGTCTAAACGTCAAAATTTGTTAATGGGCACTTTACACGATATGTTATTTTACATATGTGTTGTCACTTTGCGTATACATTTTGTACATAAAAAGTGACAACCCATATGTAAAAACATATAGTGTAAAGTACCCATAACAATAACTCATTACTGTGAATTTCTCGTTTACGTTTTGTATGTGATTTTATTCACAATAATTCTTTTTGACAACTAGAATGATTATCAGCGTTTTTCCGTTAAATCGATTAAAAAAATAGGCTCGGGTTGACCGCGGCGATTTTTAGCTGATTTGAGCCGATGTAATCAGCGGCATTTGAAAAAAGAGAAGTGGCGGCGCGCCGCCGACTGAAAATCGACTCGCTTCCACCTCTGGTCGGATGTCCGACACATTTGAACAATTTCGGAAGCAAAATCGTTCAGATTTCGTTCCGATTGCTATACGATTTTTCGTAGGAGAATTCGTTCCGACTTCGTTCTGTTATCGGAGAGAATGTCGGAACTAAATTTCCATACGAATATACCAATGTTTTTCTTTCGATTTCGGTATGAGTTCGGAGCGAAATGTCGGAAACAAATATCCTTTCGCACAGCAACCACCTTTTGTATGTATCTAACAACAAGGTGTTGGTTTCATTTGAGTTTGTTGTCGAAAAACAAAGTCTTTTTAATTCATTGAATTTTTATCGAGCTAATACCCCGTTTATATATAACCGGATTTAACAAACCGACTGGGTTTTAAATGTCAATTCCATTGCTTATATTTCAAACAAATCCTCTCAAAGAAGGTTAACCCTGCAAAAAGCTCTAATATAAACAGCATATAACATGAACTAAGGATTTTGTATTGAAAAAGTGAATTCTAGCAAAGTACCACACACCCAACCAATATGCTACGATCGTTTCGCTGGTGGTTTAATTCAGCTCATCAGGCATATCGAATGTGAATGGCTAGAATAAAAGGCTGATTTTGATAACAAAGTGCTTGGTTATAAAATTCGCATATACAATTTTTAAATATTTTAAATGTAAATGCAACATATAATAATTCAAGCTAGTGCTGATAGATTTAACATCATTATAATCTTCCAATAAAAAAACATAACACGCGACCTTATTTTGAAATCGTTCAGAAATCTGTTCGAAAATTCGGAAGACAAAATTCGACTTCCGAATTTCCCAAGGATTTCCTTCCGATTTCGTTCCGAATTCTGACCGGAATCGATTCGATTTCGTTCCGAAATTATGTCAACCACTTTATACAACTTTCTTTAAGAATTTTGTTTCGATTTAGTTACGATTGGTTTGCTGGGTCATTTCATGTGTTTGGAGCGAAAGAGATGGCGAAATGACAAAAAACACAAAGATCTCTTCCGTGTGAATAACAAACAACAAGTTTCAATGGTGTCCACTATTCTATGGCAGCACAACAACCACTTGTGCTGTGCAAGCAGTAAATTGAGAAACACCAGCAACAACCACAATTGAAGTTTATCACCTTCTCTGCTCTTCCTCGGTTTATACTTGATTCTGGCCAAGAATAGTGGCGATTTACACTGAAAGTAAATAAATATTTCACATGTTGTATAGTCCCGAGGATATTTATGAATTTGAAATGTATGTTGATTGTTTATTAAGTCCTGTTTAAAGATATAATAAAACACTGTAAAAAATAAATTGTAATTATTGCACTTATTTTACAAATGTTGCCTATAATATATGTATATGCTTGGTCAGGATAAAATTCTGAGTCGATCTAGACATGTCCGTCTGTTGTCATCACTCTAGCGTCCTCCCGATTTTCGATATTTTGAGGGTTTTAGCCACAATTTTAACAGAACTAGCTGTAATTTCCCATTTAAGGTTCTTAAAGGTTACAACACTACTCCACTAAAAACTGTCAACATATGTCCATGTTTAGGTATAGCCCCCATACAACGGTACCTCCCGATTTTCGGTATTTTGTTGGTTTTAGCTACATTTTTAAACCAAACTAGCTGTAATTTGACATTTAAAGTCACAAAACTACTCCACCGAAAACTGTCAACATAGGTTAGTTTTTAGGTATAGCCCCCATGTAACGGTACCTCCCTATTGTCGGTATTTTGAGGGTTTTAGCTACAACCGAACTAGCTGTAATTTCGCATTTGAGGTTCTTAAAGGTCACAACACTACTCCACTAAAAACTGTCAACATAGGTCCATGTTTTCACACGATTTTCGGTATTTTGAGGGTTTTAGCTACATTTTTAAACCGAACAAGCTGTAGTTTGACATTTAAGGTTCTTAGGAGTCACAACACTACTCCACTAAAAACGGACTACATAGGTTCATATTTAGGTATAGCCCCCATATAATGGTACCTCCCGATTTTTTGTATTTTGGTGGTTTTAGCTACAGTTTTAAACCGAACAAGCTGTAGTTTGACATTTAAGGTTCTCAGGAGACACAATACTACTCCACTAAAAACTGTCCATGTTAAGGTACTATATCCCCCATAAAATGGTACATCGCGATTTTCCATATTTTGAGCGTTTTAGCTACATTTTTTGACTGACCTATGTTGAAAATTTTCTATGGAGAAGTTTCGTGACAGCAGTGAACATCAAATTAACCGAAAGTCGGGAGGTACCGTTATATGGGGAATATTCCAAAACATTAGCCTATATTATCAATTTTTGGTGCAGACCTTTCGTGCCTGCAGGGAATCTGCACTTCACAGAACTTTTTCACCAAAAATTGTCAACATAGGTCCATGTTTAGGTGTAGCACCAATATAACAGTACCTCCAGATTTTCGGTATTTTACGTACAGACACTATATTACATAACCTCACGATTTTCGGTTTTTTGAGGGGATTATCTACATTTTACTGTACTACCCTTAACTTGACATTTGAGATTCCCTGCAGTCACGACACTTCTCCGCCAAAAATTTTCGTCATAGGTTTTAAGGTATTTTGAGGGTTTAAACTACATTGTTGGCTGATCTACATGTAATGTGACATTTGATGTTCCCTGCAATCACGGAACTTCTCCAGCAAAAATTGTCGACATATGTAGGTCCATGTTTTGGTATAGTACCCATATAACAGTGCCTCCCTGTTTTAAGGAATTTCAGTATTTCAGCAACATTTGTTGACCAAACTCCCTGATATGTAACATTTGAGTTTCCCAGCTGCCACAAAACGTCTCCAACAAAAATTGTCAACATTATTCAACGGTTTGTTATGGAGCTGTAAAAAGGTAGCACCTATTTCATGTTTTTTAGTTTTTATCTAGATTTCGGTTTGAGTTTCCCAGCTGCCACAAAACGTCTCCAACAAAAATTATCAACATTATTCAACGGTTTGTTATGGAGCTGTAAAACGGTAGCACCTATTTCAGGTTTTTTAGTTTTTATCTAGATTTTCGGTTAACATTGGACGTCGTTTTGCTTATATGAATTAAAGTGGTTAAAAACTTCTCTATCAAAAAATTCGAACATTGGCTCACGTTATGTTAAGCCCCCTTATAACTGTACCTCCCAATTTTCTGTATTTTGAAGGTTTACATTGTTTGACGGAACTACCCGTAATTTGACATTCACCATAGTCACAAAACGATCTCAATACAAATTTTCACTTTTTGGTATAGGCCCAATCTAAGCCGAACTTAACGATTTTGTACCTGTTTTTTTTTTTTTTTTTTTTTTTTTTTTGGAGAACAAAGTTTTTTATTTTTAATTTAATACAACATGTTTGCTTGCTTTAGATCCTTTAATGGCGGACAAATTTTTCTGTTTCGGAAAACTATCTGATTGCTTGCAAGTTTTCGCAGGGTATGTGTCTGTTTACTTTTTACAGAAAATTCTTGCTGGGAAAGAAACCGGACAGACCTAATATTTGTTTCAAAATGTGAGGATTTTTTTGTTTTATAAATTATTGTTAGTTATACCTTTATATAATCCATACACATCAAAAAGGGATCAATAGAACTTACCCCCTGTTTTTGTAACTATTTTTTGTTCGTTCGTCTATATTCGTAATAATTTGAGCATCCATAGCTCAGCCCCTAGACGATATTCAGAACTAATTCTTTGTAGTCATGTTCTATATATAGTATAGAATTCCTCATTCAAAAATCAGCGTTCTACATTTGCTCTAAGGCGAGTAAATAGATCTACAAAATTTGACAATTCGTGTGAGAACAATAAATATTTTTACAAAAACTGGGGGTAAATAAATTGTCATTTGGAATTCTGTGCTCTAAGGATAATTGGTAAATGTCAAGGGTTTATTCAATATTTAATAGTCTTTAGCTCATTTTATAGTCGCGGAACCCCTATATGAATTTAGATTACTTATGCTAATCGGGTCCGATAAGAACACACAAATATTTGCTAATAATGAAAAATTTACACCAAAATCTGTTGCAATTTTTGTAAATAACGCTTAACCCTTTGAACCCCGATTTTTTTCCGCCGAGATAAAAATATTTTTATATAATTGTTTAAGTCAATAGTACATATCCCAATGGGTTAACTTCGTATTACACTCTATTATAGAGAGAAATGTTTTCAAAACGCACTGACAGCCTTGCAAAAATTTACTGATCGCTACCAATATCATGATTTCATCCCGGCGAAGTAAATAATCAAGTGGCTTTTAAGTTTTTGAAATTATGTTTGTACTGAAAACCGAACTCTTTAAGTATCGAGTATTACCATGTTAATGAGAAAGATACTCACTTTTCAGCTTTCGTAAAAAATGACAGAACAAAATATTTTGCAAGCTGCCAGCACGATTCAACTAAGAACTCATCGAGTTCTGTAAGTTGAAAAAATCAATATAGTTACCTGTGAGTAGAAATATTTTTATATACTCGTATATTATCATCAATTCCTCGCTGTTAGGGAGTTACCAAATATTGTCTGTGGTTGCAGTTATACAAATTAACAAGTTTGTTTTCTAAGTCTTTACATTATCCATGGAAAATCATGAACTGATGAATTTGTTAAAGTTAGAGAAAAATTATGGAAATGGAATAGAAAATTTATCTATATTTATCATATAGGTATAGTTCACAAATTAGTTAATTTTTACAATCTGTGCTTTTAACTGTTCTCTACTAAAACAACACAAATTTTGTTATTTTTTTTTTTCATTATACCCTACACCACTATGTGGGGAGGGTATTATAAGTTGGTTTTGGCCAAAAAGTTTGTAACGCATCGAAATAATGGTCGTAGACCCATACTTATATATATCAAAATGAATGTCTCGACGAGCTGAGTCGATCTGGCTATGTGTGTCCGTCCGTCAGTCCGTCCGTCCGTCCGTCTGTCCGTCTGTCCGTCTGTCCATCTAAACCTTGTAATCACGCTACAGGTCGCAATTTTGATCTGATCGTCACGAAATTATGGATGTTGATGGGGGTCCCGGAGGGGAAGAAGCCTATTGATTTTGGTGGTGGTCGGATAATATTTAGGGGTCGGAAAGGGCAAAAAACTTAGGTGGATAAAAAGACAACGTTTTTTTCCAAAGCCAATATCTCAGCTTCCATATGGGGTATACCAAAAGCAAAACCTGACAATGAAAGCAGAAAATATCACCTTTCTAATGATGTAAAGTAAGTGCTCGTAGGTGATCAAACAACGAAGATATCGCAATAGTAGCAAATAAAACCCCAATTTTCATTTTTGCGATTTTAACTATACTGACAAATATCACAGCTTTGGTTGAAAATTTTTCAAAAGCAAAGCCTGACTATGAAAGTAGAAGATCCCGTCTTTACAATGATGCAAATTAGGTCGGCGTAGGTAACCAAATAACGGAGATATCGCAATAGTCGGTAATACATCCCATTTTTCTATTTTTTTGGAAATCACGCTACAGGTCGCAATTTTGATCGGATCGTCACGAAAATTTGAGGGTTAATGAGGGTCTCACAGATGAAGAAGCATATTGATTTTTGTGATGGTCGGATAATATTTAGGGGTCGGAATGAGCAAACACTTATTTGGAGAAAAGTCAACATTTTATTTCAAAGCCAATATCTCTGTTTCTTTAAGAGGTATATCAAAAGCAAAACCTGGAGAGAAAAGTAGAAAATATCACCTTTACAACGATGTAAAGTAGGTTGTCGTAGGTTGTCAAATAGCAATGCTATGGCAATAGTCGATAATGCATCCCATTTTCCGATTTTTTTGTAATCACGCCACAGGTCGCAATTTTGATCGGATCGTCACGAAATTTTAGGGGTTAATGGGGGCCCACAGAGGAAGAAGCCTACTGATGTTAATGATGGTCGGATAATATTCAGGGGTCGGAATGGGCAAAAACTTATTTGGAGAAAAGGTCTACGTTTTATTTCAAAGCCAATATCTCTGTTTCTTTAAGAGGTATATAAAAAGCAAAACCTGGCAGGGAAAGTAGAAAATATCACCTTTACAACGTTGTAAAGGAGGTTGTCGTAGCTGCTCAAACAACAGAGATATCGCAATAGTCGGTAATGCATCCCATTTCCCGATTTGTTTGTAATCACGCTACAGGTCGCAATTTTGATCGGATCGTCACGAATTTTTTGGGAGTTGATGCGGGTCCCACATAGGAAGAAGCCTATTGATTTGGTGATAGTCGGATAATATTTAGGGATCGGAATGGGGAAAAACTCATTTGGAGACAAAATCAAAGTTTTATTCTTTGTGAATATATTGGCTTCTGGTAGGGGTATTCCAACGGCAAAGCCTGTCAATGGAAGAAGAAAATATTACCTACCTTTACGTTGGTGTTAAGCACGGTGGCGAATGTGGTCAAACAAGGGAGATACCACAATAGTCGGTAATGCATCCAATTCTTCCATTTTTTGCAATCAAGCTACAGGTCGTAATTTTGATTGGATGGTCACGAAATTTTGGTTGCTTATGGGGGTCCGAGAGACACAGAGGCATATTATTGTTGGTGGTAGTCGGTTTATATTCCCTAAAAGAAATGTTTACCAGTGAAAAGCTTATGCACAGGGGTAGTGGTGTAGGGTATCACATGGTCGGCCCCGTCCCGACTATAGCCTTTGCTCACTTGTTTTAATATTATGTTGTGGTCTCTACTAATTTTTTGTTAAGAGACTAGGGTACGTAGAAGCGATTTCTGTTAATCGATTATTGGCCGTAAAATTTCTAAAAGTCGTAGTCGACTATGGACTTTGCGAAACCCGTATAATCGATTATTCTTAATCGACTTTCGAAAGACGGAGTCAACTATAGGTGTGTCTTTTTACGTGATAATTTGTAATAATTATTACGAAATTTTACTAAATGCTGTCTTTTTACACAAAAGTTCAGTAAAAGAGAGCGAAGTGAGAGAACAATTTTGACAGTTGTTTGCTGAGAAATTGCTAAAAGTTGCTAAAAGAATTTTTCCCAGCAACATTTAGCAAGTTCGATCAGCTGTTTTTAAATCATCTGCTAGTGGTCAGCTGCTCAATGTTTATCTTATTTTTGTGGAAAAATACTATAAATATTACGATTTAGCTATATTTATTGATTATTTTATTAATATATTAATATTTTTTTATTTATTTTGCTTGAAATTGAAGAACTTTTTCATTGCTTTGGAGTAAGTTTTTCTTTCATGCATTGGCGCCAATGCTTTTATTTTGGTTATCAACTGTTATCTTGCTAAAGTTTACTAAATGCTGTCTTTTTACTTTTTTCTCTATTTTCGTATCAAAGAGTAAAATCTCTTTTACTCTCTGGAAAGAAGTTACTGAATTATTATTACTGAAAAAGTAAAAAGACACAACTTATTATTCGTTGTCAATTATTAGTCGTAGTCTATTATTATTCCTAGTCGACTATTAATCGTGGACGACTATTAGTCGTAGTTGACTATTGGGTGTGCTAAAACCGCGTAATGGACGGTACTTTTTATACTTATATATCGTCACCATAAATGCCGGAAGACGTAACCCACAAAAATAAAACTTTGCAGGAGAAGCAAAAAACGTTATAAAATGAAAACGGTGTTATAAAATATCGAAAAAATTTAGTATCGTGTTTTAAGACAGAGAAGAAATATATTTTTTGAAAAAAATTAAAATTTTTTCCAGAATGTTAGAAGCTGTGTGGGTTACGTCTTTTGGTATTGTATTTTTCTGAAATACTAAAAGACGTAACCTACAATTTATTGAGTATACATTTGAAGAAACTAGTATAAATGAAAAATTATAAACAAATTAGGACTGGTTTATTGGCCTACGCGGTTAAGCGAACTTTAAACTAGCCATCTGACGGTGTTGGGTTCAATTCCCAGTCATGACGTTGATATTTCAATGGACCACAATTAGGTGAACTGTTTATTCCAACCATCACTATAATTACTTATAATTTCAATTGTATTAGACGATATTAAATCTGAAATATTATATTTATTGTTGTATTTAAGTCAATTTATTGACAGAATATAGTTCACATAAATTAAGTGATCTGTAACAGTTTAAATGTAACTTTTAATTGTCATAAGGAATGTTGTCATAAAAGTAATGACAATCACTTGGAATTAAGCGTTTTAAGTCTTGCAGGTGTTGAAATTTCTTTCTTGAAACTTATTGCCTTTGTGTGTACATCTGAGGAGGATTCACTGCCTCAAAATTTGTCGGACTTCTCTATGGTAGAATCTGCTACTCGTCTTTGATATCAAGTTTAAAAAAGATTATACTGCTATGATCAAAAGCCAATGCTCGCAGTGACTGTAGGATTTCCTGTCTTTTTGTATAATCCAAACCAATACAGAAAATTTGCGTTTTTGTCTGGACCTATTCGATTATTACAATCAGTTGATCTCTATTAAACCATGGGTTGGTTGACCAGACCATCTTTTACAAATTTACAGCCTAATCGTATCCGTATTTAAAGAATACATCTTTGTACTAGAACGACGTGAATTTTGACCACTTACACGTTTTCGTATCAACGTCTCAAATTTTGAACATTTCCGTTCGTTCTTTCTCTTGGAAAAATGAACAATATCGGGACGAGCATTGCCTTCCGAATAACCACTTCCTTTTGTCCGGTTAACGTATTGTTTTCCATATGTGCGTTTTACATGTTTATTTAAATCAGGGCATAGGTCTTCTGTCATCATCTTCAATTATTTCAATTATGGATTTTTTCTGTAAGACCAGTAAAAACCGTCTAAAGTCAAAGTTATTGCTTTAAAAATTAACTAAAAGAATGGTCTTTGTGATTTTTGAAAAAAGCTACCATTCTTGAGATATGATAACCTAAGAGTCAAATTACACATATGGAGAAATAAGCCGAGTAAAAGACAAAACTGTTAAAGTAACTACACCATGTGATAGGTATTTCCATAAGCTTTCATACCTTACCCATTTTGTAGTAATCGGTTCAGTAGAACTGGGTCTAACCCGGTTTTGAACCTGGACTTTCGGGTCAAATAACCGGTTAACCGAATCCGCCCCGTGGAAATTATACATTAACTCAATTAGCCCTCCCTCTGGCATTATAATTGCTGCAAATATCAAAGAATACATTGTTTGTACTGCTGTTTAGTTTTGAAATAATGTGGGTTACGCCCTTTGTGTTCTATGAAAATTACAGTATGCTGTTACGTCTATTGGCATTTCTTGAATAGGATCGTTATTTTTAAACGTAGAAGCTTGAAATTTTGCCAGAGCATGTATTTTAGCTTAATATATCAGATTCCATCAAAAAACGAATTTCCATTTCCATGTCGGTTACGTCTTCCGGCATTTATGGTGACGATATGTACATCTCGGATTGCATAAATAAAAAATAAATAATAAAAAAAATAACAAGTAAAAAAGTATCAGTCGGCTTTGCCGACAGAGATATACCCTCAGCCTGTGTATATTGAAACAATTTTTTTTTTTCAAAATACGTATGTATTTAGGGGGTTTTAAAAATGTTGGGCGTTTGAACAGACAAAAATGTTGATTAGGATTAAAGATCAAAAGTTTTGCGGAGGAGGTACTAAAAAGAATGGACCGACATTGACCGTTATGGAAGTGGATCTCCAGCCACAACATATGGTGTCATAGGGGGTTTTTACACTCTTCGGGCTGTTTGCTCAAGAAGTATGGACTTGCCCCTAACAAAACTTTTACCATCGTAAATGAGGCAGCGAATACAAGTTGCTTCAACAAAAAAAACAAAGTGATTCGATATCAGGTCTTAAAGTGAACTTATCCGAAATTTTGTGTGGGACGTACCGGATGGAGTGGACAAGTATAGTCCATATTTGAACCTGATCTATATCTGGTAGATATATTAGGATGTGTAAAGTATAGACCAATTCGGCCACTCCCTTCGAGAGTTACCGTATGAAAAATTTTTCCGAAAATTTTTGAACTTTTGTGGGGGAGGTACCTGAAGGAGTGGACCGATATGGCTTATCTAAAAACTTAAACCATGTTTGGACAAAATATTACTAAGGCCATATTTCGGACCGAATCGGCAGATCCGTTCGAGAGTTCTCTTGCGCTCCAACCACCTCACGCGGTGTCATAGTGGTTTTTGTAACTTTCATGCTATTTTCTCAGGAAGTATGGACTTGCCCCTGATGAAACTTGTACCGTCGTATGAAGGGCAGTGAATACAAGTTGCTAAAACAAAAATCAAAGCTATTCGAGAGATGGCCCTAAACTGAACTTTTCCGAAATTTTGTGTGGGAGGTACCCGAAGGAGTGGACCTATTGAGACCATATTAAAACCTCATATTCCTCTGGTAGAAAGTTTACTCTGTAAAAAGTATGGATCAAATCGGTCACTCCCTTCAACAGTTATCGTGCGCACAAACTTTCCGAACATTTTCGAACTTTTGTGGGGGAGGTATCGGAAGGAGTGGACCGATGTAGCTCATCTTCGAACTTAAACTAAGTTTGGGCAAAATATTACGAAAGCCAAAATTTGAACCGATTCGGTTCATCCGTTCGAGAGTTATCGTGCGCTCCAGCCAGCAGGACAGACAGACAGACAGACAGACGGACAGACAGACGGACGGACATGGCTAGATCGACTCCAAATTGTCTGAAACACATTTCGCCCAAACATACTTGGGGTCTAAAACCATTATTTCGATGAGGCACATTTTCATCGTATCAGCCTAAAGGCTGAGGGTATAAAAAAAATTGTCGATTATATTCGATTATAATCGGTTTTCGGCGGTTAACGAATAATCGAAAGTCGACTTTTATAATCGACTAACCGAAAATCGTGCCACCGTGGTGCAATGGTACGCACGCCCGCCTTGCACGCAGAACGTCGGGGGTTCGATTCCCCGGCCAAGCAACATCAAACATTTTTCAACGGTGCAAAATACCCCTCAGTAATGTTGGCGACATTTCTTGAGCATTTCAGCCTTGAAAAACTTCTCCACAAGTGGTGTCTTAAGACACGCCGTTCGGACTCGGCGATAAACAGTAGGTCCCATATCATTGAGCTAAATATGAATCGGCATGCACTCATTGATATGAGAGAAGTCTCCCTTGTCCCGTATGGGCTGTTGTGGAACAATGTTTTTTTTTTTTTGTTAACCGAAAATCGTGTTTCAAGTTTTTCACGAAAACCGTATAATCGAAAAACCGATTATTGGATTTCACTGCGTATCCCTATAAGAGACATGCACTTTTTTATCAAAGGGAAACCCCTTACTGATAAAAAGTTAAATTCCGATATAAAAACGGCCTTACAACCTTTTTTTATTATAGCTTATTACCGGATTAACCTTCCTTAGGAAGATTTGTTTGACGTATAATATAATAATAATAATAAAATAATAATAATGAACGTACTATTAGCTCAATAAAATTTTTTAAGATTATTTTCATATTTTGTTACAGTAATTTTTAGTTATTTGAATTAAAATTCAAAAGATGCCGATCTTAACAGCACTTATCCTATATGGATTTTAAAATTTCCATTTTTCGCCATGTATTTTTGGAATTCACCTTTATTGAAAACTTCCACTTTTAAGAAAAGCATACAAAACCTAACATCTTAATATGCATTCCAAAGTCGTGGTTATTTTTATGGTTTCCTGGCAAAAGAGTAAAGATGTTGAAAAATTATTAAACTATGTATATTCGAATTGTTTTTGTGCAAAAGAGTAAAACAATAAAACATGAATTTTCATTCATTCTATTATAAAAATGGTTTCACTTAACGCAAACACTTAAGATAAACACAATAGCGAATGCCGCCACATCCGACGAAGCAGCAACGTTGAAAGACCCAAAAAAACAAATCCATACCAACAGAGGAGAGAATACATACACCAACAACAACAATAACGGAGAGATATTAACCTCAAAGCATGTTATTTGCTATAGGCAATATGTTAAAGATAGAGTAAGACAGATATATGTATTATTGATGCTAAACGATAGTGGAGTTGCTGTTTAGGGTGTGGTTTAGTACCCCGAAAAAATACTGGGTATTTTTTGATGTACTTCAGAAGAAATTACCAAACTGCATTTCATTGAGGTTTGAAGTGGCAATGAAAAAAACAGCTACAAAAACATTACAAAAGGGATATAAACTTTAATAAATTGCATTTTATGTTTGTAGTCTTGTTTATTTATTATTTTTGTTTAAGAAACAAACAAGAGGTATGTATTTATACATGCAACAACAAACGCAAAAAGTATTGTTGCAAGTAAAGGCAAGTGCCACTTGATTGGGGACTCTGCGTAAAAGTTATTATGAGTGGTTATTACCCATTTGACAAAGTACAAGTAATTTGCAACATGTGTATGTACAATGTACATACAAAGATGCATACATATGCACTGTACATTAAGAGGTAGTTTACACTAGCTATCAATGTCATATGACACAAAATAATAACATTCCATATGTACCCACACTAGACTGGTTTTAACTCAAAGGGAAAAAATTGGTGTCGGATTTTTTTATGCGGCACCCTCTTAAAATGTTTAGTTTTCTTAGGCTGCCATCAGACCATCTGCTTTTTCACATGTATGACATCAGCTGTTCTGTTAATTAGTATACCCAAAGTTACAACATACATGTGAAAAAGCAGATGGTCTGATGGCCGCCTTAAAAATTAAGATTGCCAAAGTTTGAGCTCAATCGGAATATGTTAACACGTGCCACTGGGGCCTTATATAGCTAATATTAAAATCTGACCCGGTTTTCAAAACTTTTTATAGGAATACTTGTTTATCCACTACAAAGAACTGGTAAACTGTTTTCATCATATATAAAGGAAACTTGGAGGCCCCAGAGCTCAAACTTTGGCAATCTTAATTTTTAACAAAACTAAACATCGATCGACACCGCTTCTTTAAAACCAATCTAACCCACACAGGCAATGTGGAGTCGTAATTTCTATGCATTTTAGTTGGTGTGGACGCAAGTAAATGGCGTAAGGAAAATGCCCAATATTATAAACATTAGCGACTGTACAACGATGGAAAATTTCAGCACATATGACATTGATACATAGTGTAAACTACCTCTAACTTATGTGCACCTCATGTGAAGTTTCTTCTAATTTTTTTGTGAGAGTTTATTATTTACTTTGTTTTTGCTCTCTGCTGCCACTTGTGTTATCCTCATTTACTTAACAATATATCATTGCTCTCATATTATACACGTTGCAAACGTATCTCTTAAATATCCCTACCAAAACTTCACACTGTATATACATGTACAAATGTAAATACCCAGCAAACCAATCGTACCGACATCATAACGAAACCGGAACAAACTTAGGACGCTACTTCCGATGTCGGATCCGAAATCGTAACGATATCTTAACGAAAGTTGTATGAAGTGGTTGACATAATTTCGTAACGAAATGTCGGAGCGAACTCGGATCGATTTCGTTTAGAATTCAGAGCGAAATCGGAAGAAAGTCCTTGGGAAATTCGAGTTTTTTCTTCCAAATTTTTGGTACAGATTTCTGAACGATTTCGGAATAATGTCGTATGAAAATCGGAGGTACATTCCGAATCTACCTAAAGACTTATGATAGATTTTGGAATAATGTCGTATGAATATCGAAGGAAACAATTTTTCTCTGACGCCTCATCTTTATTGATCAATTCTTCTTTGTTATGTTTTTTATTGGTAGATTGTAATTTCAAACGATTTTAATGATTTTGACTGTTGTTATCATGTTATACTTATAGTAGAACAACGTAAACTTCGTGTACTAATATCTTGAGTCTATCAGCACAAGCTTGAATTATTACATTTTGCATTTATATTTAACATATTTAATAATTGTATATGCGAATTTTATAACCAAACATTTTCTTTTTCGACAACAAAATAAAATGAAACCAACCCCTTGCAGGTAGATGTACATATAGAAAAGGTGGTTGTTGTACGAAGTAAAATTAGTTTTCGACATATCGATCCGAATTCGTCCCGAAATAACAATGCATATTCGAAGGGAAATTTACTTCCGACATTCTCCCCGAAATCGGAACGAAATCTGATCGAATTCCCATACGAAAACTCATATAGAAATCGGAACGAAATCTGAACGATTTTGCTTCCGAAATTGTTCAGATGTGTCGTACATCCGACATTTGGTTTGCTGGGTACCTACTTATGGTTTTATTTTTCTATTTACTTGACGTTGTTTGTTTGTTCGCTGGTAATGGCATTTATGAATCTTTATTGTGTGTTAAGCATAAATTATCATTATCAATATTTTCACATGATGTCCGTGTACTAAGTAAGCGTACTTTGTCAGTTTCTCCAACAGCTTCTCAGCCCTCAAACATGCATGTACATATCGCTCATTTACTCAAAGAGTGGCATAACTCAAAAATGCGTTTTCTGAGTTAGCAATTTCTATTTTTTCTACGACTTCTACTTTATCTTGTATCAAATTTTCATGTTGATATCTCTAAAACTCATCGAGTTACAGCTAATTTACTACGGCTTTGGCATAATTCAACAAAAAGTTTTTTGATGGTAAGAAGCACTAAAACACTTCAAATCATGTTTGGTCTTGCACAGAAATTTAGCACTGAGATCTGGCTAGCTGTTTGCAACATATGATCAAAGTAGTTATTTTATTTTTAGTGTAATAGTCTTTTTAATTTGGAAGGTCAAATTTCAATAGTAAACTTAAAACGTGTTTTTCTCGAAACTAGATTTTTAGAGATGTGCCACTCTTTGAGTAAATGAGCGATATGTATGCAAGTACATCGTACGCTTTCTTCAATAGTGATTGTACTGATTGTTTTATGTATTCATTAAGTAATATTGTTTTATTTATTTATTATTATATTAACTTGTAGTAAATATAATGTTAATAAGACATAGCATTGTATACAATGACCATCAGCTGAAAAATGGTTTATGTTTCATAAATTTTTGATATCTTTATTTATTTGACAAGGCATGCAATATACAATGAAATAAAAAAGTAGCTCATACCTACAAGGATAAACAGTGTAAGTTTGAATTGTATGTACAGTAGAGTCGCATTGAATTATCGAGAATTACGATTTAGCGAGATTACGAATTAACGAGGTTAATATAAAGAAATACGAATTATCGAGGTTTTTTATTTACATATTGAAAAACTCTCATAAAAATTCAGAAACCGTAAATCTAAAGCCTTCTCTACATCGGGATATTTAGATAATTTTGGACGCTTTGCTAGCTACTAGACAAAGATTGTTATGTGAATGAATGAAAATGAATTTTCAGCCTTTAAGCTAAGCTGTTTCTGGCAATTTGGATTCGTTTTAGAACGATTGCTACACATTTGATGTTGTATTTTAAATTGAACTCTTTTTAATCATTACAGGGAGTTTTTGATCACCGAAAGGACTCTGAAAAGAGTCCTTTAGTGAACAAACGGACAATAAAAACACACAACCAGGCCTCCGAATACTCGCTCGAATTCCACTCGCGAGTGGAACTCTTCTCGAATTCGGCGCAAGTTGTGTGGGGGGGGGGGGGGGGTAAATATGCTTCCTCCACCCACAAAACACAAACTTACCCCACCAACAAAGAAACTTGCCTTATCACCACAAAAAAATTGCAACCGAAAAACTTAACACATCCCCTCTACTTTTCGCACGCCCGTAAATCGGAGCTCTGCACACAACACCATGATAAAACAAACGGTAAAGCTAATGTTATGCTTAGTGATTACGAAATTTCACAAGAATTATTGATGCTATGCTTTTGGCATGTAAAAATTTGTAATAAGAAGATTTTGACAACAAAATAGCAGCTTGTTACAAATTACACTGGTCAACACGACTTTTGTTTGTTTCATGACGATTTTTAGGTTATGGGCGAGTCGTGGGCGCTATGAACTTTATGTTATATATTTGCATACAGGACTATATAGCAGACACCCTGAGCATATCCGGAATGCCATATGAAGCTCCTATGACTTCCCCCGATGACGTAATTACAGCTTAAAGTACTCAAAATAATTTTTACAAGATTCATCGTATGTTTTCTATATTTTTTGATAAACATTCGCCATAACTATTTCAAAAAACGTTTTGTATCGAGCGTACAACATCTTCTTAATGTATTAGTATCGAAAAACCCGCAAAAAAATATTTGTTTGTATCCGAAAATAACCAAATTCTGGGCAAAACTCGTAAAAAGCTATATCTCAAGAACAAGAGCTGATGGAGAAAAACCGTGACCAGATTTGAAAATAGCTCGCCGATTTCATTAAGAAACAACAACAACTTCGGTTGAAACATTCAACTTTTTCAATTTTGTTGAGCAGTGTTATCGATGTACGAATTATCGCTATTCTAAGTGTGCTTGTTACTGCACAAGTACAGTGATTTTGTGAAAATATACCAAGGTAATTTTAATTACTTTATTTCTTTTTTTGGGAGCTCGTACTAGTTAAAATTTGTTGTTTATATATGAAGAAATACAATTCAACGGCCAAATATCCGTGGTTGTATAAAAACACATTTGCATTTGAAAAACCAAAAGTTCTAGGACAGAAAAGCCATCCCACAGTCGATACGTCTGAAGAGCTGCTCAACTAACAGAGAAACTAGGTCATGTAATTTGGTGACTGTGTGAGTTCGAGACCTTGGCTTTCCTTTTTCACTTGCAAAAAATTGTCGATCATCAAGCTTAACTCTAAACGAGAAAATTAATATAAATCATTAAAAATGATCTTCGCCCTAACAGACAAAATTTCAAGTGCTATTAGAAGCACAATGGGTGCCACCGTGGTGCAATGGTATGCACTACCCCCCTTGCACGCTGAAGGTCGTTGGTTCGATTGCCTGGCCGGGCAACATCAACATTTTCAACGTTGGCAAATATCCCTCAGTAATGTTGGAGACATTTCCTGAGTATTTAAGCCACGTTAAACTTCTCTACAAGTTTTGTCTTAAGACACGCCGTTCGAAATCGTCGATAAACAGCAGGTCCCATTGAGCTACATACAGAGAAGAGATATTGTTGGAACAATCATATTCTAAGAGCAAAATAGTGTATTTTAAAAATCTGAAAATATATATTGTTGTTTCAACCATATATTTTTTATAAGGAAACATGATGACACAAAATATATTGTTGCGCCAACAATACATATTTTAAGAATTTTAAAATACACTATTTTACTCTTAGAATATGATTGTTCCAACCATATTTTTTCTCTGCGTGTAATTTGAATCGGGGTGCTCTCATTGATACGAGAGAAGTCTCCCTTGTCCCTTTTGGGATGTTTGTGGAACAATTATTATAGCCCAGTCAAAATAGACATTGAAATAGCAAAAATTCCCACAAAGCTAAATTTTGGTGTAGAGGTACGGTTTGTCATTGGAAGAAATATCTTAAAAGTCCCCATCGATCCCATGTTATTCGGGGTCAAAAGTCAAAATTTAGGGATTTTTTAGGTTTTCCTATTTTTTTTTTCTTGAAAACGGTGGGTCTTATCAAAACGTGAATAAAAACCTTCTGGCCAAGGCAACACGCAGTGTCGCCAGGCGTCATTTGACAATTTTTTTGGAAAGTTTGACAATTTTAATCCTAAGCGTACTAAGGTCTTCTTCCATGAACAACTTTCGTTGCATTTGACTCTCTTTCGAAGACCCAAAGGTCGATTCCTGTTTTGATACGGGCTGCTAAGCACAGATCCAAGATTCGTCGTCTGACACGATCTTATAAATTTCTTTTGAAGCACCTAGATTGTTTTTATTCACAATTTTTTTGCACCAATCCGCAAGAGCCTTTTTTCAGCGATTGAACAATTTTGCTGGATCTAGCGGAAAAATCCATTTTTGCGGCCAGGTGTTCATGCAATATCAAATCTTAGTTGGTGGATGAAATGCCCAAGGATGCCTCTATCTCACGCTATATAACATGGCGATCTTGCGTTATCCGTTCATGCACGGCTTAATTTTTTTCCTTCGTGTTTTTTGCGAGTTTCGGCCGCGATTGAATTCATTATGAAAACAGTGATATAGGATGGCCATTTATCGACATACACAAAATTTATTTAATCGACACACTCTTACCGTGATTATCCATGTCGAAATTTGTGAAAAATTATAGGGAGAACATTTTCACAAGTAAATTGCATTTTTTTGCAAAGTGATTTTTTCAAGTCACTGTAAACAACACAACACATGATCGTATGTCAAACTTTCCAAAAAAAAGGTGTCAAATGAGGCCTGGCGATACTGCGTGTTGCCTATGTCAGAAGGTTTTTGGTGCCCCTTTATATATTAGAAGTATATTTTGTTTTACAATGTCATAAAAGGTATGTTTTGCAGTTTTCTAGGCATTGGGTGATTTTTGTTTTGTTTGTTTCATTATACTTTTTGTCCAGTATTTTCTAACGACATTAACCCCTATTCGAATTTTGAACGGATTTGCAGATGTTTGCATCGAGACTTTGCCATTGCGTAGACATGTTATCCAGATCAGTACTTTCAACAATCTATACGGTGAATTGAACTTGTTTTCACAACCTGAACTATGGGTCAACATTTCGAGTTTAGCTTCCCTTTACTCAAAGTAACAGAGATAGCCGACCTCATGAGGTTTTTAAGGACTTGGTAGTGATTATGGATCAGTCGTCAATAAATCGAAAAGAACTATATCTTGAAAACAAATGTCAGCCATGTTTACTATTCTCTTTTCTGTTGAAATATGGATATATTTTCCAGCCAATTGAACTACTGTTTGCAGTAAACGCTTCCGTGCGCGTACATAAGTGTGTACGGTATACTTATCGGTATACATATCGCTCATTTACTTCTAAGTTTGTTTTTTACGTATTTTTGCGAAGATGGTTTGTCGGTCGGCAATTTCACGGTCAAATATCAGAGATATGCAAATTGCATTTTAACTGGGAATATTTTTGGGGGCTTATAATTTAGTTATATTATTAAAGATATAGCAGAAGGGGCTAAACAATTGCAATTTGCCAATTTTAGAATATTTATTAGAAATGTATAATATATATGATTGTTCCACAAACATCCAAGAAGGGACAAGGGAGACTTCTCTCATATCAATGAGTGCACCCCGATTCGTATTGGCTATCGCCGAATCTGACACCTCTTGAAGCGAAGTTTTACATGTCGTCAACAGTGCAGAAAGGTATTTTGTCACCGTTGAAAATTTGAATTTACCTAGACGGGGAATCGAACCCACGACCTTGAACGACCTTATTTAATCTTGATGTGACAAGGTGACAGAATCCACAAAATTAATTCTTACAATAAGTTTATTACTTCCATAAAGGAATTTTTATTTGCTGAAAGCTAATACCGAGGGGTAGAGGTGTAGGGTATCACATGGTCGGCCGCTTCCTACTATAGAATTTCTTTACTTGTTTTTATTAAAATGGTATTAAAATATGATTTATGAGACTCCTAAGCATAACAAACTTTTCTAACATTCTCGTATTTCATGAACACATTCATTGTGTGTTGAAGCAGTGTTAAGGGCGTTCCCACTACCTTTCTAAAAAGTTTTTGACGCATTTTCATTTAATCTCCTTTGGAAAATGTTTCTTAATTTACACCTCAAAGTACGGGGTTGGTGTTGGCTGTTTGTTTGAAGGTAAATGTGTGGGAGATAAGTTGAAGGAAGGCGAAACTCCAAATTAACTTCATTCCTTATGTTCGCGAGATACATATATAGCCCCATCATGCCATTCGAGTTGAACATCAGTCGCCATGTTTATTTTAATTTCATTGTATGTCTGTGTCTTTTAGTCTATGTGAGTAGAGTATTGAGAAGGATTCAGAATCAATTAAAAATCTCAAATTACAAGTCATATAGTAATTAAAAGTATCAAATTACATATCTTAAGTAAACAAATGGGGTAAAAAGGGTCGCAGACTCATTTATAAAGTAAACAAACAGCATACCATGAGATGGGGTGACCGTGGGAAATTCTTGGAATTCCTTATGCTGGGGGAAGCATGTCCACTATCAACGTGGGTGGCTTCGTTTGTCCGTCCGTCTGTCCGTAAGCATGCTGAATCGTGTCCATGATCAATGTGGGTGGTCTCGTTTGTGCGTCTGTCTGTTGATTGATCTAATTATGAAGCATTGACCATTGTTGAGGCATTGTGTTTATTGTATGTTTGTGTGTATGTCGTTTGGTTCCTTTTGCTTAGCATTGGATCAGCAGCCACGATAGCTTTATTGTATGTTTGTGTGTATGTCGTTTGGTTCTTTTGCTTTACTTTAAGTCAGAGGACAAGTGTACTGAGTATTTACTGTGTGTTTGAATATGAATTCGATCGATCTTTTCGATTTGTTTATTATTATTATTCGATGAAGGCGACAAAATCTTTAATATTGAATTGAAGGGTGGGTTGAATTTTTGGTTGCTTCAAATTGATCTTTGCAATGGATTTGGATATGTATGCAAATATGATTGGGAGAGTTAAGGGGGAAAGGGAACCAATGTGTACAAATGAGAAATCGATGACCATTGTTGGGGCATAGCGTTTGTATGTATGTTATTGAGCTTCCTTTAAATTTATGTTGTGTATGTTTGCATTAAACCTACGTTCAATATTACTAAATATTCAATTTGTTTTGATTAAATGTTATGAAGCTGGGTTATTGAATTTTTTTTAAAGACGACACCACGTCTGGTTCTTTAAATCCTATATGTATGTATAGATGTATGTATGTTTGTGGTGATATTGACCTCGAAAAGGAATATGTTTAGATTATGACTTTGATTTCTTTACGTCTGTGTATGGAAAGTGACGATAGACTTATTTTAGGAGAGTGAAGGGGGAAAGGGGAATAGCGAAAAAAAGAAATCAATCTTTACAAATAAGAAATCGACAAGAACTTTTAGTTGGCTTAACATATGTATGCTTAACGAATTTCACAATATTGCAAAATTAATGTTAATCACACTACAATTTTAGTATAAAAAGCAAATAATTTTAATTAGGAATCACAGTATTAAATTTAAATTACAAGTGAAAACATGGCGAGCCGAGACCTAATTAGCTTCTTCAATTCCTTCAACATCAAATCAATAATTCCTTTGAAGGATATGGAGGACAATAAGGATTACATCATAACTGGTGCATTCAAGGCCAAAACAAAATACGGGGAGAGAATTGTATTGTGGATAAATGACTCTATTCTATACTTGCCAACAAGATTTCTCTCACTAGGAGACGAACATATAAGGCAATTGGCTGGTGGAGGATATGCCGTTATAAAATCAACCTTGAAAGATGGTAGCGGAACAGATGTATATAAATTAGAATTAAAACAGTTGGAAATTCCAACATTTTATTATCCACCGTATTAAGCAAAAAGAAATTAACAAATAAAGAACTTTAATAAACTAAAAATGTTCAAGTCTTTTTATTTAAATTTGGGGGGATAGAGGTTTCAGTTTGAAATTATATCTTTAGATAGAAAGATGCCTGCGCTTAATAGGGAAAATCATCGCTTAAAAACGTTTGATCGTTGGCCGTTATCGTATCCAGATACAAAGAAAATGGCTGCAGTGGGACTTTATTATACTGGGATAGGAGATTTGACTAGATGCCATTTTTGTAAAGTGGATATTCATCGTTGGGAACAAACTGATGATCCGACGGAAGAACATTTACGATGGTCATACAGTTGCCCCTTGATGAGAAGACGTGTTACGAACAATATTCCCATCAACCCAGACATTTTAGATCGTATCCTTCCTGAAATTGGTACAGATGTTTGCGGAACCAGTAGAGTAAATAAGTTTTCAACAATATTCTTATTATTGTTCACATTCATTGTCTGTACTTCTCTGAATAAAATTTTAAACAAATAAAAATAAAAAAAAAAAACACACTAATCTGTTTTGCTTTTATTTTAATTTACTTTATTTATTTAATTTTGGGTTTTATAATCCATCTTGTATTATATCACGAATATAATACCATTTCTGTTCAATGAATACAAATATCTTAAATACATTATTAACAGCACATTTATACTTAGAATCTAAATGAATTGGACAGTTGGTGAAATAATCTTGACGAGTTCTAAGATTCATATTACTTTCTAAATTAACAATATTAGTTTGAAGATAGTTTTCCAAAAAGCATTTCTTTTCTTTCCCATTTACAAAAACGTATTGATAGTTGTTTAATGGTGAGAGAACATCCTCGATATCATTGTAGCAGATTTCTCCATCGGTCCAGTCTAATCCATTCACATGTGCTTTGGTGTAGTTGATTGTTCTGAGTGCTTCTCCATCAAGCTCCTTTGCACTATAAGGTGGTCGAAACAAAAAATGATTCGGAATAACAGAAGTTCCACACATAAATGAGAGTTCCTTCATGAAAATATTTTTATCATTTCCATGACAATATTGAAAGTCGGCAAATGCTACATCCGATCTTTGGATTAGATACGACATCTTGGATTAGTTGAATTAGACTGTCGAGAATACTTTTGTTGTTGGTGTATTTTATTTATAAAATCTTGCTCACTTCCATTAAAAACTTTAAACAAAGATGGCCGCAGTTGTATGTATTAAATCGTTGATCTCTTTTATAATTATATGTTGTAGCTGGTCCCAAGTAATGTAAAACTTCTAATGGAGGTTGAAGGTTCCCAAAACTATCGTAATAGTCGATGATATTGTTATTTTTATAATATGCTACCCAATGGGTACCTGGACCACTGTCAATATCTAAATTTATGATACCACATTCTTTTCGATACGGTTTTTTAGGTAGTTTATCTCGCATATAAACACCTCTAAAGTGAGGTATGTATTTTTTTCCAAAGGTATTTATATGTGTATCGGCAAGTGGACCTTTGGGCAGCTGTTTTATTAGTTTTTTGGATTTTCATTTTCATCAACATAAATTCCATAGCCTTTTTTGTATGGTTTGAGATAGAGACCTTTACCCATAGCTATAGCTTCTATGGTTTTGTTATGTCTGGTTTGCTCTTGCAACTCTTGTTTGGCTTTTTTAGCATTCAAAACTGCATTGGTTATCGCTGAACTGCCCGAAGCTAATGCACCCAACGCTCCCAAACCAGTTAGAATAGGTATGAGAGGAAGAAATCCTCCCCTTTTGGGTACCCTTATTATTCTTGGTATGACCACCTTTGACTTTTTTCCTCGGAATGTCTTTTGTATTTCTTTCCTTGCTATTTTTATGGCAGCATTAATATCAGTTGGTTTAACGCTTTTAAGTGTATTCGTAGCATTCTTTACAGCATTTTTAAAAATTTGTTGTCCTATCAATTGTTTGGGTTTTTTGGTTCCCAACCCCATGCCAAGCTTTGTCTTTGCCTTCATTATATTAGTTACAAGATATGCGTTTATTTTTTCTCCAATGCTACTATCCTTTGATTTTACTCGTTCCCAAGCTCGTTCAGTTAGTTCACGATCAGCAATATGACGTTGTTCAATATCTTTATTCTGCGAATAGGCAATATCGTGTACTCTACAAGCAGCATCCAGTGGATTAACACCTTGATCTCCTCTTTGTATACGTTTTCTTAGCTTTGTACCTGGTCCACAAAATTGGTAACCTGGTAGATGAAGTTCGACTGGAAGAGAGTTTATCAACTTATTTACAAGTCCTCCTCCTTTAACGGCTTTCTTTCTAATAAATCGATTTGCGTTGTAAACAATCATTTTATACTTTTTTTTACAGGTTCTAAACAAAAGATATATGTAAATTGGTTTAATATATTATAAATAGTCATGTGTTCTTATACTAATCATTAGTTGTAAACATGAGATTAGTTGAGCAACAAGCTAAAATTACAGTACGAAATGGGGACTTTATACAAAGGAAAACCCCTCGACATAGTACTTTGTTACCCAATACTATACGAGCATTAATAGTGGGTCCATCAAACTGTGGAAAGACGAATGTTATGCTTAGTTTGATTGAAAGCCCAAATGGATTAAAATTTGAAAATGTTTACATTTATTCAAAATCGCTATATCAACCTAAATATGAGTACCTAAAGAAACTGATTTCCTCTGTAAAAGGGATGGGATTGTTTACATTCACCAACAATGATGATGTTATACAACCAGATGAAATAAAACCAAACTCAATCATGATTTTTGACGATGTAGCGTGTGATAAACAGAACAATATTAAAAACTATTTTAGTATGGGTCGACATAAGAGTGTTGACTCATTTTACTTATGTCAAACATACACCCGTATCCCAAAGCATTTGTTGCGTGATAATGCCAATATGATAATCATGTTTAAACAAGACGATCTGAATTTAAGACACATATACAACGATCATGTTGGATGTGACATGAGTTTTGATATCTTCAAAGACATGTGTCATGAATGCTGGAAAGAAAAATATGGATTTCTAACGATTTCTAAAGATGATGAAATTCACTCTGGGAGATATCGAAAAGGCTTTCATACATTTATTCAACCATAATATTATTTAAAAGATGTTATATAGTATATTTACATTAGTACACCTGCAACCATGGAGGAAGCAATGTTGAAACGACTTGTAAAGTCCAAAAATGTTTTGAAAAGAAAATTTCAAAGCATTAAAATGGGCGAAGATGCTAAAACTACTGAATTGACAAATACTTTTAAACCATTAACAGAACCCATAAACAAACTACTAAAGCTTTCAACTGAGAATGCCAGCAAAATGATTGCACCCAAGAAGGAGAATATGGATTCATTTAGAGAATCTTTTGTTGCGAGTACACCCTTTAAAAAATATAAACCGGAGATTAAGCTTGAGCCAAGTATATTGGAGGGGAAAGAGGATAATGGAGATTATTCACAAAATGATGATACTTACAATACCTCAAAAGATGACACATTTTATTCAGAAAATGAGGATGATGAAGACGATCCAATTAGTCTAACACTCTTGAAGAAAAATAAAAAACTAGATACAGTATATGGACCGCATAAAGATGAAAATGGGGAATGGATGTTTGGAGATAAACCACTGAAAATCAGTAATGAAAAGATTACGATTGGAAATAAAAATTGGGCATTTACACCAGGACTATTTGAACTCTTATTTTATCAAAACCCCAAAAAATATGATCCTACGGAACTCGACATATATAAAACAATCTTGTTGGACTCAAATACATTTAAAATAAACTATGACCCTAATGGTAGAATCAAGGGGAATAAAGGACAAAAATATAAGCGGATAATTAAAAAGTTAATGGGGAATACTCACAGTGGCAAAGGCTTAATGACACTAAATCCTAGTAAACCCAACTATATATACTGGGACGATCCCAACGAGTTGGTAGAACGATTAAAGCTGTTGATGGCATCACAACAAGCCGGAAACAATAATCATACTAATGAGATTGTTTCGATTATCGAAGAACTGCGAGAAGGCAACATAATCTATTAAGTAAACTTTAAAGGAAACAAACAACCTATGACTGTTGACAAGTTTGGTCATCATTATAATCCAAAAACCCACTCAATAGAAGTAAGAGACAATGTTTCGAGAATACTGGGAATTAATATTGACGAAGATAACAACCTTGACGTGCAAAATAAAAAAGTTAGGAACGTTGCACCCCCAACAGAAGGAACGGATGCAGTCAACCAAGCATACATATATTCACAAATCAAGCACATACAAGAAGTATTAAACCAAAATATTATTCGGGAGTGTACTCAACTAAGAGAAGAAATATCCCATCTCAAACAATCACATAAGGAAATTTTTAAAGTCTTATCTCAACCCCCATTCAACTCAATTGCTCTAATATATCCCCCAAAACTTGAATAATGGAAAAGCGAGGATTGGTAAACGAACTCCACTCTCAAGCACGAAGAAATTTTAAAAGACGAAGGGTTATTACAAAGGGGATCGATGATCTTTGGCAAGCTGATTTAGTTGAAATGGGCAGCTATTCTAAAGCAAACAAGGGCTACAGATTTATGCTTACTGTTATCGACACCTTTTCGAAATTTGCCTGGTGCGAAGCACTTAAAACAAAAACAGCAACGGAAGTATATAGAGCATTTGAAAAAATTTTAAAAGATGGAAGAATTCCAAAGAATTTACAAACCGACGATGGAAAAGAATTTTTCAACAAGGAATTTAAAAAATTAATGCAGAAACATTCAATAAACCACTACTCTACATACAGTGTATTGAAAGCCTCAATTGTTGAACGCTTCAATAGAACTTTAAAGGGTATGATGTGGAAGGAGTTTAGCTACAATGGAAATTATCAATGGATTGATATTTATAGAGAGCTGGTTGATCAATACAACAAAACTCGTCATCGAACAATAAAAATGGCACCTATTCAAGTAAATTCATCCAATGAGCAGATGTTGTTAAAAACTGTGTATAACCATATAAAAATCTTTAAGAGGCAAAATCTTCGTGCTGGTGATCATGTTCGCATAAGCAAATATAAACATCAATTTGAAAAGGGGTATACGCCAAATTGGACTACAGAAATATTCAAAATAAGAGGAATACGATTAACCAACCCTGCTACTTATTTACTAGAAGACTACGAAGGAAATCCCATACATGGATGTTTCTATAAAGAAGAACTTTTACCCACAAAATATCCCAACACATACTTAGTAGAAAAAATATTAAAAACAAAGGGTGATAAAGTCTTTGTAAAATGGCTGGGATTTTCAAGCAAGCATAATTCCTGGATAGATAAGACAAATGTATTGTAAACTTAACACATTTAAATAATTTTAATAAAATAAATAAAAACCTTATATAAACATATGTATATTTGATGTTTTCCTTATTACTAGAAAGAATCTTACAATGTCAACAACGTTTACTTTGACGGGTAAATCATCAATTTTACACTCAAACTATTCACCACCTATTGAATTGGGAGAGGGTAGTTATGAGTGTTGTTTAATAGATTTTCAATCCTACAATTCCATTCCAAATGTGGACAATGATAACAATCTCTTCCATATCGGAGACAAAATTATAAAGATACCCATAGGATCATATGAACTACAAGACATTGCTCACTACTTGGAGACACAGTATAGAGCAATCCACATTAACAGATCTATTGAGATTAAAGCCAACAATAATACGCTACAGATAGAGATCTTATCCTCTCATGATCCCATATACTTTGATAAAGAAAAATCCATTGCAAAACTCTTTGGTTTCACCGGAAAAGTTTTGGAACCTGGCAAAAAGCACATTTCAAACCTTCCAGTTAACATTTTAAAGGTCAATGCCATACAAATACATTGCAATATTGTTACCGGCTCATTCATGAATGGGTCGCCTGCTCATATTCTGCACGAATTCGCTCTTGACGTCCCTCCAGGCTATAAATTGGCAGAAAGACCTATGAACCTCATTTATTTGCCGGTGAACGTCAAAGAAATAAGTCATCTGGAGATACTCATATTAGATCAAGAAGGTCGCTTGATAAACTTTAGAGGAGAAGAAATTACTCTACGAATTCATATTAGACCAAGACAACCATGATTATTTACAATAAATACAACCATAAACAAACACCAAAACACATTCAACATCAAGGTGTCAAACCGACAAGACCTCTCCTAACCAAGGAAAATAAAGAATTTTTAAAACTCATTAAATTAAAAGTTAAACGAAATGTCTGAAATACTCGATATTAATGAACGTCCAATCTCTGATGAGAATATTGTAAAGAGAGACTACCACAGCTATGTTCCATACATCCAATCATTTAAAAATAACGATGAAATTCGTATAAGTATACAAAATCAAGATCTTTACATACTACCATCGGGGAGCTATCTATACATTGAAGGAAATTTGAAAAATGCAAAGGGGGATGTTTCACAGAATGCTAAACTGAGGAATAATTGTGTGGGTTACATGTTTGATGAAATTCGCTATGAGCTAAATGGAATTGAAATTGATCGTACTCGTTATCTGGGTACAACAACAAAAGTTAAAAATTGGATTTCTCTAAGTGAATCTGAAAGCAAGGTTATGAGTAATGCAGGCTGGAATCCAGATGGTGACGTAAATACAAGCTCATTCAATTTTTGTGTTCCCTTGAATCGTCTATTGGGTTTTGCAGAGGACTTTAATAAAGTAATTTGCAATAGTAAACATGACTTGATTCTCTTAAGAAGCGCCAACGATAAAAATGTATGTTATTCAACTGCTGAAAACGAAGAAATTCAACTCACCATTACAAACATTGTTTGGAAAGTACAACACATTCATTTGTCAGACTATAGAAAAATCAGTTTCTTGAAAACAATCAAGGATGGAAAAACTTTACCGATAGCTTTCCGCAGCTGGGATTGCTACTTTAATCCAACTTTTGCTGGTGGAAGGCAACACAGCTGGAGTGTTAAATTGTCTGCCAATCACGAAAGACCTCGATACGTTGCTTTGATATTTGAAAGAGACAACAAGCTACAACACTGTGAACTTCAAAATATTAAAGTTCACTTGAACTCTGAAACTTATCCGTATGATGATTTGAATCTAAAGTTTGGAGAAAATCGTTATGCAGTACTCTATGACATGTATGCCAAGTTTCAACAATCTTATTATATGAGGGAACCACAACCACTTCTCACATATGCAAGTTTTAAAGACAACCCCATTGCCGTTATTGACATCAGCAATCAAAACGAAACTGTGAAGAATGGACCCATCGATTTAAAAATTCAATTTGAAACCAATACACCAATTCCTCAAAATACCTCAGCATACTGCTTAATTATCCATGATCGTCTGGTAGAGTATGTTCCATTGACTGGAATTGTCAGAAAAAATAGTATAAGTTTGTATGTATTTGTATACTTACCTTTGCATCATGCAAATTCAATAATGAAATAAAACACATGTTTATTATATAACAATATACAAGTTTTGTTTTATTTAGATGTCCTTTTTTCATAATGTAAGTATTTTCTTATGTATTACAATAACAATATATACCTTAAAATGGGGGTAAATGATTATAGTCTTCGGTACTGAGTGTTGTATCTAAATCTAAATCAATATCCATATCGGTTACAAATTCAGGTAAATTTATTAAATCATTCAATTCAGGCCCGTTATTTAAATCATTTAATTCTATACTATAATGGTCCCAAGCTAAAGTATGTACTTTATCTGGCATAATCTTTCTCTTAGTATCTTTAGAACTTAAGACAACTTTATGCATTATATTTGTATATATTTGATGCATCTTAGATCTAAAATTAAGTGTTATGTCACTAGTAGTGCTTTCATTAAATAAACAATCTTTATAATCATATATGGAATATTTTGATATGACGCTCTTCTTTACACCTTTAGCCTTTTTTACCTCTTCATCCTCTTCAGTTCTAAAAGAATACATTTTTGCTCCTAAACCCACGAAAAGACTCATTATTTTGCCACAATTCTCGTCTTTCATCATTCCGATTACTTTTTTGTTTTTCCGTGGTATGTTGTAAATATTATTTTCAGGATAATCGGAAGTGTCAAAGTATAAATCTATATCAGGTTTAATTTCTTCGTAAACATCTTCCGATAAAATATCATAAATGAAAGAATCAGTATCCATATAACATAAAGTGGCCCGATTTCCGAATTTTTTCTTAATGTAATTATAGTGGAAATCATACATTTTCCACTTTGCTAATTCTAAAATACAAAATCCTAGATAGATTGGTTTATCATATAATACATTTACTCTATTCATTTGTATTGCCCAAAGATCATTATCAAATTGCGACATACTATGAAAATTTGGCTTTGCAATTAATTTTCTGGCGTCTAATGTGCGCCGATCTTCACTTTCCCACTCAGTTACTAATTTCACAATTTTTCGTTTGTCAACATTTTCCATCGTTTTACCAAATACTGCATTATTATATAATTTATATAGATCTTTAAGAAACGAATTGGTTGCTTCTTTTCTTTTAGCGGTGTTTTTATCTATATATGGCTCAAGCCATTGAGCTTGTTTGAAGGAAATAACGCTATGAACTTTTTTCAATTTAAGTCCATTTTCAAGACATTGCTTTAAAACCATATAATGAATTGGATACTCCCTCTTTGGAGCAAAATCAGCAATAAGCTTCTCATATTTAGAACCCCCTACCTTTTTATTTTGTGCACAAAAGGGCAAATCATTATGACTATCATGAAGTTCTTTTGGATAGTCCAAGTCAACTATATATATGTATCCAATGTCAGAATCTGGTTGAAGCTTCTTTATTTCTTCTTCGTCTATAATCATTTCTTCTGGCTCCAGAAATTTAAAATTTGATATGGGAAGAAATTGTTTCATAGCCCAACCATACAAATTGTTAGCGTCTAGGTATAATAAAAAGTTTGACGGTAAATCCTTATCGAAATTCTTCATGTATTTGTTGTTAGCTTTGGCATATCTTTTTGAGCATTGGGTTAGACCACCCCGTATACCCTTTTTAATTAAATTAAACATGTCTAAATCCCTAATCAGTTCAAGCGATACATTCGTATGTCTCAGCATCGCATCAAAAGCTAGCCCTGGCGCAGTATAATACTGACAAGGATCGAGCTGGTGATCCTTTTTGCAAGACTTGCGAAAATTTTCAAAAACGTCAGTCAGTAGGAGCACATCTGTTTTTAAATATAATTCCATATATTCTTTCAATGATCGACAATTAAAGTTTTCCCACACTTTCTTAGCATGCTCATAATCGTCTTTATCACAATGTTTATTATTTAGGTTGCTATAGAAATCCTCTATGGGAGGAAGAGTTGATTCATTGAGCTTTTGAAATGAATCTAAATACTCATAACAAAATATGCCCTTCCTCCTCATTAACGAGAATTCATTATTGTTAGGAAAGTGTGATCTTACCGATAACATGTCGTCATCTTTCAAATTTCTGGCTAGAGTGTCTAAACTTGCCGCCATGAATCTATAACTATCCAAAAATCTGTATTCTAGTGTTTCATTATTTCCCATATCAATGATATGAGATAAGGAGATGTAAAGCTCTTTATTTTGAGGAATTATATTAGTTTTCTTCCTAGGTATATACTTAATGAGTTCTTTTATAAACAGATGGCAGTCATACGATGAAAAATTGTGAAATAAAATTGGGATAAATTTTGGAACTGTATAGTTGAGGTTGCACTCATTATGTGCAGCCCCTCTATATTCGCCAGTAATGTGACAATGATCTCTAACTTTATCATTGTCTAATTTCTTTTCACATATATGACAATTTACTGCTGCATCAAAATCTTCTAATTGTGATTGAGTTAAAGGTGACATAGGTTTATTGACGCTTAAATAGTTTGTATAGATTTCTTTACATTCCTTATCTAACATTTCAACAAATTTTTTGGCTGCGTCCTCACCAGTGTATATAAAAAACTTATCTAAGCTACTGTCAAAACTACATTTTATATAAAAGCTAAAAGCACAGGGAATGTGCTTATTAACAATATTGTCATTATTACCTGATTTTTCTAAAATACATTCAAAGTCTGCATATATAACAAAAGGTACATACATTTGTTTTTTGAAATTCTTAAATGCTAAGGTCGATTTACCTTCTACAGGCATTCTGGTCACAATCCTGCTGCATATATTCTTATGTCTATCCATTAAATCTTTATTAAACGTATAATGTAAGCATTGGTTGCAGATGTATACACGTCTTTTATTCTTAGTTATCTGTGGACGTATTAACCTAAGGGAAAATAAAAAATTAGTATAACGATGTTAAAATAATACTTGAACTATTATAACTCACCTAGATATATGCTTCACTAGAATATAGTGAGCTTTATCATCCTTTTCTAAAAGTAACAGCGTTATATGCGTATCTTTTTCCTTTTGAGTGATGTAATACGGACCAACGATAGCTTTTGATTTATAATCATATCCAAACACATTTATACTTATGTTTGGATTATTTTCCTCAAATATTTTTATTTGTTTGACATCCGCCGGAAACTCCATCCCTTTAAAATTAAGGACTATGCCATTCTGCAAACTGACTAAATCTGATTCAATATTAATCCTCCCGTATGATGACGTTCTTGAGGGGTTTTTGGGGTTTAGCAACGCTGCAATTATACTCCACTTTAGGCAATATATATCTTTATTGTATACATTTATGCATGCATGTCTATCAAGCAGTTCTTCGGGGGGTTGGTATGTAGTGCGAACCTCTTATAGGACAACACTTATTAATGTGAATTTTCAGGCTCATTATGTTTGAAAGAGCCCAACCAGATCCCCGTTCTTGAAATTCAGACATTTTAACTTTAATGCAGTCAAAATGATCATTTATTTGACTCTCTATATTATCAGATCTAGAGAGTTGTTTCATTTTTGTGTTGTGGTAAATATTTTTTTCTATCACCTTTTCTTGAGAAATTTTGACATATTTTCCTCCAAGCTCCAAATAGAATTTTATTAAATCATGGCGGATTAAGGCATCATCAAGCTGATTCATTAGAGCTGTTTTCGATTCACGAAATATGTAGTCGACATCAAATGTATCCCTTTTTATTTTATATTGGAAAGTTTGCACCCTATTGCTGAAGCCACTTTTGACCAATGTCATATCATCATTAATTCGTCCACCTACTTTCTGTCTGTGGCTTTTTGTTTTACAGTGCTGAAGCCAATTTGTGCTTATTATAAAAAGTTTGCAATATTCGCAATATTTAAATATAGGAGTGCTTTGATCAACTTGTTGTTCCTGTTGTTGCGGTAATTGTTGAGGATGTTGATTCATAGTATATGGATGTTGAAATTCTGCTTGTTGTTGTTGTAATAACCGATGACCTTGGTGCCATATACCTGTATATTGTTGGGGCACCTGCTGTTGTTGATTGTTTTGTTGCCATAATCCGAAATCTTGATTGACTTGTTGTTGTGGTGTATGTTGCAGTTGATTATATTGCTGCCATAATCCAGGATAGTGATTCCATAAGTCTTGATATTGTTGGGATGCTTGAGACTGTTGATTGTACGGCTGCCAAAATCCAGGAGAGTTATTCCATAAGTCTTGATATTGTTGGGGTGCTTGAGTCTGTTGATTGTACGGCTGCCAAAATCCAGGAGAGTTATTCCATAAGTCTTGATATTGTTGGAGTGCTTGAGGCTGTTGATTATATCGCTGCCATAATCGATTATCTTGATTCCAAAATCCATTATTTTGCCATATTCCATGATTCTGAAGAGGTTGTTGTTGTTGGTATTGAGGCACCTGTCTTAATCTCTGCTGCTGATGATTAACCTGACGTTGTAGTCCTTGCGGATACTCCGGATGATAAACAGCATAGTGTGTTCTAAGCGCTTGCGAATGTAGCAGTATTCTATTGCATATATTGCAAATTTTGTGGGACTGCAAATGCTTCCTTAATGCAGCGTTAGACACACACTTTTTGGAGCAAACGTTACACTCGAATCTTTCCATTTTTTTTTTTTTTCAAAAGCACTTTAAATCTTAAACTTTTTTTGCACTTGTTCCTTTTATACTATAGTATGAGTTCACTATTTAGAAATCTTTGGATTTGTTGAAATCGTTAAGGAACTTTAACTTAAGCTGATGTTGAATGGGATATGTTATTCCTTCAAACTCTCAATTGAAAGTGAGGAACTGATTCCTACAGTAGCTTTATAAATCTTTCTTCACTCTTCCATACACAGATGTAAGGAAATCAAAGTCATAATCTAAACATATTCCTTTTCAAGGCCAATGTGAACATATGAATATGAAATATACATACATCTATAAATACATATATGGTTTAAAGAACCAGACGTGGTGTCGTCTTTAAAAAATTCAATAACCCAGCTTCATAACATTTAATCAAAACAAATCCGATATTGTATAATGCTGAATGTAGGTTTAATGCAAACATACACAACATAAATTTAAAGGAAGCTCAATAACATACATACAAACGCTATGCCCCAACAATGGTCATCGATTTCTCATTTGTACACATTGGTTCCCTTTCCCCCTTAACTCTCCCAATCATATTTGCATACATATCCAAATCCATTGCAAAGATCAATTTGAAGCAACCAAAAATTCAACCCACCCTTCAATTCAATATTAAAGATTTTGTCGCCTTCATCGAATAATAATAATAAACAAATCGAAAAGATCGATCGAATTCATATTCAAACACACAGTAAATACTCAGTACACTTGTCCTCTGACTTAAAGTAAAGCAAAAGAACCAAACGACATACACACAAACATACAATAAAGCTATCGTGGCTGCTGATCCAATGCTAAGCAAAAGGAACCAAACGACATACACACAAACATACAATAAACACAATGCCTCAACAATGGTCAATGCTTCATAATTAGATCAATCAACAGACAGACGCACAAACGAGACCACCCACATTGATCATGGACACGATTCAGCATGCTTACGGACAGACGGACGGACAAACGAAGCCACCCACGTTGATAGTGGACATGCTTCCCCCAAGCATAAGGAATTCCAAGAATTTCCCACGGTCACCCCATCTCATGGTATGCTGTTTGTTTACTTTATAAATGAGTCTGCGACCCTTTTTACCCCATTTGTTTACTTAAGATATGTAATTTGATACTTTTAATTACTATATGACTTGTAATTTGAGATTTTTAATTGATTCTGAATCCTTCTCAATACTCTACTTATGTGGTTATGTATTCAGAAAGATAGAAAAGGTAATAAAAATTCATTCAAATGCTCACGCATACAGGGGCATTGAAAATGATTTGTTTTCCATCATCATTTGCCATGAATCTATCCACTAAGGGGGCTTTGAACGACTAAAACAAAAACAGGAAAAACAAACGCACTCTCAATTCAATTAATTGTCACTTGTTTCACTGCTGCCAGTGTACCCGCGTAATCACCCCACTTATACGCCTTGGGGTTGTTCTGCCACTATTACCGACAGTTTGACATCTGACAAAGCTTTGGCTTGTCAAAGCAACCACCCACTCGACCCACTGACAGCTACACTCAATAAAGTTGTATCCTCTTTGTTTCCTGTTTCTAACGCATAAACACATACAGCCATGGATGGATTGGCATATCCATACACATGAATATATTTGTATGTATACGAAGGACAATGCTGTCGCTTCCTCATTCTACAAAAGTATGTATTTCTATTGTTGGCGAATTTTTAAAATTGGTTTTTAATTCTTCTATCATCATCATGTTCCTACATACAAATGTGTATATTTATGTTTCAGAAGGGTCGTATTTGTCGTTCTTTCATTTAATATCGTCGTTAATATGGTTTTATTTGTAGCATTTTTTCTATTTCTCGAAAAAGTTGATAAAATCTATTAGTTTTTCGTTTGCCGACTCGCTGTGTTATCTCTTCTTTGTGCTGGAATTTTCTATGTGTGTGTGTGATTTTGTGCAGGATGTGAGCATTTCTTGTGTTTATGGTAGGTAGAACTGGAAGTGAAGTTAGTTTTTGCTGTTATTTTCCGTGTATCCATGGCATTGATACATACGGCATACACATATGTATGTACATATGTATGAATAAATGTAGCAATACACATGTTTAAAATCTCATTTATGTATACAAACAAACATTCTCATATAAAGTATACGTTCATTTAAAAAGTCCTATAAAGTAATTCATAAATATAGCAGCATTTACGAAATTTCAGCATATTAAGCGATATTTTCGCTCACTTCATCAATTTTAAGGTGATTGTGTCGTGATGCGCGTGGTCAAACACTTTTCGAAGAAATTAGCAATTGTTAATGTAATTACTTGTGGTTACAGTTAAAAAATTTGAAACCAAACCAACATCATACAGCCTCATCCATAACAAACATCACATCACACTTCTACTTCACATCACCATATAGCCGGACCCACAATCACTTCATCCATAGCCGACTTACATACCTATCACATCATAACATCATCATCACATACAACACATATACGTCAATAGTCAGGATGATCACAATGGACCTCAAGGTCTCCGAGTGGAGTGGTTGCCAGCACGGCAGCTGCGCATCCTAAACCTAACCTAACCTAGACCTCGTAATGTTGTAAATTTTCTTAGATTTGATAATTATTCCAAGCAGCAGAATCTGTTTCGATGTCAAGAGATATTCAGGACTACAGTTAATGAATATTGCTGCAAGTTAACTCGCTTATTATTGATACACGGTATTAATTCACTTAGCTCGATTCGTATCCACGAGAGATCTGACATATAACGTCAGAAACGTCCAAGTCTTATTTTGCATAAGACTGCAAAACTTCTTTCAATAGCAACAAACATTCGAGTTTTGCTGTTTCAGCAAACAGTATCACGAAAGTTCTCAACCTGTCGCTGGCCACCAACATCGATCCGAAGTCTGTAAAATGGGCAGGGGGCTCCCGCTACTCAAGTCGGGCGAGGATGCCAGCAAAAGTGAATCGTGCAGACCTATTTCATTCACCCGTAGCAAAGACTATTGGGGTTTTACTCCTATCCAAAGTCAGAAATAGCTATCCAGTAGCCGATCAATCAGTATTGGCTTCGTAAGCGCTGTTGTGGTGCACGCCATCTGCACATATTAGCCGAGGATAAACCATAACAAGCCATGAGATAGAACAGTGGATTGAGATGTAGAAACAAGTTGAGATGTAGACACAAGGTCCATAGCAGACAGATATTGGGGTGCAGATAAAGAAACTTTGTTGACCACATATAGCGCTATAGGTCGGTCGATGCGGAATCATTGTGATCCACGAATGAAAGTGCAAAGCGATGAAAAAATATTCAAACCCTGAGAACTGTAAGACACCCTCCTCATGTCTTTAGTGGATCATCTGCATGAAGAGACGAAAATTCTTTCAGGACGACAACACGATGACATGTTCTCGCTGCAGTACTTGTTCGGGTATTATTGTGAGAGCCATCAGGAGCGTCAGCAGCAGCGACAAACAGAGCAGTTTTGGTTGATGCCGCCGTCTAAATTCCAATGCAACTTCTCAACTGTCTTGCCAAACCTACTCATCTAACTCTAGCGGCTTTATTGTAAAAACACATCGAAGCAGCCACATTCCTGAAAATGGAGATAGACCCGGAGCTAGATTAAGCAGAAAAATGCAACATGCATTACAACAACATTCGAGTTTTGCTTGTTCTTTCGACACATTTTTATAGTTACGATTGGTAAGTTACGAACATATTTTATTATTTATTCTCTAAAAATCCGTTATTACGGGATAGGTCCTTAGACGACTCACAATATCTGAGGAGTAGTTCTTGAGTGTATGAGTATTCCTAAGATAGGGTGCAAACGATTTCCTACCACTAACTGGGTGAGAGCACGAAGAACATCCTGTGCGGTAAATTTCTTTTTACCTTTACTCTCCTCTAATAGTCTGTTTCTATATTCCTGGTACTTCTTACAATAATTCCAATTTGCTGTATGGTTCCATTCGCCACAATTTAATACGAATCACAGTTAAAACAGGACTTAATCGGCAACTAGTCCTAGCAATATGTCCCCAGTTTTTACACATTTTGTACGGTATTGGCTTGTAATTTAATTCTAGGAACAGAATTGTCAAGAAATGATTGAATGACGGAACTTCACTTACCTAGGTGACAAGAACAAACACACCTAAAATTAAGGAAACTATTTAATAATCTTTACCTTGTTCGCTTGTTCAAAAGAGATGCGAGGATGCCGGTAGCAGGTTTGCTTGTTTGTCGATTGAATGTTTGGTTAGGGAAAAGGGATATCCAAATTATATACTACGAGTATTTTGGTTTATTGACTGTTTTACCATTGCTCCATTTTGAGAAGCACCTGTAGCTCCAAGTGACGTTAAATTTTCGAGAATTCGTGACCATCGGAATTGCATTTCGACTATAAATTATTAACTGGTGGATCAATGAAATCCATGTATCAGAACTTTCAGATACCTGACAAATCAATGATCTTCTTTTATTACAAATTACTTGATGTTAGAGCGATTTTTGAGTCTTTTTTCGGTGGCGGTGGTGGCTGGCGGTTTCTTTGGACTAACAGTTTACAAATCCTTCGAGAAATAAAGACTTATCAAAATGTTCCCAAAAAGAAAATAATATTTTGAGGTATAAAAAAAGTAAAAAAGTGTTGTACAACTTTTTTAGACTTGTTAAAATGGAATTTCTGCTCCTTTCGTTAACAAAAATATGTGATATCTCCTTGGAAGACTATAGAACGAAATAAACTCCTGCTGGGTGATTAGCTGACAAATGCAGGATCACAGTCTTCTAATATTATAATGGAAAATTCATTACATTGATTTTTCATTTCGCCATTTTATTTATTTGCACAATAGTGTTAAAGTCATGCAAAAAATTTATGTTTTATGTTGGCGTATACACATAGAAAGAGCGACTCAAAAAACGACGAAGTTGTTTTTACATTAACCCGTGCCAGCTGAGGGATCATTGTTTTCATAGTAATTTATACGGGGCCAAAGGTACATTTTCGCGGAAATTCTCTAAACTCCGCATTTATTGTACAAAGATTGTTGTGGCTAAAAAACAAATCCTACAAAAAATTTTGCATATTAGGCCCAAAATACCTGAAATCGACCTATCGAAGCTATACCAAAATTCGATCCTATTTTCACAATTTTTGTAGGATTCGTTTTTTTAGGCACGACAATGAACTGGTTAAAAATTTTTCATCGATTGGGCCATAACTGTGGATTTTAGAGAATTTTTGTGAAAATGCACCTTTGGGCCCATACAAATGACTATGGAAACAATGATCCCTCTGGTGGCACAGATTAACGTTAACCGATCGCCATGAAATTTCGTATATAAGGTTTTTGGATAAAAAATTGTCTTTTTTGGCCGCCCTAACGTATTTATATAACATGTCTATTCGTACATACATACACTGTCTCATTTATAATGATGTGTAAAGTGGGGTATATATAAAATGAAATTAAAATGTTATCGCTTTTTCATTTGATAATAAACAAAAAATGCAAATTGTAATAGTGCGCGGCCCTCTTATTGTTCTTTAACAGGAACAATTGTAAAAGAATCTTTAATATGCGGAAATTTGAATAAAATCAAATCAATTCTGAAAAGTACGAAGACTTTTGTGGGATCAATAAGGGCACATTTTTTAGTATTTCTTTAATAACTTTTGAACTATTGAGCGAAATTCGCTAGAAGAAATGTATAAGAAGGACAAATACAGTTAAATATTTTGTAGAATTTTTTCGCAAACTAATAATTATCGCTAAAAAAATATTTTGTTACCAGGTGTACGAAGACATTTGTGGGACACTGTATGTATTCGTTTTTGTATGGAACTTGCAATCTATAAAAGTGCGAGAATGTTTATTAATAAAATAATTAAAACTGTGTGGATGTATTTAGATTAGCTGTGGTGTGTTTACTTGTACGAGAGTGTATAACATATGTGTATGTTCACTATGTCCCGTGGTAAGGATTTTTATTTGTTGAAAAATTTCCAATTGAAATTGAATGACAATATATTGTTGGTTATTGTCGTTAAGTGAATTTTCATGTCCTCGACGGTGGCTACAAATGGAATGAGTAAGATATCCCTAGAATAGGCGGCATTCTACATATTAGGAATTTTTGTGGTAATAATGTACACGGTGCGCCTAAACTAACTTTAAATGAAAATTGCTAACACCCTGGGAAGTTTTTGCGGATTCAACAACTACAATATTCATAGATGAGAATAATCAAAAAGCAAAACATTGCCGGAGAGATTTGTAAATAATTTAAATAAATGTCACAATTTTTAGGGTTTTTGGGTTTTCAAGATTTTGCTTGAAAACGACATGACCAAAAAAAATGTTGTGTAGCATTACGTAAAGCTATTTTAAAGGGGTTTTAGTTGATTTTATATGAAATATTGACACAAAGTATATAATTTCAATTGAGAGAGTTTACAATATTTTAGATATAACTTTGAAATTTGGAACAGAGTATAATAAATTAGTCTTTGGATGTTTAGAATTGAAATTAACCACATCAGAACATGTTCAGTATAGTCCCCATACACAAATTTCGCCTGTTATTTTGAAGATTTTAAACAAATTCTCCAACGCAATTGACGCAATAACTAAAAAATCTTTCAAATAAACATTACCCATATAGGTTTACGTTTTAATGTATCCCAGAATTTTTAACCACAGTAGCTCTTATTTGGCATTTTCGATTCAGTAGTGCGATTCTGTAACTCCTTAACGACAGAATTAACGACGAGTTTCGGTAGTTAACGATAATTTTCGGTAAGTGCTATTCTGTATACCAATTTTAACAATTGTTGTCGGTAAATTTTGTCGTTAATTACCGAAAATTATTGTTAAGTTAACAACCAAAGAAAAGTTGTTGTTAAGTCTTAACGACAGTACATTATTGCAATATTTTGTTGATTTCTTTTAAAAACGGCGTTTTTATATGAGCATATGTTATGTTAATGAGGAGTGTACACAAGAGAAAAATCTTCTTAAAGCGTTTACATAAGGGTTAACTACATATGTGTGAGCCGATTTTATTGAAACTGCATAAAGATCATCAAAGTTCTCTTTGATCTTCGATTAACTCATAAATTTCCTTTAGGCCACCTTCATGTAGCATCAATTAAATCGGCGCTGGCGAAGGCGCAACAGTGGCGAAGCTGCCCCATGCTATCCTACATATGAAGACTACGCTAACCTTTGTTTTACTTACTAAAGAGGAAAAACGTTTGCTAATGCTTCAAAAGAACTCAAGTGTGGTACTGCTATGTAAGACCTATAGCAATGTCCGTAACACTATCTTTCTAGGAGGCTTTCGTTGGCTTTAATTTAGCATTGTTCTGTGATAATCTTATAGATTTTAACTCAGCATCACTAACAATCAGAATGCTAAAAATGGCGTATAAGCTTGGATTTTCGAACTTTTCATACTCTCCGCTATGAGAAATTTCATTTAATGTGGGCGTGAATTGAATATGTGAATATATAAACTCAAATGACGGTAACGTGGATCCACGATCACTGAAGGGGCTTAAGTCATGTCAAATATCAAAGCTGAATTTCCACACAGAGCGCCACAACCCAAAATATGATCCCAACTTTTAATTAAAAAATACAACTGCGCTTTTAAAAAAGATTAATGATGGTTTTATCACTTTTATTACTTTTAAATCCCACACACAATAAAAACATCTTAAGAAATCCTTCTTTACTGGCATCCGTATTCATCCAAAAGACACACATTTTAGCCAAAATCCTTCAAAAATCTGAATTGTTTCCTTCTTAAACGCTTTATGTTTTGTACTCGCGACGAAATAATGTTTTTAGCTTCAAAATATATTTTAATAAATATTAAAATATAATATTTGACATTTCCTTCCTATCGATTTTCGTCGGTATGAGTTAACGATTTCTACAATCGTTAACATAAAGTTACAGAATAGCACATTCGTTAACTCAACCGAATATTTTCGTTAACTACCGATGTCGGTTCGTTATTAAAAAAAGTTACAGAATCGCACTACAGGTTAAGGTTAAGTCGAAACACATTTTTTGAGTTACCGACAAAAATCGGTAAAATTTAAACCCAAAATTATATATGAAAAGTTCAATACAAATTTAAAACAGTCTTACTATCGTTATAACTTTACACTGCTTTCGTGGCTTTTTTGGACGTATAAACTTTCCGACAAAAATATCGAAACATTTGGGTGTAAAACATCAAGATTATGGGTGTTGCGACTAAATGCTTATGCTGAGCTCATAAGTTTCATAAAGTTTTGCACTTTTGTGGAGAAGATACCTGAAAGAATGGTCCATTTTGGAAGTGGACCTAATTTTGGAAGTCATTCCTTTTGATAGTTATGGTGTCAAGCCGTTATTTTAGTTGATCATGGTAAGATTTGTAGCTTTTGAACCGTTATGTCAGGAAGCATGGACTTACCACGAAAAATAGAATATCGCTGTAACCAAGACCGCAAGCAGTAGCATTAGTCAAAATGTCCAAAGGATTCTCGAACAGCCCATAAATTGCACTTATGTTGAAATTATGTGAGGGAGGTATCCGAAGATGTTGTCGCATATAGACCCTCATGGTACTTGATATACATATCGCTCATTTACTCAAAGAGTGGCATAACTCAAAAATTCACTTTCTGAGTTAGCAATTTCTATTTTTTTCATGCTGATATCTCTAAAACTCGACGAGTTACAGCTGATTTACTACGAGTTTCGCATAGTTCAACACAAAAGTTTTTGGAGTTTATGAATCAATAAAACACTTCAAATCATGCTTGATCTTGTACAGAAATTTAACACTGATATCTGGCTAGGTGTTTGAAAAATATGGTCCACGTAGTTATTTTGTTTTTTATGTAATATTCTTTTTAAGTTGGGAAGTCAAATTTCAATCGCCAATTTAAAACGCATTTTTCTCCAAACTCGATTTTTTGAAATGTGGCACTCTTTGAGTAAATGAGCGATATGTACGTCCGGAAGTAATTTTAGGATGTTCAAAGTTTCGGTGAAATCGGATATTGAAATTTTGTGTGCGAGGTACCTGAAGGAGTGAACCGATATAATCCATATTCGAACCTAATCTACATATGTCTCGAAGAAATCGATTTGGACCTTCGAGAGTTATTGTGCGCACCATTTTAGCGAAATATTTTGTATATTTTTGCTAAATCGACGCCAAATTATTTGAAGCGGCTTTTGTCGAAAGATATGAGAAGTCAAAGGTCATTATTTCGATGAGGTACATTTTTATCGTTAGCCTAAAGGCCGAAATTACAGCAGATTTTAATACAATTTAACCAATGTTTGAGCATTAATTTCGTTTACGGTTGTTTTCAGCTACAACTTTGTTAATGGTAGGAAAAAAATTCTGGTGGGTATGCTACTTATAGCAGATATTAGCACTTTATAACGCACAACAATAAATTTTTCTCCATTAAATAAATAATAAAAAAATTAAGGTAGTAAAACTATTTTCTAATTGGTTTTAGAGATATACTCCACGGAAAACACTTGATATATCGTACATTTTCTCCAGTAAACATGTCATTTCATGCACTTCCAATCCGCACAATAATAAACTCGTCATTTTTTGAATACAGAATGAATTTAAAGCCTCAAGACCTTTATATTCATTATAGAATTCCTCGACCCTTTATTATTTGATAATGAAATTACATGAGATAAAGAAGTAATTCAGATTTTACTGTTGTTAAAGTAGCTCAAAAAATTGTAGTCGACCAAATCATTTCGGGGGATGGGGGGGGGATGGGGGGGCCCGGGCTCCTTGTGCCCCACCCTGCGTACGTCGCAGGTCCCACACATCATCCAACTATTATGCTACGTTTCACGGGTGGTTAAGTCCGATCATTAGGCATATTAGGATGTTGTTTTGTGGCAGACGAAGGCTAAGCTTGCTAACTAGTATATAAACAATTCATTTTGATTTTGCTAACTAGTATATAAGTTAACAACATAAATGTTTCCCACCTCATAATAAATTGCTTACGATTACTACAAATGTTCTCACAGTCAATAAGTCAGTTAATGCAATAACAACAGATCAGGTTACAACACGCGCAGCCAAAATATGGAACATGAGCCACCAAAAATAACTTCAACAAGCAATCAGGTAGCAACGAACCTTTCCCAGCCTATCGGATGACTGGTGGCGTGATCATAACAAAATGCAGACATAAACAAAAAGAATAGAATAAGTAGCTATCATTTAGAATTAAGTAAACTTAAGAAATCAGTTGCAAATTGGAAATAAATCAAACACAAGCGGAATAAAATCCGCTCCGGAACTTTTTAAAAAACAAATTTTATTAATAAATTTATTAATTGGCGCCCAACAACGTGGGTCTTCTTTTAACTAAGGAAAAGATCGAACTCGCGAGTTAAGAAGTTACCGGGTTTGCACTCAAAAAAAGTATAAAAAATCCAAGGAAAAGAAGCTCCTTAGTAGATTTATTTCGAAAAGGAGGCAAGTTAACAAAAAGCCTGCGGCCTTGGTACGACTAGTGATGTAAGAAAAAAAGTGAAAATAAAACGTGAATTAAACAATAATCAACATTTGAAAAATAAAAAGAATATGTGAACATTTAAAAATGAAGAGAACAGTTGAATAAAAAATAAGAAAGTGAAATAAATAATTGAATAAAATATTAAGAGAACAAATGAACATTACAAAAATATTGAAAAAAATAAAAAGAACATGTGAACATTTAAAAATAAATAGAACGGTTGAATAAAAAATAAGAAAGTGAAATAAATAATTGAATAAAATATTAAGAGAACAAAAGGGAATAAGTGAATATTACAAAAAAATTCAAAAGAATTGAGTTAAAAAATAAATAAAATTATGAAAAGTAATGAGTAAATAAACAATAAATTAAGAAAAACTACCAATTATTAACAAGAAAAAGGAAATTGAATTGAATAAGAACAATTAAAGGAAAATATTTGGCCTGTTCCCGTACTTTATAAAGTGGTAAAAGTCGTAAAAGTTGTAAAAGTCGTAAACGATTTTCATATAAATTTTGTGTACGGGAACGCAAAATGTGTAAAAGTGGTAAAAATTTTAAAAACTTTTTTGTTCTGGAACAGAGCTATTAATGAATAAATAAATGAAATAAATTAATGAAAAGGAAACCGAATTGAATCGATAAGAAATAAAGAAGAGTACGAATTACTAACAAGAAAATATAGCGGAAAAGAAAATTGAAAAAATTATAAAGTAAATAAGATTAAAGTGAAAATATAATTAAGAACATAAAATGAGAGTTAAATGAAGAATTAATAAAATAAGCAAAGACACGAATTGAAAAAGTGAAAATTACAAGTAAGAAAAAAATAAAGAGCAAATTAAGTGAAACTACGATGAAGAATTAAACTATTGAAAGTGAATTATAATAAGTTAATTAAAAACAAGGAACTTAAACATTAACAGAAATTAAAAATTAAAGAGGAAAATAATCAAACAACTGAAACAATCATCTATAGCAATAATAATAACAACTAAGAAAAACCAACAGGATCAACACGACAACAAGCAGCAGTAAAATCATCAAACAACACTAAAGCATTTGAAAGATGAAAGCCATCAAACTGTAAGCCCTATCTTTAAGAACTTTAGGTTTTTGTTAAACAAAAAATAAAATATTAATTTGTTAAAGTTAAGTTCTATTACCTCCTGAAAAAGCAAATATAATAATAGTCCTGTATTTTAAATTCTTTCACCTACATCCTTTTTTCCTTATCACCCAATCATGACGGAAATAGATGCTATTACAGAAAAATTGAAAAAAGGGCTAGATTTAGGCGCCTCTTCTAAAACAATAGGATTGAATTCCACACAAAAGGATGACGTAATCCAAATCATCAAAAGTTTTTTTCGCAAGACAATACTGAAGATATAGGAGATCAACCTATAACACAGGTTAACATTAAGGAATTGGATTCAATTCCAGATATTGTTAAAAGTCTGAGGGAATTCAGTGGAAGGCCAGGCGAATTTAATTCTTGGCGAAAATCAGTTGACAGGATACTAGAATTATTCGAGACTATTAAGGGTACGAGTCGATACTTTGCCATTTTACACACCATTAGATCCAAAATTATCGGAGATGCCGACACAGCGTTGGAATCATATAGAACTCCTTTGGACTGGGGAAAAATAAAAAGATGTCTTATGATGCACTATTCCGACAAACGTGACATAAGCACACTAGAATATCAAATGAGTTCCTTATGGCAAGGAAATATGACAGTAACAGAATTTTATCGTGCTGTCTACCAACACCTCTCTCTTATCTTAGATAAAATAGCATGCTTGGATTATGACGAGAATAGTTTATCAAATATGACAAAAGCTTACAGAGATAAAGCATTAGATACTTTCATCAGAGGTCTTAAGGGCGAGCTACCGAGATTGTTAGCAATTTCGGCTCCTAACTCACTGCCACAGGCACTTCATATTTGTTTGAAACTAGAAAATATGAATATCAGAACTCATCATGCTCTCGGTCATACGAGGGGACTCAATGCGAATCACCAAAATTACCCAATGCCCAAACAAGGGTTTTTCCCGGAGTTAGTCCATTTTGAAGGACAACATAGATATCAGCCAAGACCTCCAGTTCCTCCGCGAACTTCAAAACCATTTTGGTCTAGAACGCCTCAGTTCTACAATAATAATCATGCATTCGGACAAAATCATCCTCATTTCAGTACCGTTCGACCAAACAATGCAATCGGACAACAGTTCGGACAAAATCGTCCTCACTCCAATACCGTTCGATCAAACAATACATTCGGACAACAATTCGGACACAATCGTCCTCAGTTCAATTCAGCACAACCTAATCCACAACCTGTGGATGTTGATCAATCCATACAAACTAGAAACGTTAATTACAGTAACAGACCGCAACTGAATAATGTTCCATTTAAAAGACCATCTGCTGGAACCTTTCAGGGACCAATCAATAAAATGCAACGAAATTTTCATTTAGAAACTACTGACGATGATGTGCCAGGATTTGATGGGAATACAAGTGCTATAGAAACAATAGAATCCAACATATCGCATGGATCCATGGACACCCCATGCGATATGTTGAACTGCAATGAATATGACGAAGCAATCGCTCGGAATGAAATAAATGAGTACCTTGAACCGTATGGATTTGACAATGAAGAACACGGTCAAACCAATGATCATCCGTCTCATCCTTATGAAGACATGATTTTTTTTGGTTAAATAGTTCCTCGTTACCATACTTCAAAATTAAAACGAGGAACGGAAAAGAACTTAAAATTTTAATAGATACAGGTAGTAATAAAAATTATATTAAATCAGAACTGGTAAAAAATCCATTACCAAATCAAGACATCTTTTCGGCAAATGCAATATCGGGTAATGTCTTAGTTACTCATCATACAATTATGGAAGTTTTTGGAAAAAATATTGGGGGAATCAAATTTTATATACTGCCAGGATTACGTACATTCGATGCTATTTTAGGGAACGATACACTCGTAGAATTGTCTGCTGTGATTTTCTCTTCGAAAAATTACTTTACACTTAAGGATCAAGTTAAAATACCAATATACCAATACACTATTCAAAACGTTAATAATATTGAAATGAGAATGGGCCATATGACTCCAAATCAAAAGATGCAACTTTCAAGAATGGTAGATACTTTTCGAAATTTGTTCGCTGACCCAGATTAGAGCCTTACGTATACCACCAGAGTTAAAGGAGAAATCCGCACAACAACAGACACACCGACGTACACCAGAAATTATCCATACCCAATATCACTTAAAGGAATAGTTGATGAAGAAATTAGCAAGTTGCGATATAATAATATTTAGTAGGGACTAACAATCACACTTAAAGCACCTGGACGAAATCTTCCGGACACTAGATAATGCCAATATGAAAATACAATTAGACAAATGTGAATTCTTCAAAATGGAAGTGGAATTTTTAGGATTCTTAGTATCTGGCGATGGCATAAAAACTATAAGGAAAAAGGTTGATGCTATAGTTAACATACCATATCCAACCACATTAAGACAACTGAGATCATTCTTAGGACTCTGTAACTACTATCGCCGATTCGTACAAGGTTTTGCGGACCTTGCAAAACCATTAACTTCAATGTTAAGAGGATCTTACGGACAAATTCCGAGATCAGAATCGAGCAGAATAAAATTAGGATTGGGAGAAAATGAAAAAAAAGGCCATCGATAATCTTAAAAATGCTCTCTTGTCCAGAGATGTTATGCTTTATTATCCAGATTATAGAAAAGAGTTCCATTTAAATACAGACGCTTCAAATAAAGCACTAGGTGCCGTTCTTAGCCAGGACGGTAGACCAATCACATTCATATCTCGAACACTTTCGCAGACAGAAGAAAACTATGCCACAAACGAAAGGGAAATGTTGGCAATCATATGGGCTCTAGATACTTTAAGAAATTACGTATATGGGACGGCTAAAGTTGTAATTTACACAGACCATCAACCTCTTACTTACGCCCTTAGTAACAAAAATAATAATGCCAAAATGAAGAGATGGAAAGCTATCTTGGAAGAATATAATTATGGGCTTAGATATCAGCCAGGAAAAACAAATATCGTAGCTGACGCCCTGTCCGGGACAAATATAACAAATGTAAATTCTCTTACAGGAACTGTGCATAGTCATGAAAGTTCCTCTGAAAACCTAATTCATAGTGTTGAGGTCCCCATAAACGTGTTCAAAAACCAAATTTGGTTTTCCATACACGATGAACCATCATACCAATTCCAAATTATTTTTCCGGGATATCATCGACATATTATCAAAGAGAGGGAATTTACAGTGGAAAACCTTACTAATCTTTTGAAACGATACCTAAATCCGTCAATCAGGAACTGTATAAAAGCACCAGAAATCATAATGGGTAAAATTCAGGAAATCTATCCTAATCATTTTCAAAACTACAAAATAGTTTTTTCACAAAAGGTTGTTGACGACATAACTTCGGAAGCAGATCAAGAAAATTTAATAATTGATACACATACTAGAGCACACCGCAATGCTGAAGAAAATAAGCTACAGATTTTAGAAAAATTTTATTTTCCCGGGATGCTTAATAAAGTAAAAAGATTGGTTAAACTCTGTTCAATTTGCAAAAAAAAATAAGTATGAAAGGCACCCAAATGAACCAAAAATAAAAGAAACTCCTATCCCCACGTATCCAGGCCAAGTCATACACATAGCTATTTTTTCCACAGACAAAAAAAACTAATTTTAACCGCCATAGACAAATTTTCAAAATTCGCCCAAGTTCGAATTCTTAAAGGTAAATCTACTGAGGACGTACGGAGACCACTCCGAGATCTGCTATTTTATTACGGGGTTCCAAAGACTGTCGTGATAGACAACGAAAGATCACTAAATTCCGCGACAATAATGTTTATGATGAGAGATGAATTAGGTATTGACGCATTCACATGCCCACCTTACAGGAGTGAAGTGAACGGGCAAATTGAAAGATTTCATTCAACATTAGCTGAACTTTAAAGGTGCATCAAAGCCGAGGGAATTTGTCGGGATTTTGAGGAACTTTTGGAAAAAGCTATCAATGAATACAATCACTCAATCCATTCGACAATAGGAAGGAAACCAGTTGACTTATTTTTCGGTCGCACTGTAGATTTTTCTCCTGGAAGTTTTGACCGCACACGACTCTCGAATATTGATAAATTGAAGGATAAACAGGCAAAGGATATAAAAGGACCGAAGTCAAGGAATATTTACCAGGACAGCATATTTTTGTGAGGATTAATAAAAGACTAGGTACAAAACTGTCAGAAAGATACAAAGAGGAAATAGTGAAAGAAAATAGAAATTCGACAGTAATAACCGAAAACGGACGAGTTGTCCACAAGAGCCATATCAGAAATTAATCGATTTTTATCACGTTTATCAAATTACAGCATACCTTTCTTACTGCTACTATGCAGAGCGGAAGTTCAAATACTGGATTACTCTAACTCTAAATTAATGACCATGTACGCAGGTCTAGCAAAGATTCAAACTGGATAGTTTAAAATAGTCCACACTATAGATCTACAAAACTACGAGAATATAATTCGTCAGTTCGAATATACAATTTTTAGAAATAGCAGCCGTCATCCCCTAATCCCATACCTTTCCTTCACAATATCCCAAATTAAATCCCACATCTCAAGAATCAAACCCAGAATAAGATCCAAGACATCACTAGATTTTATCGGAACAGCTTGGAAATGGTTGGCCGGCAGTCCAGACAGCCACGACTTCGAAATAGTACAGAAAAAAAATTGATAACACCCTAATTAATAGTGAAAACCAAATAATAATTAATAAATTGTCAATAGAAAAAATTAATAAGCTAACCAATATGTCAAATGAAATCGTAAAAATTATAAAATCAGAAGATTATCAAGAAAATGAAAAATTAATTGAATTCAAATATAAACTTGAAATATTAAAAGATGAGATTGTTAATGTCGAACTAGCAATACATCTAGCCAAAGTAAATGTTGTAAATTCATTTATCTTATCATCAATTGAAATAGAGACTTTAAACAACATATTCGATAAAGAAAACATTCCGAATTATTGCATTTTTCTAAAGTTAAAATTGTATCAGAAGGACTAAATGTAATTTATATTATTAGTATTCCTACAACTAATGAAGAAAATTGTAAAAAAAACTTATAAGGCCCATAAAAAACGGAAAGGAAATTGTAAAAACAGATTTTGAATACATTGTTGATTGTAAGAAAACAATTTTTGGACTTAAAGAAAATTGTAAAACTTATAATTCCTTAAATATTTGCGAAAGAAGCCAAATTATTGATATCACAGATTCTAATTGTATTCCGAAGCTGCTTAATAGCCAACATTCAACCTGTACTACATCAAACAATGATCACGTCCCAACAATGGAAGAAATAGATGACAACATTATCATTCTGAATCAATACGCTGGAGAAATAATAACTGATAACTCAACATTATGGCTCAATGGTTCCTACATCATTCATTACTACAACTCAACAGTTCAGATCAATAACAGAACGTTCAACTCTTCCCAGATCTCAGGCTTGAAACCTCTACCGGCACTAGTTCAACCTATAAAAATCATGGACCAAAAGAGAATATTGTCATTGGAACTTGTTAACGAATTGAATTTGAATAACACACATTTGCTGAATGACTTACGGACAAAAAATAACATTAGTATGATTATTGGTGTTGTCCCCTTGCTGTTATTAGTATCACTATTTGCGTTTTTGACAACATGTTATCTGAAAAAGAATCATTCTATCGCACCGGAAATCAATGTTCCATCTGAAAACCAAAGAAACGTTCCTGAGTCGCCAAATCAACAAGATTCCCAAAGTAGTACGGTCCATTACGAAGGTGAAGAAGTACAGAACCCGACCAAAAACAAGAGTATTCATAGCCTGCCATTCTTCTGACTCCACATAGAGCCTTCCACACGAGGACGCGTGGACTTAAAGGGGGAGGAGTTTACAACATAAATGTTTCCCACCTCATAATAAATTGCTTACGATTACTACAAATGTTCTCACAGTCAATAAGTCAGTTAATGCAATAACAACAGATCAGGTTACAACACGCGCAGCCAAAATATGGAACATGAGCCACCAAAAATAACTTCAACACCTTCCCAAGCAATCAGGTAGCAACGAACCTTTCCCAGCCTATCGGATGACTGGTGGCGTGATCATAACAAAATGCAGACATAAACAAAAATAATAGAATAAGTAGCTATCGTTTAGAATTAAGTAAACTTAAGAAATCAGTTGCAAATTGGAAATAAATCAAACACAAGCGGAATAAAATCCGCTCCGGAACTTTTTAAAAAACAAATTTTATTAATAAATTTATTAATTTATATACAATTCATTTTTCTCGAAATGACATTTTAGAAAACGGTGTCCACTGTAGCTCGAAAATGGATGATCCGATCTTCATATGTTTGTGTGGGATTATTATACATATAAAAAGCTTGTCCTTAAGCGAGAGACTTTTTTAAAAATTATTTTAACGGATTTATGGCGAAACAGCTATAATTTTTTAGGTAAAATTTAAATATTGACTTTGGAAGTTCACTAATTTTTTAAAAATGGATATTTTTAATTCCGTTTCGCTTAAGGACAAGATTATTAGATTCTTAATGATCCCACAAAAGCTTATGTTGATCGGTTAATTCGTTTTCGAGCTACAGTGTGCACTGCAAACTGCTTTATTAAAAACAGTGATTTGTATGCGGCAATTTGTCAGAACAGTGTGTAATATTTTTCAACAAGAAAAATTCCAAAAGTAGCTGAAAGTGTGACTTTCCAAATGGAAGCAAATTCTTCTAAAAAAGGTTGGTAGATTTCTTATAAAAAATTCATGAAAAATGCGTTTTTCATGCTCAATGAGTGGCCATAGCCCCTTAAGAACCCAAAATACTCCACAACGGGGTACCCTTATATGAATTAGATATTTTTATTCATTGAGATAATGTCAAACCTCTGATTCAAAGTATTTTAAAGCTACCGAAACGTCGGGCAACGTTACCCATTTCTATACTAAAATCCCTGCAGACTTTATCCCATTGTCAGCCTAAATTTGGAAGCCATATGGGCATAATAGTCCATTACAATGTAATAATGGGTTATTCCTTTAAGATTTAATAAGGCAAAACTATTTACGTTACTTATTACAAAGTAAGTACAGTGGCACAGTGCGTATGTTCAGCTTATTTGTCGATTTCTAGTGGCCACAGAAGAACTACGTACTTATTTTGGTTGGCATGCCCTTGTTAAAATAATGAGTTAGAAGGTACACAAGCCGAAATAAATGTGTATGAAATGGGTAAAAAGATAAAAATAATCGAAGAAACCTTAGAGCTTCGGATGGAAACAAATTTCTCAACTTTAAGTGACATCGAGAGGGAAATCACATTATAGGAGAAACAAAAATTGATGACTCCAGTTTCTCACCGTACAAAGCAGCGGGACAGACAAGATCTTTCCGCCCCTTACTTTAGAAGGAAGTGAACAATATTTCGACCAACCTGGAAAAAATTTCCAAAGCTAGCATAACTCCTTGAGCCTGTTAGGTGGCTAGAAAAGTCTTCATTTTCAAAACAAATATTACGGTACCAATATACCACATCGATAGCACCTTCAAGAATATACTGCATAGACTTGCTGTCTGACATTGAATGTGTTTTTAACAACGTTAGCACTGAAACCCTGATACAATCATTCGACAAGTTTCAGGTTGACCGGCCCCACAGGAACTTGATAATAAGGAATACATAGACGGATTTTATACCCTCTCCTGTGGGTTACTACTGAGGACCTTAGCCAATGAGCGATTTGAAGCAGTCAGTTATATAGGTTCATAGGTTACAATATTGACGAAGTGTTTCTCAGTGTTCATTATACCTAGTAAACATTTAATACCAATTTCATAATTTATTTTTAATTAATTCTGTATATGTTACTTATACTTAATCTCAATTAATAATGGCCGTGTCCATTATTGTCATTGTCATTATTGGTGATTTAACGAACTAAAACATTCCGTCATTCGCAGCAATCATCTATAAAAGCAATTACATTTAATTGTTTAGAAGATCAATTTGACTCATTTTCGATAGTAAATATTTATCGAAGTTTAATAAAAAATTACTTCATCAAATGACAAAAAACAGACAAACAAATGAAATCAAAGACAAATGAAAATGGAAATCAAAGCTAGAATTAAAATCCAATTAAATTATCAGATCATTGTCATTTTGACAAGATAGACAAATAATTGTAATTAATATACAAAACGTGTGCTACTAGTCTGCATACATACATACAGTCGAAATCGCTTATAACGTCGTCGTTTATAACGTCATATCGTTTATAACGACGATATCCAAAAGTCCCAAATCTCTGGGGCCCTTTATAGCCCTATCGCTTATAACGACATATCGGTTATAGCGACAAATTCCGTCGGTCCCTTGGCCGACGTTATTAGCGATTTCGACTGTATATGCAATATATGCATATGTATGTATATGCTCATACATTCATTGTATATATACACACGTTGCTAGAGATAAATTAGTGCCCATTGAAGTGAGTACTTGTCGCTGTTTCCATGTTCATGGACATGCGTATGTGACGATATGTACTCATTTGTAAGTCAATAAATGTAATTCGTTGTATATATTTTTTATGCATAACCATACATATGTACATATGTATGTGTGTATGTGGATAATTAAAGGAAAGTGTGAGCAAGTACAAATTTAATAAAGGTAATTAATATACATTGTCAATGTAATAGGAACATCGGATGTAACCATCTATTGTATGTTTCAACAGATTTTTTTTTTATTTCTAACTGAAATCGGTGAGTTATTTTCAAATCCGGTCGCGGTTTTTCTCCATCAGCTCTTGTTCTTGAAATATAGCTCAAAATCTTTTTACGAATTTTACCCAGAATTTCGTTATTTTCGGATACAAATATTATTTGTGGATTTTTCGACACTAATATATCAAGGAGATGTTGTACGCTCTATACAAAAAGTTTTTGAAATAATTATGCGCCCAATTGGAAATAATTATGCGCTTGAAAAAAAATCTTATATTAACTCTGATATATTGTCGAAAAGGCTTTAAAAACAAAGCGAAATTGGTACAGAAGTCGTACGCGACTTAAATAAGATTTACATCATTGCTAAATAAGAAGTTTTCGCTAACATGAACATTCAAAATTTTGGTACGATCAAAAGTCGTAGAGATATGAGCGTTTTTATTTTGAATATAATATTTCTGTAATCAAAACTCAAAAAAAGAAGCCAATTAAATAATTTCACACAATATCTCTTATTCTCCCCCGATTGACGGGGAACAATTCGTTGCGGTTGACTTCCTCCTTTTGTATTTACAAAACAGATTGAATTGCTCACTTAGCACATCTATTACTTACGTCTATTTTGTTTGTTGTGTGTTTTGAGTTTATAATAACAGCCAAGTACAATAATTAAATGAAAATTGGCAACCGAACGACACACCAATGGACCTTTCAACCATCATACTGGTGATATGGAGAAATCATTACGTGGAGTTTTCAGTGCAGAATGATGCGTACGGTGAGTGACAGCATATTTCCCCCGAACGATGTTTGCAAGGACACGTGTACGACAAGCGACATTGGTATTAAGACTCAATTTGGCTCTTATCAAAGCAAACAAATCAGAATCTGGTCTCGTTAGTCAACATTGCCCTACCAATATTTGGGCAGTTTGAAGCGCGACAAAATCTTCCCACTCTTGCCTGCCTTCGTGCTAGCCTGACAGCAGTATATGACACTTGATAATTTAAGCAAGAAGGGATGGTACTGTGATATTCAAGGGATGAATGATGTATGGATGTTTTGGTTGTTGTTGCTGCTGGTCGTGTGTGTTTGTTTAACATGACATTTCCAAAAAGATACAAAGATAGTGGATACCCTCCGTACTCTATATGAACCCATACATGTATACGCTCTTAGTGGCATGTTTTGAGGTTTTGAATATTATGTTCAGCCAGCCTGTGAGCCCTTTATTCACGCTCTTGGTATCAAAATAAATCTGATTTATTTTTGCCCTTTTTATTCTAGTTGATGGGTTTAGTGGAGGGGAAGCAAGTAGGGGTGAGTCTAAACAACATCGAAATTTGATTATGCACAGACAAAACGATGGGAATTCATTCCGTTGAGTGTAATCTCTAAAAATGATGAAATTAAATAAGTTCCAAAATACACAATCAGAAAAAATGTTTTCCCGCATTGTTTTAAAAATTTTGGAACTGAACTTGCACCAAAAGTATTCTTCCATGGCCCTGAAATAAACGTTTCCGTAAAAAACTAAAAACTATGGAAATAAGACTTATTATTTAAAAATAAAATTTAAACCGGACATATGACTTCAGGAGTGTGCTTATTTGGCTTCAACATTCAATATTTTGTGAACAAAAAATATACTTGCCTAGAAAAACTAAGCAAATATAACTTGTAGGGACAAAAAGGTGGAAAAGTTCTTATCAAGTGTCCTTATATAAGTGTCTTTTTATAATTTTTTCCATTTTCAATTGAATGAATTAATTGAGCTATCTTTTATAAATTCGTCATAAAATTAGTAGATTTTTGGAGGTTATGGAACACATCAATTTCAATTTTATCAGACATTTTGTAGGAGGTTTTACAAAATGTCTGATGAAATTGAAAATGGAAAAATTATAAACATTTCAAAAGTAGACTCTTACAGTTTTGGGACAGAACAAATGATGCACACATACTCCATTCATCTAAATTAAATTATTTTCTCCGTGTATGAAAAATCAGATTTTCATTTCAAAGTGTCATGTTGCTGATATGTCTTTCATATAAACATCAATGTCAAATTGGAATAGAATTGCTTTGTTTCATTTTATTTAATGTCATATTCATATACATACACATATACAGTGGCTCCAAGCGAAAGTCGTACACCTAATGAAATTTTTTAATTGACTTATATCTCCGGCACAAAATGGGATATGAAGAAAGTATTTACGCAGCCTTTTAGTGCATTTAGTCGACAATTTAGAAACATGATATAATAAAATAATCAACCCGTTTACATTGTTGAAAAATTAAATTAGCTAAAATACTAAGAATTTTAGCACCAAGCGAAAGTCGTACAGCAATTATAAAGACAAACTATTTGTTAAAATAATTAATTCTAGTACATGTTCCTGTTTTTTGTTAAATCCTACGATCGATTTATCGTAACATCTGCGCTTCTTTACAATTGACAGGGTCCATTCTGGAAACTTGTATTAGGTTAAATGGGAAAGAAGCGTAAAAATGAAATAAAAATTATTTTTATGAAACAACATGAGAAAATTATTTGTTTAACTTTACAAAAACAATTTTTTTTAAATTCAGCAGATATCGAAAATTAAAACTGCAAAGCTATTCAATACCTTGATGTCTACTAATAAGAAAAAAACCCATATGAAATATTTAAAATAACTAAAACATTAAAAAAACAATATTTTCTTTTGGATAGTTTAATACACGAAGTGCAAAATGAGTTCATTTTTAGTGTCCCGACACTCTAATCGATTGAGAAAAATATTTGGAAGCTTATTTTTCCAATGTGCACTCAAATTTTTACAACATAAATACCTTGTCAATTGGTGATAAAAAAAGTCGCAAAAAAGCTATACATAAATTTATCCAAGAGCGATGTTTTGAATATCAAAACAATAGCGATGAATGCATAAATTTTCTTAAAAGAGTGTAATTTTCATAGATCCAACAAGTTCTGTCCGAAACCTGACATTACATTGTGAAAAATCCCACAAATTGCTTCATGTCTAATACACGAATAATAGAACATAACGCATCAGTGTATTTGTGGGTGTGTGGGGCTTATCTTTCTGATTTGAATCTTTGTTTTATAATTTTTCTGAAGTCATTGGGAATCAAACTGTGAGATTTTATAATTAAAATTAGTTCTCACTACCTGTCGAATAATGTATTGGTCAAGGTAAGCGTTGTTCGTTCTGCCAAAACTCTGACTTCAAGCATAAAAGCTTATTATTTGCGACCACTGGTATTAAATAATTGTTTCAATAACATGGGTTGGCTGGACTGTAGTCCAAGCTTGAACAATAAATCGTCTATAGTGGTTCTATAAATGGAAAATGTCTCCAGAAGACTTATACTTCCAGACATCTTTATAGGAGAGATTTTCCAAACAAACAGCGACATATTTTAAACTTCAGCTGTTCAAAACTGGTCAAAAATATTCTAAATCGATTGCAGAATTCAACTGAAACCAGAAATATGCCGAAGGACGATTTATATTAATAAATATTTTGTCTTTATAATTGCTGTACGACTTTCGCTTGGTCCTAAAATTCTTAGTATTTCAGATATTTTAATTTTATAACAATGTAAACGGGTTGATTATTTTATTATATCGTGTTTCTAAATTGTCGACTAAATACACTATAAAGCTGTGTAAATACTTTCTTCATATCCCTTTTTGTATCGGAGATATAAGTCAATTAAAAAAATGTCATTAGGTGTACGACTTTCGCTTGGAGCCACTGTATCTCTGATGAGAATAATTTTTTGGTTTGTTTGTTTTTGTTTTGCTTTTTATTTTCGACAATGTCATACAACGATTATCACCGGCAATAGGGACTCATCAAATCAATATGAATTTCGGTGACATTATGACAAATCAATCATTTAAATGCAATCAAGTCTAATGCGAATCACAATTAATGTTTCATGTACAGTGTACACACATACGATATGGAAGTATTATCTATCAGAGGCAGGTCGAGGAACGCAGGTGGAATTGTTTTCGTTTGAATGGATTTATTAAAATCACTCATTTGTAGAGTAATCAAATCAAATGTCTACCGTAAATAAATAGAACAAATTAAAAATGAATTAATTTAGCATCTATATGGCGTCTATTGGTGGTTTTTGACAAAGCATTACGAATGATATTAGGGTAAAGAATTTGTTTAAAGCAGGGTTGCATAGTCCAACCATAAGTAGTCGGTTTGACTACTTCAATGTTTGTTCCAAGAAGGTTTCAAGAAACACAACGTTTTAAGGACGTATTTCTTCTCAAAAAAGTGTTTTCATTTAGAAAACTCATAAAAACCATTCTTACCATTGAAGGTCATTAAAAGGTTTTGTACTCATAGAATGGCATTCTGAAGGCCTTCCGTAAACACCTTAAAATGTATTCTTCTAAAGTAATTCTATAATGTACATAAAGACTGTTTCCATAGAAGACCTTCAAAATATATTCTTCCCGTAGACAACCTTTTAAAGATATTCTTCCCAAAGAAGAACCATAGAAGTCTTTAAGCGATCTTCTTCCCACAGACACCGTTTAAAAGAAAACCTTTTAATTCTTCTAAAAATTGCGTCCTTGTCATAGATGATCTTTTAAAGGTTTTTTTTTTATTTTTCTCAAATTTAAGACTCTTAAAGGTTTTTTCTTTCCATAGATACCCAGCAAAATTTGAAGGAAGGGGTTCTATGCGATGACGTGATTTCATGGCATATTTTGCATTGGTTCAAAGCAAGTCGTGAAAGATCCGATCTTTTCATTAGCATTTAAACCCATGCAAAGGAAGTCGTGAAAGATCCGATCTTTTCGTCAGCATTTGAATCATTTGTACAGATTACTAGAAACAAACAAGTCGATTTGTACATCCCTACATGTAGCGACATCAAAACAAAAGAGTATACATTTCCAAAATTTTTGTTATAAAATTAAAAAATTACAAATTAAATGTAGGTTCACGAACTAGAAATTCTAAAAGGAGTGCTGTTGGAGTCCATGTCGAAATCTGAACTGGTGATGAGTAGATAATAGAAAAGCTTTTGCAAGATGAAACAAAATCAGTGGCTGAGAGTGGACGAAGTAAACTCTGTTGCAGCGGCGGTGATAAACTTGAAATTTTGGGTGTAAACATTATGCTGATAAATTAGTTCTAGTTATTTCATGAATTAGTTTGAATTAATAAAGAGTTTGTTTGTCATGAAAATCATATTTCAATACAGAATTTTCCATTTTCCAAACAAGACATGAAAATGTCATGCCAAAGGGTAGGTGAAAATGACATGTCAAAGCATCGGTCAAAATGACATGCTTAGGATCCGACAATGAATGTCATCTTAAGATCCGAAAATGAATGTCATCTTATGGTGGTCACGCTCATATAAAATTCATGAGTGAAAATGCTAAAAAGATGACATGCCAGATCACTTGCACCCATGGTTCAATAGCATCCTTGGCATCGAAGATTTTGCTGGGTATATTTTGTAGATGCTTTTAACAGACATTCCATAATAAAGAAATTACATAAAGAAATTATTCAATAGAAACCTTTCCAATCTTATTCTTTCCGTAAAATGTCTTTATTCCACAGATATATTTAAATTGTCCTAATGTATTTTTAAAAGTCTTATTGAAAATACGTTTTCCTACAAAAAACGGTTGAAGGTTTATTTTCTAAACAAAGACTTTTAAAAGAGCTTCCTCCTTTAGAAGCCTTTCTGCAATAAAGGACAGTTTAAAAGTGTCCTGATGAAAGAAGAGTGTGGCGTAAGGGATGAAAGATAACATCGTTGTTGTAAGTTTGGTTAAATGCTACAATTCAGATAAAATCTAAAATTTTCAACATCAGTTTTGAAAAAGAGAATTTTAAATTAGATATAATACCAGATATTTTATATAGCTGGGGAGCTGTCAAGTTAATGCTTTTATACATTGTTATTATTGATTATCATGGTAGAAGCGGCTAAGATCACCACCTTGTTGCAGCAAAGGTAGGTAACCGATTAAACGTAGCGAAGTACAAACTGAAATCCCAATAGATAGCCATATCATATTCCACTTAACTGGCCTAATTGCTTAATGGAAGCACTCCTCGCTCCAATGCTTTATGCAAACTGGGGTACAATTCGTACAGTTCTGAGATAGTCAAAGACTTCTACCTCTTCTCCGCCATAAACACAACAAACTACATCAGTTACGAACTAAGACGAATAATAATAGTGACTAAGAGATGCTACTTTGGCTTTGGCAGTTTAAACACACACATCCACATCTTGTTTATCAAAAATAACAATCCGAGCTAAAGTATAGTCCCGAAGCCTGGGTTCTTGCGAATGCGTGTACGGTCGAGAGAAAAATTCTTCGAAATATGTACAGGCCTATATACGTTGACGATGAATATCGTCGTCGTATGAACCACGAGCTGTATCGGCTATAAATAGTTAAACATATCAAGATACAACGATTGCGTTGGCTACGCCATGTCATAAGAATGAGCGATGATGTCCCCAATAAAAGGGCGTAAAATACGGACCGCATGACACAAACACAGAACTGAAAAGTCAAGGCTTTCATGGAGTCAACAAGTTGAAGACAAAATTAAAAGCACGATAGTCTAAATTGGGAGGGAAAAGGAATAATAAGAGAGGAATCGGAAACTTTTCTTTGTTCGACTTATAGGACAAATGTTCTGTAGAAGGCCACCTAAGTACGTACACTGAAAGAAAAATCTTCATAATATAAACGAAATCTTACGTTACATCAAAGAAAATTGTCATTGATTTTGAGGCTTTATATTTTGCCTCTGAGTCATCCCCTGCGTACGCCCATGATGTTGGGATACAACATATAAAATTCACAAATGTACACATAAAAACTACATGAAATAGTTTTAGTTTAATATTTGTATCTTATTTTCACATTTAACACTTCATACCTACTTCAACGATGTTTATGATCCTTTTGGGCTTTGTCACCAGTGAGTAACATTAAAAATCATAACAAATTTTAGTAATTTATTTGTCGCTGGACACCAAACTCTGGCATTTTCTCCGCCATTCACCTCTTTTTTAGATTATCTATTGTGTGCATCTATTACAAAGAAAAACCAGTAAGGAAAGGATCAAAGTCGGGCGGGACCGACTATATGATACCCTACACCACTGTGAATATGTATAATAAATCGGAGCTATATAATTTGGCACATTTATTTCCAGACCGAATTCAGTCACACATTCCAAATATCATTGAAATCGGACTTATATATCGTGTTTGGAGCAGAAAATACACGAAATCGGCCGAAAATATATATGGGTGCTATATCCAAATCTGAACCGATTTCGATATAATTTGGCACATTTATTTCTAGACTGAATTCGGTCACACGTTCCAAATTTCATCGAAATCGGAAATATATAGCGTGTTTGGTACAGAAAATACGTGAAATCGGCCGAAAATATATATGGGAGCTATATCCAAATCTGAACCGATTTCTATATAATTTGGCACATTTATTTCTAGACTGAATTCGGTCACACATTCCAAATTTCATCGAAATCGGAAATATATAGCGTGTTTGGTACAGAAAATACGTGAAATCGGCCGAAAATATATATGGGAGCTATATCCAAATCGGAACCGATTTCGATATAATTTGGCACACTTATTTCTAGACCGAATGCAGTCAAACATTCCAAATTTCATCAAAATCGGACGAATATAGCGTTTTTGGTGCAGCAAATACATGAAATCGGGCGAACATATATATGGGAACTATATCCAAATCTGAACCGATTTCGATATAATTTGGCACATTTATTTCCAGACCGAATTCAGTCACACATTCCAAATATCATAGAAATCGGACTTATATATCGTGTTTGGAGCAGAAAATACACGAAATCGGCCGAATATATATATATATATATATATATATATATATATATATATATATATATCCAAATCTGAACCGATTTCGATATAATTTGGCACATTTATTTCTAGACTGAATTCAGTCACACATTCCAAATTTGATCGAAATCGGAAATATATAGCGTGTTTGGTACAGAAAATACGTGAAATCGGCCGAAAATATATATGGGAGCTATATCCAAATCTGAACCGATTTCTATATAATTTGGCAAATTTATTTCTAGACTGAATTCGGTCACACGATCCAAATTTCATCGAAATCGGAAATATATAGCGTGTTTGGTACAGAAAATACCTGAAATCGGCCGAAAATATATATGGGAGCTATATCCAAATCCGGACCGATTTCAATATAATTTGCACAGTTATTTGTAAACAAAATTCAGCTACACATTCAAAATTTCATCAAAATTGGACGTATATAGCGTGTTTGGTGCAGCAAATACGTGAAATCGGGCGAAAATATATATGGGAGCTATATCCAAATCTGAACCGATTTTCACCAAAAGCAATAGCGTTCTTCCTATGGCTAAAAAAAATTGTAGTCCCCAATTTCCAGCTGAATCGGACAAAAAATGCGACCTGTATGTTGCGAACAAAAATACATGGACAGACGGACAGACGGACGGACACGCATAAATCGACTCAGAAAGTGATTATATGTATATCCCCAAAAGGAACTGTGGGTCTATTTCGTTTCCTTTTGTATGTTACATACAAATGCACAAAAACATAATACCCCTTACCACTGTGTGGTGTAGGGTATAAAAAAACAAATAAATGGACATTCACGTAAATAAACTCATGAACACATAAAACCAATAAGAAATAGTTTATCAAATATTTACATACTTACTTTTCTAAGTTAAAAACACGATTCGTAAAATCACTTTTTATCCATTCACACTTGGTGGTCAACTAAAACAATGTTGTTGAACATTTGCCGCTCAACTTAAGCCAGCGATTATTGTTGTGACAGAGAGAACGGTTGTTTTGCCTAATCGTGTTTTCTGCTTGTTAAACGCACACAACATAACATAACAACAATGAAGTAAATAACACAGAACAACTGAGAATAACATACAGAGAGAATGAGTCTTTATACACGAGTAGAAAAAATGAGGCAAACATATTTTAATGAGAATGAATATGTATGTGTATCAAAGCCAATCGCTGACAGTTTCATTACATCAATGAAATCCGGTATTTTACAAAACCCAATTGGAAGATTTAAAGAGATAAATTAACACCCCCTGTTAACAGAAGAACGAACATTCGAATGGGATAGGGATGAGACCAAAACCTCAACACACACACGCGCTCTTTTTACACTTGAGTAGGCACATTTGAGGCATGGCGTTGCATTGTTTGTAAACCAATTACAATAACAACATCAATAGATGTACAATAGACACAGGGCATGCAGAGTTCTATCAAGATGCACTTTGTTTATACATCAACCACAATCCACGTTCAATTTAATCAGAATGGTACAAAGCCAATATCTAGAGTAGGATGGTTGCACAGTGTTTTTGAAGTGTTTGTAATCTTCAAAAAAAGTTATTTTATTGTTAACTTCCTGATTTTATTGTGGACCTAAGGCCTTTTTTGACAGTTACTTTACTCGTGGATATTGTTGTCACTGCGTTTAATCTGAAGGGTATTGTTACGAAAGTACACGGCTGAAGAAGGCCTCTCAAACATATGCCCAAAACATGTTTTGCAGCAAACATATATATGTTTGGGTGCAAACAAATATTTGTTTATATGAAATATAAATACAAAAGCCACAAAAACATACACATACACTCATTTATAAATGGTGTTGGTTGCTTCTTTTGTTGAAATGCATAGAAATACCAAACACAAAAGCAAAAACAAACGCATAGGCCCAAATTAAAAAATACAAGAAACAAAAGAGACTTTAATGAAAGAAAACCCGAATAAAATAGTTTATAAAAAACGTAAATAGTAATGTAATCTTACAGTTTTAAAAAGAAAAACAAATAAAAACTATTAATTATAAAATATAGAAACATCGTTGACAGCTTCTCGTTAGTTGTGAAATAGAAAAAAACATTCTCCTCAAAATGAAATCATCAACGGGAAACCGGTATCTGGAATCAAATGACTATATAATATAATAAATAGGTACATACATATTTCAAATATATACATGCATGTATATGAAAAATGTATTATTGTTATTACCACTATTAAATGTCATTTGTTCTTTGTCCAATAAAATGCACCTTTTTGATTCAAATATAAAATTTCCAATTATTTCTATAAAAAAATAAACAGCATTTATTTATTTACACATTTTACCGTCTTTACTCAACGATTGTCCTGAGGAAACTGAAGAAAAAATGAGCTCTGCCTTTTTCGCGAAAAGAACAAAAATAATTCATAAAATTTTTTTCTTTTCCTCTTCGCTTGCTAGGCTGGTTAACTGTGAGTTACAGAAAAAATGACTGCTTGTGGAAGAACAAATCACAGCAACATCAACAAAGAACGAATCACAAGCTTTTGGCCTCATACCGCATACAAACCACCAAAGAAAAAATTTCTTCACCCTCCCGTCGTCTGTACTGTGTCTTCTATTGCACCATGCGCACAGCTTTTTATTATAAAATAAGCAAGAGCCATGTTGTTACGTTCTTTGACAAAAATCGTTTCTCCACCCACAAAAAATATGTTCTAACATAGCCATTCATTTTCTCATTTTAACCGATGTCGCACGAAAAGTTGTTGCGCTTTCAGCTGGTTCAGCTTTTGTGTTTGCGAGGTCAAATCACTCGACTTCTAAAACAAATAATGTAGTTTTCTAACAAATGAATATATATTTTGTATAGTTTTTGCAATTTTGTTATTTTATTTGCGGATTTAATGTTTGAGTGACTTAGGTAAAATCACTCAAACAGCAAAAGTACATCATATGACCCCTGTTCTAAAGCTTTATTCTAACAAAACAGATGAAAACATTCCGGCGTCTATATCTTTATTAGTCTATGGTTATAATATACACAATATGCTGGTACCCAAACAAATAAAATTGAGATATATTACAAAATGTTGTAAACATATATTTGTTTTGCAACCAGTCCTAAGCATATACATATTTGTTTGGATCCAAACATATTTATAACATATATTTTTCAGCGTGTAGACTTGGAGATTGAACCAGATTAAACAGAACAAGTAAACAGTCTTAAGCTTGGCCGGGCCTAACTTTTTATACCCTCCACCATGAAATATTTCAAACTTATATGGAATAGTTTTCTTTCTGGTACGAAAGTACCAATGCCCAAATTTTTAAGTGGAAAAGTTTGTTGACCATTGGAAAGCAATAATACTTACTTTTAGCTAATTCGGTAAGCTAAAAACTTAAAAATATCTGAAATCGGTCGGTACCGTTATATGGGGGCTGTACCTATACGTGGGCCTATGACCACAATTTTTCATGGAGAAGATTTTAACCACTGCGAGCCATAAATACAAAAGAACATCCAAACTTGCTGGAAAATGTAGATAAAAACTAAACAAATAAAAAAGGGGAACTTTTTATGACATATTCTGATCGGTCGGTCGGTACCGTTATATGGGGGCTACGATACAACGTGGACCTATGTCCAGAGATTTTGTTGGAGAAGCTTCTTAATCACTGGGAACCCTAAATGACGAATTATAGCTAATTTGGTCTGCAAATGTAGCTAAAAACGTCAAAATACTTGAATTCAAGCGGCACCAAAAGTGCAAAGTTTGAGTCAATTTGGGAAGAAAATGTAGCTATAATACTCAAAATACCATAAATCAGGACAATTGACAATTTTTAATAGAGAAGTTCAAGTGCATTTAGAACCTCAAATGTCAACAATTTTGGTCAACAAATGTAGATAAAATCCTCAAAATACCTTAAATCGGGTGGTACCATTATATGGGGGCTATACCAAAACGTGGACCTATATAGCCCATATTCGTCTATGGAAAAAAGACGCTCGCCTGCAAAATTTTAGCGTTGTATCTAATTTATTGGGGACGCTAGATTGATTACAACAGAGGGACATGACTAGATCGTCTTAGAATTTTTTCTTGATCAAGAAAATATATACTATATGGGGTCGCCAATGATTAGTTCGATGTGTTACAACCAGGAAAACAAACTTAATATAGCCCCCATACTATGGTGGAGTGTATAAAAAGAAAACCTAAAATATGTGGTACCTATATGAAACCTGAACCTATGCCGACAGTTTTTGGTGGAGAAGTTTTATGACCACTAGGACCCTCGAATATCAATTTAAGGGTAGTTCGGTAAAAAAATGTAAGTAGGAAATATTTTCAAAATACGTAAAATCGGGGGGTAACTTTATATGGGGCTATACCAAAAACCCGTATTCAAACTTGAGCTGCCTATGTGACGCTAGAGTGATTACAATACGTAGACTGACATGGCTAAATCGGCTGAGAATTTTATCCTGCAAAAAAATTTAAAAACTTTATAGGTTCGCAAAATTATATTTCGATGAGTTACAAACAGATATATAGCCTCCGTACTACGGAGAAGGGTATAAAAAGAACTGCATTAAAATATTTATAAGTAATAGTTTTCCCGATTTTTCACGGCTAAATCAATCAAAATCTAACTTGTAGTTACAGTCATGAGGTAAAACATACATACAGTGAGTGTCAATAATATTCGGTTTTCAATTTCACCAATAATAACACCTCAGTATTTTAGAAGCCCATGCCCAATATCCAAAAAACCAAATACTTAAAAAAATGTTGGTCCTATGGCAATTAAAAAGTGCATGTAACATGGATCCATGGCAACCCTATAAGCGAGAATAACAAAGAAAACGTTGTTAACCCTGTTTTCTATGCGTCAAAAATATTCGGTTTTTGTAACTTTTTTTAAATAATTTGCCAAAAAACAGGTCATTATCGAACTTTTTCTGCAATATTAGTATACATTTTAATAATTGCGAACAGAATCTTAGTTCCTATGTGGAAAAATATTATATTTTATAGCAAATTATTAAAATTTAGCGCTAAGGAAAAACGCTATCCCAGAAAAGAGAAAACTGGTCATATTTCGTTATAAAAACAGCAGAAATAAAACAAAATTTTGCTTATTTTTGAATATTTAGTCGAATATATTTGAAATAATGTGCAAAAGTCACGAAAATATAGAAATAATCGATTTCGTGAAACACATAAGCCAGCCAAAACCAAGAACTGGGAGGGAAGGTAGAGGAATCTCCTGAAAAATTACGGCTAAACCGCCCATAATTTTCTTGAAATTGGTCACTGAGTCCTAAGTGACTTTCAGAGGATAGAAAATATGCACTTACATTTCAAAAAATCGTAAGGATAAAGCCTTTCATGGCCTTGTAACACATCATAAGTCATTGATAAATACATGTCTCCTAGAAGCACCTTTGTACTTTTTGTGTTGGAGTACACAGAAAGGCCGGAATCTTGGTGGTGTACTGATTTTCCTGCTTAGACATTCAAAACTAACTCTATTACACGAAGTTTCTGATGTACATCAAGTTTTGAAGGTACATCAAGGCGAAACTTGAGCTAGATTTTTGGTTACGTAAATAAGCCGATGGTTTGTGATGTGTTACAAGGCTATGAGAAGCTTTAACCTTACGATTTTTTGGAATGTGAGTGCATATTTTCTATCTTCTGAGACTCATTTAGGACTCGGTGACCAATTTCAAGAAAATTAAGTTCGATTTAGCAGTAATTTTTCAGAAGATTCCTCTGTTTTTCCTCCTAGTCCTTGGTTTTGGCTGGCTTATGTGTTTCACGAAATCGATTGTTTCTATATTGTCGTGACTTTTGCGCATTATTTCAGCTATATTCGACTAAATATTAAAAAATAAGCAAAATTTCCATTTATTTCTGCTGTTTTTATAACGAAATATGACCAGTTTTCTCTTTTCTGGGATAGCGTTTTTCCTTAGCGATAAATTTTAATAATTTGCTATAAAATATAATATTTTTGCACACAGGAACAAAGATTATGTTCGAAATTATTGAAATTTATACTAATATTGCAGAAAAAGTTCGCTAATGACCTGTTTTTTGGCAAAATATTTAACAAAAGTTACAAAAACCGAATATTTTTGACGCATAGAAAACAGGGTTAACAACGTTTTCTTTGTTATTCTCGCTTATAGGGTTGCCATGGATCCATGTTACATGCACTTTTTAATTGCCATAGGACCAACATTTTTTTAAGTATTTGGTTTTTTGGATATTGGGCATGGGCTTCTAAAATACTGAGGTGTTATTATTGGTGAAATTGAAAACCGAATATTTTTGACACTCACTGTACGTAATTATGTGCGTATATCATTTTAATGCATTCACAATGGAACAAATCTGTAACGTTGTGGCTACTTTTGTTACTGGCGCTTTATTGTTTTTGTTACTCACTCACGTATCGTGTGATGTGTTGATATTTATCTTAACTTTGTAACTTAAAACCTCTTTGTTAGTTTGCTGCTCCTTGGCCCTTGTCATAGTTGCGTAGATGGTTGTAGTTGTTGTTACCAGCAGCCCAGTACCTACATATGTATATTGTATCTTCCACAAATCACACTGGCGTGGGTTTAATTAGATTTCACTCATCATCGATCACTTTTGATTTGATGATTTATTGCTCCAAGTACTCATTTAGTCCAATGAATGTGAAGACAGCCAAATGAGATTTAGTGATGATGTGTTTAAATGCATGTCCATATTTATTTATAGATGTATGTGAGTCGCACGTCTAGGCGTCATGTAATACTGTGATCGATTTCTTTCTTATCATCAGACATGTAAATAAAATATCCAAAAATGGGCTATCGTGCGTTCAGAGTTTGTTTGGTGAATAAACAACACGCCATTATCTTAATTGGTTATTATTTCCTTAATTAAAATATTGTTAAGCAATCGACGATGGCAAATATCTGAGCTGTGTGAGGATAACAAAAGAGATTATTTTGTAGTTATGGTCGAAGTTCATTATTGAAATCATAAAATTACGAATTTTGTTTACATTGGGTTCAGAGGTGGGAGCGATATAATTTCAATGACAATGGATTACCCACATGACTATGCTGATAATTTAAATCCATGTTCAAGTTAAGATATTGACAATCAAGTAATAATATTAATGATATGCGTGACAACTTATATAATTAAGAGACATATAAAGTAGTATATATGTACATTAGGGATATAACCAAAAAAATACCACGCCAGTACCATGTGCGGAATATTGTCCTGATAACGAAAACGTGTGTTCTACTTCGATTCGGTGAAAAAAGTTTATAACACGCGAACTGTTGTACATCAACACAAACTCTGAACGTATATCGGTAAAATAAACTGTTTTAGCAGGATTTACCCAAGGCATTTTTTAAAATAATTATTTGTGCGGAAGCTGTGACCACATTAATGTAAAAAATAGGGAAAAATGTGTTGAAGCAAACACGTTTTTTTGTTATTGTCCAATTATTAGCTTTAGAACACAATGCACAGCTTAATGCTCAAAGAGAAAGTTAAAGAATACACTTCAGACATTAAGCTTCCAATGTATCATTTTTTCGAATTTTCACTTTAACCGCGTCAAAAGGATGCTGACATTTTTAAGCAAAAAAAGTGGTGGTTTTGGAATTTTTGCTCTAATCCGGACGCGCAACTAGATTTGTCTAAATGCTTATGTGATTGTAGTACTCGCGAATTCGCATTTTTGATGTATAAGTCGAACGTGTAGTCTTCATAGGATCGCAGCAATCTTCGCTCAAAGTCAAAATTGTTGTGCGTAAATTTTTCTGAAAAACCTATTATTTTGGTCCAAATTTTACAACTGTCTTACAATTTCTGTGGGAACCCGCGTAAAATTAGTTTTTTTTGCGTTCTGAATCTAATAAGCCGCGTCCAAATCGGTCCACTAGATCGGCGAATATGATACCCCTCAAATTTCGAAAATTTGCAATTTTTTTTTTTTTTTTAAATATCGCGTAGTAAAACAAGTTTTGGATGTGTCAGTTCTACTTAAATAAATAGATCGATAAGCGTGTTTAAAATTTGCGAAAACAGATATTTAAAAACTATCGCGAATCCAGAGATATAATATAATCCACGGTTCTCGATGGATCGCATTGAAACGGCATAGAATGATGTATTTTTTAATGGTGATCATTAAAATCGGATGCGCATAAAATGTAAATGTACTTCGTGGAAATCATAGCCATTTTACTGTTTTTTTACACCCTAATATGCAACAAATGCTACATCGTGGTCACCATATAGAATTTCAAAAAGTGTATATCAAATAAATGGGATTGATTTGCTGTTTTCGAAAATCGGATGCGCATCATGTCATTTCCACGACTACGCGGTTTCTATGCGCCTCAAAAGTTGTAATATTTACATTAACTTTATTTTAATTTTATGCCACAATATGAAGTCCTTGTGATTTAATATAATGATCTCAACACTTACGCCAATAGGTAAACTATAAAGCAAAAATTGGTTGCAACGGAATATATTCATTATTGCACGAAATTTTGACGAAAAAGAGAAAGAACTCTCACATTTTTTCTTCAACTTTTCCCTTAAAATCATAAAACAACAAAATTAGAATAATATAATTTTTATTTTTTCCTCATATTTTCTTCGCATTTTTGCAAATAACATGAATATTATAGCTCCGAACTTCACGCCATTGGCTTCATTTTATTTCTCACAATGTCTGGATGCTGTTGTATATTTGTTACATATTTTTTGTAAGCATAAGCGCTTTTATTTCAAATATATATTTGCAAATAAGTACAATTTTGCATAAATTAGATTTTTCGCGAATCCATTGAAACATTTTATGAGTATTTTGACATGATCGTAAAGGGTACAAATTCCGATAACAATAATAATATAACTAATAAGATATAACAGCTTATTAATCAAGCCACTATTATTTTAGGATTTTTTCTAAATATTAAAATTAAAATGGTCATTGTGCGCAACGGTCAAGGTTATTAACAAAAATATATTTGGAGTGACGATTTTTTCTTAATCTATGAACCAAAAATCATTGATGTAGCATCAAAGAAATTTTGAATTTTTAAAAAAGAAAACTTAATTTTACAAATTTTTGCCCATATACTACATAAGTTCTTGCAATGGTCGATTTTATTACGTTGACAATTCGAACAGAATTTGTTCGGCCGAATTAAGAAATTATTTGCATACTTTTTCATTAAAAAACACTAGTTACATATCGCTTACTTACTTAGTTGGCCCTCTACAGAACAGCCAAAATAAGAAAAGATTTCCTTTCCTATCCATTAGTTTACTTTTCCAATTTGGAATATCGTGTTCGTCGATCTCGTCTTCCACTTGTTTATTCTATCGAAGCCTTGGCCTTCCAGTTCTGCCTGTACCGCAACGCGGCGCCTATTTATACGCCCTTTTAGCGGGTTCATGATTGATCATTTTTATGACAGGGCCCAACCAACGCAATTGTTGCATCTGGATATGTCTAATAGGGTTATGACTTTTTTACAACCTCATATCCCTGTATCGTAGCGTGATGAGTTTTGCCATAAGATTACAAAAAATCATAATAATAATGTGATTCGGTGAAAAAACCTCACGCACAAAATGATTTTAAAATTTGAATTTATCAAAATTATGGACAATTTTTTGAAGTCACTGTAAGCAGATATACAACTGAAAATAAACTTTAGAGTCACATGAGATAATTAAATTGACATAACATTCATTCATTTCTGACTAATTTTCTTCAATCCTGATAATCGTAAAAATGTCGTAAACGCTTTTATTTAAAGATATAATTTTTTAACAAAAAACAAAAAAAAATTTTTAAAGTGGTTTGTGCATGACCTTTTTTAATATTTGAATGAAATAAACATTAGCTCTGTTCCAGAACTAAAAAGTTTTTACAATTTTTACCACTTTTACACATTTTCCGTTCCCGTACACAAAATTTATATGAAAATCGTTTACGAGTTTTACAACTTTTACGACTTTTACCACTCTATAAAGTACGGGAACAGGCCATTTATTATAGTTATTATAATTAATAATTTTTGGAAAAAAATATTTTTTTTCATTTCATACATTTTTTCAAAAAATTATATTTATACCCTACACCACTATGTGGGGAGGGTATTATAAGTTGGTTTTGGCCACAAAGTTTGTAACGCATCGAAATAATGGTCGTAGACCCATACTTATATATAACAAAATGAATGTCTCAACGAGCTGAGTCGATCTGGCTATGTGTGTCCGTCCGTCAGTCCGTCCGTCCGTCCGTCTGTCCGTCTGTCCATCTAAACCTTGTAATCATGCTACAGGCCGCAATTTTGATCGGATCGTCACGAAATTTTGGATGTTGATGGGGGTCCCGGAGGGGAAGAAGCCTATTGATTTTGGTGATGGTCGGATAATATTTAGGGGTCGGAAAGGGCAAAAAACTTAGGTGGATAAAAAGACAACGTTTTTTTGCAAAGCCAATATCTCAGCTTCTTTATGGGGTATACCAAAAGCAAAACCTAAAAATGAAAGCAGAAAATATCACCCTTCTAATGATGTAAAGTAGGTGCTCGTTGGTGATCAAACAACGAATATATCGCAATAGTAGCAAATAAAACCCCAATTTTCATTTTTGCGATTTTAATTATATTGACAAATATCACAGCTTTGGTTGAAAATTTTCCAAAAGCAAAGCCTGACTATGAAAGTAGAAGATCCCGTCTTTACAATGATGCAAACTAGGTCGGCGTAGGTAACCAAATAACGGAGATATCGCAATAGTCGGTAATACATCCCATTTTTCTATTTTTTTGGAAATCACGCTACAGGTCGCAATATTGATCGGATCGTCACGAAAATTTCAGGGTTAATGGGGGTCCCACAGAGGAAGAAGCCTACTAATTTTAATGATGGTCGGATAATATTCAAGGGTCGGAATGGGCAAAAACTTATTTGGAGAAAAGGTCTACGTTTTATTTCAAAGCCAATATCTCTGTTTCTTTAAGAGGTATATCAAAGGCAAAACCTGGCAAGGAAAGTAGAAAATATCACCTTTACTACGATGTAAAGTAGGTTGTCGTAGCTGCTCAAACAACAGAGATATCGCAATAGTCGGTAATGCATCCCATTTTCCGATTTGTTTGTAATCACGCTACAGGTCGCAATTTTAATCGGATCGTCACGAATTTTTTGGGAGTTGATGCGAGTCCCACATAGGAAGAAGCCTATTGATTCTGGTGATAGCCGGATAATATTTAGGGGTCGGAATGGGGAAAAACTCATTTGGAGACAAATTCAATGTTTTATTCTTTGTGAATATATTGGCTTCTAGTAGGGGTATTCCAACGACAAGGCCTGTCAATGAAAGAAGAAAGTATTACCTTTACATTGGTGTAAAGCAGGTTGGCGAAGGTGGTCAAACAAGGGAGATACCACAATAGTCGGTAATGCATCCAATTCTTCAATTTTTTTACAATCAAGCTACAGGTCGTAATTTTGATCGGATGGTCACGAAATTTTGGTTGCTTATGGGGGTCCCAGAGACAAAGAGGCATATTATTTTTGGTGGTAGTCGGTTTATATTCCCTAAAAGAAATGTTTACCAGTGAAAACTTATGCACATGGTCGGCCCCGTCCCGACTATAGCCTTTGCTCACTTGTTTTAAAATCGATTTTTGCGTGAATTTTGTTTATATTTCAATGGAATACACGATAGCGTAGTGATTATTAGGCAAAAGTTCATTCATCCCTGCTACAGGAAATCATTTTTGAGAAAAAATGTCAAAAAGACATAACCCTAATGTCTAATGTTTAGCTTTTATCCGAACTGTATCAAGACTTTCACTCACAGCAGTGGTTCTGGAGACCAGATGTTTTAACCTCCGATTAACTACAAATCCGCAACCAAACTCATACTTTGATACAGCTTGAGTAGAATAAGTTGAGTTGTAAGAACCTGTTTATGCAGAAGGGAAAAACAAAGCCCTGAAGGAAACCCAAATGAGGAACGTCCTTTTGAAATCATTTTACAAAATTTGAATAACACGGAAGACCACAGCGCTTGGTATTTATGTACTATGTATATTGCAATTTAACATTGTATTTTACAATCTTAAAGTGCTAGCAATAAAATTGTTAATAAAGGAAATACTTTGTTTCATTATTTATATTATTATAGGTAGTAAGCTGTGAAAAGCACATTGTAAAATATTACCTTTATACCAGGGTTTCGGAGTCTTGAGTCGGAGTCTAGCAAATTTTGCTGGAGTCGGAGTCGTGAAAAGAAGCTCGACTCTGACTCCGGTCAAAATTCTTTTTTTCTAATGAAGAGATGTATATTAATAAATTTGGGGAATCGTTTATTCATTTTATAAGAATACTATGAGAAAACATGTAAGCAAAGGCTTTATTATAATTATTTTTTGGTCCAATTGATGCACATAATTTTTGCAAACAAGTGAAAAGTTCCATGACAATATGTATAATTATACACTACACCACTATGTGGGGAGGGTATTATAAGTTGGTTTTGGATAGAGATGGTTTTTACCGGGTATTTACCCGGTAAATACCCACACGGTGGGTAAATACCGGGTAAATACCCATTTGTGGGTATTTATTTGGGTATTTACTATATTGAATCGCTAATACAAAATCTTAGACCCTATTTCTGGGTTTAGGTTATGAAATCGATTCAAAATGGATAGTTTTATAATACTTTAAACAAGTGGGTAAATACTTGGGTAAATACCCGAGTATTTACCCAAGTGTTGGGTAAAAACTCATTAACTGCCGAACCACTTGACGTAGGCTGACAACATTTGGCTGAAATCTTTCTTATGTCAAAAGAACTTCTGGTACTGAACATGGGGTCTCTGGGTCCATGTTTTGATATAGCCCCCATATATCCGTACCTCCCGATTTAAGGTATTTTTTGTCTATTTGCCTCATTGTACAATCATAGTGGCTGAAATTTGGCACAGTGAGTTCTCAATATGTAGAAAATATCCTTGCAAAAATTTGTCAACATAGGTCCACGTTTTCTAATAGCCCCCATATAAGGGTACCCCGATTTCGAGTATTTACCCAAATGTTGGGTAAAAACTCTTTAACTGCCGAACCATTTGACGTAGGCTGACAAAATTTGGCTCAAATCTTTCATATGTCAAAAGAACTTCTTGTACTGAACATGGGGTCTTTGGGTCCATGTTTTGATATAGCCTCCATATAACCGTACCTCCCGATTTAAGGTACTTTTTGTCTATTTGCCTCATTGTACAATCATAGTGGCTGAAATTTGGCACAGTGAGATCTCAATATGTAGAAAATATCCTTGCAAAAATTTGTCAACATAGGTCCACGTTTTCTAATAGCCCCCATATAAGGGTACCCCGATTTCGAGTATTTATCCAAATGTTGGGTAAAAACTCTTTAACTGCCGAACCAATTGACGTAGGCTGACAAAACTTGGCATAAATCTTTTATATGTCAAAATAACTTCTGGTACTGAACATGGGGTCTCTGGGTCCATGTTTTGATATAGCCCCCATATAGCCGTACCTCCCGATTTAAGGTATTTTTCATCTATTAGCCACATTTTACAACCAAATTGGCTGTAATTTGGCACAGTGAGTCCTCAATAAGTATTAAATATCCTTGCAAACATTTGTCAACGTAGGTCCACGTTTTCCTGTAGCCCCCATATATGTGTACCCCGATTTCGAGTATTTACCCAAATATTGGGTAAAAACTCCTTATCTGCCGAACCACTTGACGTTGGCTGACAAAATTTGGCTCAAAACTTTCTTATACCAATAGTATTAAACGGTTCGGCAGTTAATGAGTTTTTACCCAACATTTGGGTAAATACTCGAAATCGGGGTACCCTTATATGGGGGCTATTAGAAAACGTGGACCTATGTTGACAAATTTTTGCAAGGATATTTTCTACATATTGAGAACTCACTATGCCAAATTTCAGCCACTATGATTGTACAATGAGGCAAATATACAAAAAATACCTTAAATCGGGAGGTACGGTTATATGGGGGCTATATCAAAACATGGACCCAGAGACCCCACGTTCAGTACCAAAAGTTATTTTGACATAAGAAAGATTTGAGCCAAATTTTGTCAGCCTACGTCAAGTGGTTCGGCAGTTAATGAGTTTTTACCCAACACTTGGGTAAATACTCGGGTATTTACCCAAGTATTTACCCACTTGTTTAAAGTATTGTAAAACTATCCATTTTGAATCGATTTCATAACCTAAACCCAGAAATAGGGTCTAAGATGTTGTATTAGCGATTCAATATAGTAAATACCCAAAAATGGGTATTTACCCAATTTACCGGGTATTTACCCACTGGGTATTTACCCACTGTCCATCTCTAGTTTTGGACAAAAAGTTTGTAACGCATCGAAATAATGGTCGTAGACCCATATTTATATATACCACAATGAAGGTCTCGACGAGCTGAGTCGATCTGGCCATGTGTGTCCGTCCGTCTGTCCATCTAAACCTTGTAATCACGCTACGGATCGGACCGTCACCAAATTTTAGGTGTTGATGAGGGTCCCGGAGGGGAAGAAGCCTATTGATTTTGGTGATGGTCGGATAATATTCAGGGGTCGGTATGGGCAAAAATCATATTAGGAGAAAAAGTCAACGTTTTATTTCAAAGCGCACATCTCCGGGTATATCAAAAGCAAAACCTGCAAATAAAAGTAGAAAATGTCAGCATTACAAAGATGTATAGTAGGTTGTCGTAGGTGGTCAAACAACGAAGATATCGCAATAGTCGCTAATACAACCCAACTTTTCATTTTTGCAATTTTAATTATAATGACGAATATCACAGCTTGGGATGGAGAACTTCCAATAGCAAAGCCTGACTATGAAAGTAGAATGTCCCACCTTTACAATAATGCAAAGTAGGTTGGCGTATGTGGCCAAATAACGGAGATATAGCAATAGTCGTTAATACATCCCATTTTTAATTTTTTTTTTTTTCGAAATCGCGCTGCATGTCGCAATTTTGATCGGATCGTCTCGAAATTTTAGGGGTTAATGGGCGTCCCACATAGGAAGAAGCCTATTGATTTTGATGATGGTCGGAAAATATTCAGGGGTCAGAATGGGCAAAAACTTATTTGGAGAAATGTCAATGTTTTATTTCAAAGCCATTAGCCGGACAAGGAAAGTAGAAAATATCACCTTTACAACGATGTAAAGTAGGTTGTCGTAGGTGGTCAAACAACAGAGATATCGCAATAGTCGGTAATGCATCCCATTTTCCGATTTTTTTTGTAATCACCATACAGGTCGCAATTTTGATCGGATCGTCGCGAATTTAGGAGTTGATGAAGAAGTCTATTAAGTTTGGTGATAGTCGGATAATATTCAGGAGTCGGAATAAGCAAAAACCTTATGTGGAGAAAAGTCAACGTTTTTTCTTATGCGAATATCTCCGCTTCTACTAGGAGTATTCTAAAAGGAAAGCCCGCCAATGGAAGAAGAAAATATCTCCTTTATACTGATGCAAAGTATGTTGGTGTAAGTAGGCAAACAACCGAGAGATCGCAAAAGTCAGTAATATACCCAATTTTTCCATTTATTGTAATCACGCTAGAGGTTGAAATTGTGATCGGATAGTCACGAAATTTTGGGGGTAGATGGGGCCCACAAAAGAGGAAGCCTATTGATTTTGGTGATAGTCGGATAATATTTAGGGGTCGGAATGGGAAAAACTCATGTGGAGACAAATTCAAAGTTTTATGCTTTGAAATATAACGGCTTCTAGTAGGGGTATTCTAACGGCAAAGCCTGTCAATGGAAGAAGAGAATATTACTTTTACATTGGTGTAAAGTAGGTTGGCGAAGGTGGTCAAACAAGGGAGATACCCAATAGTCGGTAATGCATCAAAATCTTCAATTTTATGCAATACCGCTACAGTTCGTAATTTTGATCGGTTATGTTTGGTGGTAGTCGGATTATATTCCCTAAAATAAATGTTTACCAGTGAAAAGCTTATGCACAGGGGTAGTGGTGTAGGGTATCACATGGTCGGCCCGTCGAAACGATCAAACTATGTGTGTCAGCTCGTCCGTCCAGGCCATCTGTCCATTAATATTTTTATCAAACTCCAGGCAAAATTAATGATCGACCGTCATGAAATTTTGTATGGAGGTCAGGTTCCGATAAGAATACAAACAAATACAGTAAGTCAAATTGAAACTGAACCACTTTCATTACTAAAAATGTTTTGCATTTAAAATATATTAAATATAATATTTTAAATGCTTAATATTTCTAAGTTTGATCGTTAACGACTATACTTCGATCCAAATATATTATCCACGTATTATCATTGCCATTAAATGAGAATAGATAAAATCAACTATATAATAGGGATTTAGTAGTAATTTTGTTACATATACATATCCTGACTGCAGGAAATGCTGCAAATGATCATTGCGGTAATATCTACTTATAAGGATGAGTTTGAAGGATATAGATGGTATAAAAATCAAAAACTTTTTAAAGTGTATATGTTGTATGTGGATTTTAATTGCGACTTTAACTCATATTGTCCACAACCTTATTATATTTTGAGGAAACTGAAAAACTCAGAGAATCTCAGAGAGATTATTTTAATAAGGGCCTGTAACATGTATTGTATGGAATGCAGTCGCCTCTAATATGCAACAGATCTGGAATGAAATCGATTTCTAATGAATAATACCCAAACTTTCTAACCAAAAGTATTCTTGTCGAATGATGTTAGATATTAATAAAGTGGTTCATTTTGATTAGCTTTCGTTATGTATCTTCCTATATAATTACGACATTATGTGGACAATATATTGGGATCAAAGTGTAGTCCTTACCGATATAACTTAGAAATATAAAGCATTTAAAATATACTTTTTTAATAGAATTTAAATTCAGAACACTTCGTGGAAAGCTAGTGTCCAAGAGTAGTGGTGTAGCATATCACATGATCGGCCTCTTCCTACTTTTGTTCTCACTTGTTCTGACTTATTTGTTTTTATAGAAGTCCTACAAGTTTTCTGCTAGAAGTCCTAAAGGTCTTTTCATCTTATCTTCTATGAGAGGGCGTATTGGATTACTATGAACGACATTGTGGTCTTCTATGAGAAATCTTACTCAACATCAACATGAAGACCAACATGTTTCTACATAAGTGCTAAGATCTTCTATGAGGAAACTACTGGACTTCAATGAAGAGATCAGAACAATTTCTATGAAAATACCTACTGGTTCACGATAAATCTGGAATATTTTGACAAAATTTTCCATTCAGCTCTTTCGGGTACAATTACACATGAGTTCAAAATATGTGGGCTTGTTAAGTACTACAAACTTTTGGATTGGATCCAATTGGAGACATGGTTTTGAATTGCTTACCTCATGTACTACTTATGATCCGGATGATTGCTTACATAAATGTATAAGTTTTGGCATTTTCATTAAACAATACAAAGAAGATTTTGTTCTCATGTCTCATATTCTCGAACAAAGACTGCCTATTTCAGAAACTCTTTATACAAGCGTTAAAATTTTGATGAAATATGCAGAGAAATGCTTGGACATCATGGTGACTCTCCTTGCATGCTAAATTATATGAAATCAATTGTTTTTGTTGCTAATTTTCGATGCAAAATTAATATGGAACATGCATTACAAAATACCTTAGGGAAACCACATATAAACGTATATGGTCCAAATATAGGAAAAAGTGTATGTTTTATTCATAGTGTATGTTTTATTCATTTTCAGTGGTATAGGAAATTACCTTCGGAGTCGTGAAAAAAACATGCCTGCAGTCGGAATCCAAGGAAAAATGGATCGACTTCGAAGCCCTGCTTTATACACGAAAAATTTTTATATGTATATTTCTTTCATTAGAAATGGTCATTGTTAAATGGATCCACATTATAACAATAACCCGTTCTTTTTCAAAATTACAGTGGTAACAAAAAATACATCCCATAAATTGTTTATCATTTGAGTGATTCCATCGTAAAATTGTTTCATTTTATGCAAAAGTAAATATTACCAAAAAGGATACATTTTATGTTGATTTTTTATGCAAATTTAACCAAGCCAAATCGATGAAATCCTAAAAGGAATCAAAAGAAGTGTCATGAAAAAAGAGAAACGTTTACAAGTGTTTAGAGGTAAATATGTGTGAATATTTTAGCAAACCCTTACTCCTGTTGTCGATACGACGACAGGATGTAGGGGGGGTCATACAATTAAATATTGCAAATATCAGCATAATGGTATTATAAGGAAAACAAAAACAACAGAGAAAAGTCAGTGGCAACAGTGCTATTTGAAAAAAAAAACAAATAAATAAAATCACACAAATAAAAATGATATTAAAGTTCACAGCCCTTGACAAAGAGAACCCCGAAACACAGAGTAAAACAATTTCACTCATCATTTACATATACAAACACATACAAATTTGTTGGAAAATTATGATGCAGGGAGTTTTCTGTTTGGATTAAAGCGCAGATGTGTCCTCGAACAGCCCTTAAACTGCACTTATGTGGACATTGGGAGTGGGTCGATACGGACAAAATATTACGACTCCTACAAAATAATAAAATAAGGTAATGTAAATACTACAACAAATACAACTCATCAACAATCACATAGAAAGTTGTTTTTGTTTGTAATGTTAGTGTCACCGGTATATGTAAACAAAAAACTAATGTTTTTTCACACTTGATTGAATATTCTGAAAAACATGAATGAAAATGCGTTATGTGCCGTTTCCACGGTACGTCGTTCGTCCTTTATTCGTGGTTTGACCCATAACTACGAATAAAGTACACAAAAAAAATGTTAACCATTTGATAAAAAATTCAAAAAATCTGTTTAATTTTAGATTGATTTTTTGCCGATAAAAGTAATGTTCATATTGACAATCGTCGATAAAGAAATTTGTGAACATTGAAAAATGGGATTACCAAGCAGGACTATAGGAAAAGTTTGGAGTTTCAATTAACTGACATAATTTCGCATATGAATTTATCTAATGAAGTGCGATATATATACCAGTTTCCAAGCTTTGCCTTCGTCTGCCACAAAAACAACATTCAATACGCCTGAAGAGCGGCTTAACCACCCGTGAAACGTAGCGTAATGTTCGAATGTGTGGGACTTCGGTAGACTCCTAATTTTTCAATGTATATAATAGGTCTAATAAACTCAACTCGAAAAAGAATTAATTAAATATCACTATAAACGACCTTCGCCTTAATAAAGCAAAAATAAAAAAAAAAAGAAATTTGTTGTTTTCATTAGAAACTATTTTGATAAAGCAATTCTTATATTAACTTAGAACTTTGTTGAATTTTATTTTTTTCAAGCGATAAAATATTTTTCATATTAACAAACTGGTTTATCGATTTTTTAATTTTTATTTGATAAAAAAATTTTCAAATATACAATAAGATTTGTTAAATATCAAAGTAAATATCGATAAAAATATGTTCATATTTACAATTATTTTGTTGATTTTTTTTTGTTAAATACAAACCCAAAAGCCACAAAAAGATAGATATACACACATTTATAAATGGTTGTGGTTGCTTTTTTATTGAAATGTATGGAATGACAAATGCAAAACAACGACAGATGCTAGGTACATACACAATTATAAATCATACAAGGAAGAAATGAAAGAAAAACGAAATGAAACAATTTATAACAAAAGTAATAATTTGGCGTCACACTTGAATTTAAATGGAAGAAAACAAATAAAACACTTTTAAATATAAAATACAGGAATCTCGTTGAACGCTTCTCGTTAGTTGTGAAATAAAACAAATTCTCCTGTTAAATTAAAACTCATCAAAATCGACATCTGGAATAAAATGTAATAAATAGGTGCATCATATTTCAAATATATATAAAAATAGTATTACCGTGCGATTGCTTCTTTGTCCAATAAAATATTCCGATTCTCATTTTTCCGATTTTTGCATTACATTACAAAATTTGGTTCCAATCCTAAAATCACCATTATTCACACATAAACACTGATTTATTTCCATACTTTTTGATCTGATCACAGCGAACGACTAAAACAGACTGCCACCAAACTGTTGGTTAAAAAATAAATGCTTCTCTCTTTCCCTCTTCTTTTGTTAGGTTCATAAAAACAACAAACCACAGTTATAGTATACATACAAGCATTCGCGGTGGCAACAAGTAGATAAATAAATACCCTGCCGAAAAAATGTCATACCCATGCTTTGAAATAAACATAACAGCGACACACACAAACACAGCACATTGTTGTAGCGGAAAATCTCTCTATGTCATAAAAAGTTATTTTCTTGAGAGCGAGAACACGTGACAAACCTTGAAAACCATTATAACAACAAATATTGGTTAAAAAATTTAAACAAATTTGTTTGATGTTGTTTGATAAATATTTTCCCAATATGTTTGAAATATTTTATCGGCATTTAACAAAAATATGGTGATGAACCTTCTAATCAAAATTTTCGGGGTGTCTTTTTTTCTGCGTACTTATTTCCTCATACAAAATTTTGTGAACAAACGACGATTTTTCTACGTCGTTCGAGTAGAAATACTCTCCGAACAACGATAAGATATGTCCCATCTCTAACAAATGAGAGCATTTATCGAAATAAATTAATTAATTTTGTCTATTGTCTAAATTCGTGTACAAATCTAGAAACCTAAATCAAATACCTGACTGAAAGTCTGTATACACATATGTATATTGTTTTGACATATCTCTCTCATTAATATAGAAATACATAAAAATATATTGAAAATAGCAAAATTTACAGAATTAATGAAAAATATGAAAGAAAGTGTATAATTAAATATAAAACATACATTCGAAGAAAGGCTATTGTTTTTCTGTTCATTTAATTTGTATTATGTGTGTTTTTGTTAAAATTTCATTAAAAACCAGAAAACAAAAAGTGTGAAGAAATGAAGTATGTTACTGGGAACGACGAATGGTGTCGTGGAAACGGGTTAATTCGTGTACGTATTTCGACTCTCGAACAACGTACTTCAAGTGCTCGTGTGAACATGACATAACATTTCCAATTTGAATGTTTCCAAATCGATTTCAGTTAATCGATTAATCGGTTAGTTGCCGTAAAATTTCTAAAAGTCGTAGTCGATTACTAGATGTGCGAAAACTGGATAATCGTTTATTCTTAATCGACTTTCGGAAGACGGAGTCAACAATAGGTCTGTTCGATAACCAAAAAGTTTGTATAAACTTGTACAAACTTTTACAAAATGCAGTTCAAGGGCGTAGCCAGGATTACAATTAGGGGCGGGGGGTCAAAATGTTTTTCGTGATGTGTACAGTTTTTACATACAAAATTTTAAAACCTCTATTTAGGTACATAACTATTGAAAATCAAGGAAAAAAACATCCGCTATGAAATATTCTGAACTAATACGGAATAATTAGTCTTCTTCCGAAAGTAGCATTGCCCAAAAGTTTAGGTGAAATTTCTTGACCACTGCGTAAACCAATTACGTAACCTAATTCGGTTAGCTAAAATTTTGTAAAAATTGGGCGGCATTGTTGTTTAGGGGCTATACCAAAACGTGGACCTATGTCCATAACTATTGGCGAATAAGTATTTTGATCACTACGAACCCTTAATGCTAAATTGCAGCCAATTTAGACAGAAAATGTAAATAAAAAGTAAGTAAGTATACACATCTCCTCTATACCCTATAGCCTCTAAAAAAAGAAGCAAAACCAATAATTTGCTTTAAAATATGTGGAATCTGTACGAGTAATAGGGACCGCGAAAACAACCATCTGGAAAAAATCAAATAGATCAAACTACACATTTTCCAAATTTTGTGTGGATGGTACGTATTGATATAGTCCATACTCCAACCTGACATATGACTGGATGAAGTAGTGCGAGGGCAACACGAAAACTATCTGGCCTAGGTAGCACCACGTGTTGCCAGTCGCCATTTTAATTTTTTGGGAAGTTCGACAATGCTTATCTTACCCGGCGTTTACAAATGTCAGTATTGGCAAGACAATAGCAAAAATTCAAACCTTTTTCACAAATACATTCATACATTTTAAATATGTGTAGAGACAAGTATGAATGTATTGGTGAAAATGGTTGTTACCTTTGCTATTGTCTTGCCAATACTGTCTGTGTGTAAACGCCTAATTAGAAGTACTCAGGACAGTTTGTCATACGACCATTTGTTGAGTTGTTTACAGTGACATGATAAAATTACTTTGCAAAAACAAATTGGAAATTGTGAACATTTTCGTCCCATCCTTTTTCACACCATAAAACGATAGTGAGGGTCGCCGTTGTGCCATAGAGGCGTCCTTGGGCATTTTTCCACCTACTAGCATTTGATATTGCATGATATATACTCGTTAGATCCACCAAAATTGGACAATCGCTTAAACAAGGCTGTTGTGGATTGGTGCAAAGAAATTGTGAATAAAAACGACATTTATAAGATCGTCATAGACGAATCTTGGATCTATTCCTAAAAGCCCTAAACAAAACCGGAATCGACCGTTTAGGTCTTCGAAAGCGAGTCAAACCCAACGAAAGTTGTTCATGTAAGACGCGCTTCGAAGCAAATGGTCGCCTGTTTCTTCGGCAAAGCTGACCGTGTGGCAACTAACCGGCTTGAGAAATGTAAGGCGGATAATTCGGTGTGGCACATTACAATTTGTTTGCAAGAAGTCTCCTGAGAAGTTCGAAAAACGAACAAGAGAAGACGAATCTGCATCATGACTTATCGTGCAGCCATCGTATATTCCGAAACAAACGAAATGTACAGCTAATGACGATGCACATCCCCTTGTGGCGCGAGCACAGTAATTTCTTAACAATGCATATAGCATACTTGGATTTGAATCGGAATTTCCTAAGAATGCCTGATATCTCTGTTTAACTGTTTAAGGTCTACATTTTTATATTCTCCATACTATGGTAGAATTGATCATACACAAAAATTGTGGTAGGACACTGAAGTTTTGGAAAGACCGAATTAACTATTATTGGGCCATTAGTATGATCAATAAACATCTGCACTAAAAATAGTGGACATAGGTCCGCGTTTTTGTATATCCCCCTTATAACGGCACTGCTCGATTTCAGTTATTTTCAAGATTTTATCTAAATTTTATCTGTATTTGCTTTAATTCTGAATTTAGAGTAAAGGTATTTCGCCCTAAATTGGGTGAAATTTGGAATTTTAAGTTCAAGGTGGTCAAAAAATTTATCCACCGAAAATTACAGACAATAGCCAACTTACAATTTCGAACATAGGTCCACGTTTTGGTATAGCATTTTTATACCCTCAGCCTTTAGGCTAACGAGGTCATATACACTTTCATTCGATCAAAATGTGCCTTATCGAAATAATGGTTTTAGATCCCAAACATGTTTGGAGGAAATCAGTTTCAGACAATTTGGAGTCGTTTTATCCATGTCCTTCCTTCCGTACCATAACTCTCGAACGGATCAACCGATTCGGTCCAAAATTTGGCCTTCGTAATATTTTGTTCAAACTTAGTTTAAGTTCGAAGATATCGGCTCACTCATTCAGGTACCTCCCCCGTAAACGTTCAAGACTTTTCGCTAAAATATTTCTACGAGACACATAGATCGTCTAAACATACTTTGAAGAATTTCATCAATGCGTACTTGAATAAAACGTTTTCAATGATTAAACCAAAATTTCTATTTAAAACTGGCACCACACATTTTGACATCACAGATAATTAAGGAGTGGACCGATATGGCCCTCTTCAAACTTAAACTAATTTTGGACCGATATAATAAAAATTTCTATACCAAATTTTAAAGCACTATCTTAGAAATTGAAAGCTGTAGCTTGATTTCAACAGACAGACTGACTGACATGACTATATCGACTCAGAATTTTATCCCGATCAAAACTATGAATACATTATAGGGTTGCAAATGAGAATTTCTATGCGTAACAAACGGAAAAACAAACTTAAAACATCCTCCATACTATGGTGGAGGGAATAAAAATTGAATCTATTTTTCCACCGAATTCATTGGTATTTCCAATTTTCGAAAGCTTAATAAGAAGTAATAAATAGAATATTAGTAAATAAGAAATAAATTATACCGTTTGATATCTTCTAAGCAGCCTAGATCACGAGGATAAGCATTTTCCTGTTTTCAAATGCGTTTTTTACGTTTCAAGATAGGGCTTGTTGTCGCCCATTTAAAGCAAAAATAAATTTCAAAAGATGTTATGCCCATTTAAAATAGAAAACAAAATAAAACAACACAAAATAAAACAAGAACACCTGCAACATTTTTTTAACATTTGAATCACAGTCTAAATTTCCACAACTTTTATAAAAGATCTTTTATGAAGGATCTAGGGGAGGAAGCCGACCACACAAGTTAACAAATGTTTTCCGCCTCCATAATCGGTGCTTTAGTGCGCGGCACATCGTCCTGACTTGGAGGAGGTTACATGTCATTGATATTAAGAAGTCTTTATGGGAAATAGTTTTATTTTCTGAATATATATCCGTAATATACATCGAAAATCGAAATAAATATACAAAATGCCGTATGGATTTTGACACTAACATTATAGCCCAGTTCAGTCAGCTGGGTATTGCTGTTACCTTGTATTGTTTTACCATGATCGTATGATAACAATGAAACAAATAATACAATTGTTGTAAAAATTTCCAATCAAACCCTTCCCATGAGTGCACACATTGGGTTATGGCACCTCTAAACAATTCAACAATTCGGCATAAAAACAGAAATAGTCAAATTAGTTGAATCGTATGTACCTTTTTTATCCCTGGATCGGTCACAACCAAAACAAAACGAATCCATTTGAATGAGAAAAAATATCCCATTCAAGTGTACAAACACAAAATCACACCTTTGAGGTTTTATTTTGTTGTTGTTGTTTTTCGTTTCGAAAGCTCATAATCATGACACTGAACCCTTTTACTATTCAAGGCACATAAAATAAAAAATCCATTTTGCCAGGGTAAAAAGGCGTCAAATTGGCTGGTTAAAAATACCAAATCAGCATCAAATTTACATTTCAATAAACCCTAATCGAAGTGCCGTCAATAAAATTTGGCTGGCGTGGATAAATATGTGTGCACGTATGTGGTTATATAAATGCACAATTTATGGTTTTGCTCAATTGCGAATTATGTATATTGTAGCTCCCCTATGTGAAATATGTACATATATATTTGTTTAAACAACAGATGTTTGTTCAGCCATAAAGCAAAATAACAAAAATGCGATTTGTTTTATCCTAACACGAGGAATGTGTTTTGGAAAATTTACATTGTACATATATATATATATATATATATATATATATATATATATATATATATATATATATATTAACCAACATTGCCAATTTTCACATGATTCCCTTTGTTCACAGATTGCTTTGCTAGTACACTAAATAAGCGTTTTTCCGTAGAGTAGTGAAGGATACAAGATAGTCTTGCCACCTTCCTAAGTTTTGGCATACATTAGCCAATTACTTGTGTAATTTGGTCCCTTTTCGTATTGCCTATTCCTATACTTGACACCAGGGACGTACGTGAAAATTTAAAATGTTGTGTATCGTTTCGTAAAGCTGTGTTCATAGTTTTTGAATTGTTTCAGTCCTTCTATGGTGTCGAATAACGATTTCGTATTTTTTAGAATTATATATGTGGGATGGTGTTTAACCGCTTTTTCTACAAGCTAATAAGAATTTGAGTCTCTCCGATAACTTCGCTAATCGCTTGGTTTCCCTGCAGTATGATTTCAATAGAGTGCAGGTCTCTATGCTATACTTTAGTTTAATATGTGTAAAAAAGTCTTTCATGTTGTCGTTACTTGAATAATTTTGTTCCTCCGAGTTATTATGTTTATCGACCTTCCAATTCTTAATTTTTATATTTGAGAAATAAGATTTTTTAATCGAGCTTTATGATCTATAATGCAAGTGAAATAGGAAAGCCGCACACCCACCACTATGTGACATGCATGTTTCGCCTTCGGTAAAGGCTCTTCAGACATATCGGATGTGAGCGGCTTCGCTGTCCTCGAACTTTTCTTCTTTCAAATGCATTTTTGTTTTGTTTTTTTACAACAACAATGAGGATTTTCCCACTTAGTTGTGCTTTCATGACAAACACTTAGCGCTGCCTTTGAAAGTTATGAGTTTGGCTCTATTTACTTTATTTTTCTATCCGACGTTTCGTTGGGGTTTTCCAACATCTTCAGGTTTAACTTTTATTCGATCTGGTAACGACATAAATACACAAAAGTTCCTATTAGTTTTCTATGATTGCACATTCTGATATTACTAGCATTAAGGATAGTGGTACTTACAAATAATCTTTCGTCAGTTTCGTCGTGAATTTTAATTTCTGGAAAATAAGTAAAGAAGTATCAGTCGCCTTTTCTGACGGATATGTGCCATCAGCCTGTGTGAATTTGCTACTATGAACAGGTCGAATACCGGCTACATAACCAATATATATTCCCCGTTATAGTCCATTTTGGAAATTGATCTTTTTTTTTGAGAGTCACTCTTTTCTATAGTTATCACGCCCATAAGCTATATTAGTTGGTCACCATAGTATTTAAAGCTTTGTCTACAACAAAATGTCCAAAAAATCCTCGAACAGTCTTTTAAATTCGGTTATGTTGAACTTGTGTGTGGGAGGTACCTTGGTGTAACTTGTAAGTAATATTACGATATTTGAAGGATTCGATATAATCCATATAAGGTTTGATCTTTGTCTGGAAGAAATATTACGATACACAAAGTTTAGACCGAATCGTTTACTCCCTTTGTGAAATATCGAATGCTCCATTTAAGAAAAAAATTTTGAACTTTTATGTCGCAGGTACCGATATAACTTAAATTTAATTTGGGCAAAATATTAAGTAAAAAAATAGTTTCCTTGAAGCCAAAGCTTGGACTATTATAATAGGCGAACTACAGTAGTTTACCATTAAATCTGACTATTGCTGGATCAAATTAAGTGTTTTTAACAAAGCTCAAAAATTTGGCTACAAAAGTTAATTTGCGTGGAAGTAAAAACACGTTGAATCTAACGAGGTTTTTTATGTTGTTATTCGATTGCTGGTTAAACCATTCAAAGTAAAAGTAGAAGACTACCACATTAAGATTCCACTTCTAATACATCACTTCTCAAAACCTCCACTGCATCCACCATTTATGGACACAAACATTTTGAAGCCGGATTTTAGGTGTTTTTTTTTTTTTGTATTTTTGATCTGTCTGAGACGCGCATTCTGGTATTTCAAAAAACCAATCATAGGATTAATATACTCGCGATTACGGATAACTTGGTATGTATAATGAATATGTAGCCCAGGCAGCATCACATTAAACGATTGCCAACGCCAAAATTCAGTGCGGTATTTTTTCTAAAAAAACTATTTTTAGGGTACAGTACATACAATATCTTCTTGATTGTGCTGGAACCCTGCGATATTTTAGTTTTTTTGGCGGTTCGGATAATATAAATCATAAATCGCTAAAATCCATCCACTAGAACGGCGGGAACGTCTACTACAAAAATTGACAAATTTGCGAAAAATAATTTTGAAAATATTGCGGATCTAATCGCGTTTTCTGTGGATCGTCTCCTTCTTAGTTAAGAAGCCGACACATCACACGCTCTTTGCGGAAACAGAGGTTTAAAAAGTTTAGCGGTATGGAAGCTGTATCCGATTTATCCCAAAAATTGATTATGAATGTATATAAACGGTTCTTGATGGACTTTATTGAAATAGGTTTAGATCGATGTATTTTTTCATGGTTGATAGTGCAAATTTTTTGCACACTAGACTGTAGATGATGCTACATCTTAGCGGTCAAAGTACATCCTGAGAATTGATTACAATAATATGTTCGTTTCTTATCTGAAAATTATCTAAAATAGAAGAATAACTTCGAATTATTTTCTTACAATATTTTTATAGTTTTGGCTTCATTTGAATTATCGCGATGTTTAGATTACGTGCATATTTTTAAGATGAATAAACAACTTGAATTTTATAAAGCAAGTTGCAAACTTCCAAATTTTTGAATTCTTTCATAATTTTCGGGAAAATTTACAACATTTTCAATGAAGTTATGGGACCTCAGTAAACATATAGTACGTAGGAAGTCATAAATTAACAATGTATCACCATATAACAATGCGTGTTTATATGTTTTTTTCTTATAATCAGAATTGAAACTGCCATAACTTTTGGGCGCAATAGCCTAAATTAGTATCTGGAATTTTTTCTCAATCCATGTACCAATAATCTTTCATGTAGCTTAAAAAATTTAAGATTTTTTCGATGGAAACTAAAAAATTTTCACTTTTCCTCATATGAAGTCTAAAATCATTATTTCGATGAGGCACATTTGTCTCGTATCCAAGTGAATATAATCGCGTAACCCTACAGACTGAGGCTACAATTATATTTCGTTCATGATAAGGAAAAATTTGAAGTGACGCACAAAAATTAATTTTTCTTCTTTATTTTCTCATACTGTTAAGCAGCAAATTTGTCTAAAATAGAATAACAAAATGTTGGCAAAGTCAGTGAAAAACACAAGTAAATTGTAAACAAAAACTGCGATTGGTCAAAAACAACAAATAAGAAAATAGTTTATAATTGGCTTTTAAGATGTAGTCCACGAGAACTCGAGACCTCTATACAGCTCGAATATGACTTATCAAGCGTGAAGTATATTCATTACGGAATTTGTATTTGATAGTGGAATAATATGACATGAAGAAGTAATTCAGATTTCAGTGGAAGTTTCTCTCAAAACGAGCACACAAACAAACATTTGAAAATATTTTCTTACAAAACATGATAATGATGTACATTTTCTGTTCAGAAACTTCAGAAAAAATATAAGTTTTCATTTAAAATCTTCTAATATACAAGCATTTTTATGAGGAAAATTGTAATAACATGTTATAGTAGGTTAACAATTTTTTTGTTGTTAGGTTTTCACGATGATGCTTGAAAACGGCAAGTCTTGCCGAAATGGGACTAGGGAACATCTTATAGCTGTAAAAATTCTCTACAAGATTTGATTTCATTATTTTTTCCTAGGTTGTACCATTTTTGATATATATAAGTTGGGAAATTGCAGTCATGACATTGTTTTATAAGGAGACGATAAGTATGTATACAGTCAGTGAATTGTCCCAATCTGAACTTCTATATCTCAAAACTGGTAAAACCTAAAAAAATATCATGAAGCATAATCTTGTAAAGAATTTTCACTGCTACAACATTTTCCTGAAGTCCACTTTGATAGGGCTTGCGGTTTCTCAGCAAAATCGTGAAAACTTAAAAAACCCCTAAAAATGTGAATTTTGACCGCGATTTATTTTAAAAGTGCTCCGGCGATTTTTTTTTTGGTTTTTTGATTTTTTCATCTATGAACATTGTAGTTTCAGAATCCGCAAAAACTTTCCAGGTGTAAGCACCTTACATTTAAAATTGCCTCAAGATCACCGTGTAAGTCTATTTATAGCACCCAAATCGTTTGCTATTCAATTCTTTTGTAAACATTTTCGATCCCTATTACTGTTAGTGTACTACTAACGTCATTTATATGTGAATACATCAATATTTTGTTGGTCCTGCACCGTTTTGTAATGAACAACAGTGTTGTGGCATTGGCGGTGTGAGGAGGTTCACAATTGCATCATCCAATACTGTGTAAATCTAAAATCATTCATATGTCTTTCCGACATTACAATTTTATTGGATGTATTTACAATTGCCAACGAGATTCGATTCGATTACCATGCATTTGGTATTCTTTTCGGGAAACTTGATTCGGCCAACTGGATACCACCAAAACACAAACCCACACACTCACATATACTGGCACTGAGCTTGAGATACGAATGGAATTTGAAGTATGGCACATGTGTCCATCAAAAAATGGCAAACATTTTCGGAGGCACAAAAAGTTCAGAAAATGCTAATGTAAATGGCGGAGTAACGTGGTGTCCATGTTGCATGAAGAGCCCATTTGATATCGAGCTTACGTATTAATAATATTGCACCATTGCGGCCACATTGGAAAACGATCGAATCTTTCCCCATTCCTTAGCAATTCTGGTAGGGGTTTTATTGGTGCATTGCCCTTCTTCTTTGACTTACTGACATTCCAATGAATGGTGCACAGATTGTCTATAAGTTATATGTTATGCCATAGAAAATGTCTTATAAAAGTGCATACATACAGTGCTGCTCAAAACATTTGCAACTCAGATTCCTATATCACATTCAATCTACTTTTAGGGACATTTTCAATTTTGAAAAATATTTTTTTTTTGTTTTTTTATTTGTTTATTTATTAGCCCTATTTTCAAGATTTAAACATTATTATTCAGTTATGAATACTTATGTTACAAAAATGTGTGAAATATCGGAGGAATACATGATTTAGCTGGCCCAAAACATTTGTAACTCCGTGGTACCAATATCTATTAGTTCATTTTTGACGAGCTTTTTGTATTGATTGGCATCATGTTGTTTTTAAGCAGAAGAAGGGAGCAAAAAGCTTTCATGAGGAGTACTTTTTATCCCACCTATGTTTACTTTTTTTAAGAAAAACTTAAACTATGACCAGAAATTTGTATAAAATGGTAATTGTGGATCCAACGAATTCCAAAAATAAACAAGGAGGTGTAAGGAAAACTACCTCCTGTTGTTCTGTAAGGATAGCGAGGGATGATGAAATAGTTTTACGAATTATTAAGCAGATCTCTCCGAGGTCATCAACAGATGTTAAAATAAGACTTAACACCGACAAATCTATACAAACCCCTCCGATACATACCAAGGATACCGGTGTACCATAATTGCAAATGTTTTGAGCAGAACCAAGAGTGAGTGCAAGCTTTTTTTGTATATTTTTGTAAGTGTAATGTTAGCAAATTAATTTTTATATCTTTAAAAGGGACCAAATAAACAATCAACCTACAAAAATATTTGCATTTCAAATCCACAAAATACCTCAGAATTACATAAAATATGAACTAGTCATACCAGTTGCAAATGTTTTGAGCAGCAGTGTATGTTGGCAAAAGACATTTTCGTAATTTACTAATAAACTTGTTGTTTTAAATATTAAAACAACAAAAGGGATTAAGCCAGACTATTTTGAAAAATCAAAATTGTAACAGCTATCCCAATTAAATAAACGCCACCAATGTTCTATTTGAGAAACACTGGCACGGTTTTGTGTGTTGTTGGTATATAAGCTACCAAACAGCATTTGGGTATGTGCATTTGTTGAAAAATCAACGACACATACGAGTGGAGGAAGGTTTGCTTTGTTTCGTAAACACTTTCGTCGGAGTTGTGTTAGGTTACCAAAGAAAAACTTCTCATTGAAGGGTTTTCTCTGTTTACGTTTATACTTCGAGCTGACGATTGATGTTTGGGTATAAAAAGTTCCTTGTTGAAGAAGTTATTGAAAAATAACTTCGGTGGAGAATATCCACAAACAAGAAACAAAAGGAACTGATGAGATCCAGTGGCGTGGATCGAAACTAGTCTTCCTTGCCTTACACCTTGGCGAACAATGCCAAACCTTCTCCACTAATAAACTTGTTGTTTTAAATATTAAAACAACAAAAGGGATTAAGCCAGACTATTTTGAAAAATCAAAATTGTAACAGCTATCCCAATTAAATAAACGCCACCAATGTTCTATTTGAGAAACACTGGCACGGTTTTGTGTGTTGTTGGTATATAAGCTACCAAACAGCATTTGGGTATGTGCATTTGTTGAAAAATCAACGACACATACGAGTGGAGGAAGGTTTGCTTTGTTTCGTAAACACTTTCGTCGGAGTTGTGTTAGGTTACCAAAGAAAAACTTCTCATTGAAAGGGTTTTCTTTGTTTACGTTTATACTTCGAGCTGACGATTGATGTTTGGGTATAAAAAGTTCCTTGTTGAAGAAGTTATTGAAAAATAACTTCGGTGGAGAATATCCACAAACAAGAAACAAAGGGAACTGATGAGATCCAGTGGCGTGGATCGAAACTAGTCTTCCTTGCCTTACCCCTTGGCGAACAATGCCAAACCTTCTCCACTAATAAACTTGTTGTTTTAAATATTAAAACAACAAAAGGGATTAAGCCAGACTATTTTGAAAAATCAAAAAATAATATTTTTATAACCACTCTCTTTCACTGGCACTCTTCTAAAGCCCGAAATATTTGCTTGAATTCTACTAACTAACTTTCTATCCAAAGGTGTAACATCTATTCAACGCCAGTATTGAACACAACTTCAGAGAGAGCTTCCTCATATCAAACTTTTAATTTATGTATGTACACAGGGAATCCTAGAAACCAATAAGTTTATAGGAAATATTTGCTAAATTCTTCCGTAAAACGAACAGTGTAACTTTTTAACGACAGTCGATATTGTTATTTTTTCGAGAAACTCATTTTAACAACATAATTAACAACCTTTGTATTCATTAAACAAATTTTAACAAATTTGTTAAAATGTCGTTATGAAAACAACACAAAAATAGCAGTTGTTAAAAAATCTACAAAAATGTTCAATATTGTTCTGTTCTGTTTATAGACAATTTGTCTACATTTTTACAGAATAACACAATCGTTACTGCAAACAATATTTAGAGTCGACAACGTTGTCGATTGTCGGATTGTTAAAAAGTTACAGAATAGGCCTACAGGGCAAACCACAAAATTAAAAAAAAAAAAAAACAAGTAAAAAAGCATTAAGTTCGGCCGGGCCGAACTTTTCATACCCTCCACCATAAAATATTCATTCCTGTCCCCAACTTTAAGTGAGTACGTTAAAATGTCAGATAATGTACATAAAATGCTTCATTCGGGAGGCCCTTTTTTATGGTGCCTATATCTAACTGTTGACAATTTTTGGTGGGCTAGAAATTGGGAGGTACTGTTATACAGGGGTTATAATAAAACATGGGTCTATGTTGAGAGTTTTTGATGGGAGCCTTTAATTTCAAATAACTCCTAATTCGGTTAAAAAATTTAGCTAGAATCCTCAAAATATCGAAAATCGGTACATAACGTGGGAACTTCAAATGTCATTAACAGCTAGTTCGGAGGTATCTGGGCTATACGAAAATATGAACTTAAATGAACAATTTTTGTTGCAGAATTTTTGTTGACTTTTAAATTTCAAATTACAGAAAGTTCGTCTAAAAATAAAGCTAAGGTACGGAAAATCGGGAGGTTTGTTTTGGGGCTATACAAAAACATGGACCTACGTTCGGTTAAACATTTTAAGTAAAATTCTCAAAGTACCGAAAATCGGGAAGTATCGTTATATTGGGGCTATGTTGAAAATTGTTGATGCAGATGCGTGGTGACCACTACAACCTTCAAATGTCAAATTACAGTTAGTTCTGTTAAAAATTGTAGCTAAAATGGCCAAATTACTGAAAATTGGGAGGTACCGTTACATGGGAGCTATATCCGAACATGGACCTATGTTGACAATTTTTGATGGAGAGGTGTTGTGACCACTAAGAACTTCAAATGTCAAATTACTGCTAGTTCGGTTTAATATTGTAGCTAAAATCATCAAATTACTGAAAATCGGGAGGTACCGTTATATGGGGGCTTTCTTGACAATTTTTGGTGGAGAGGTGTGGTTGACATTTAAGAACCCTAAATGTCAATTGATAGCTAAATCGGTCTGAAAATGTAGATAAAAACGTCAAAATGTCGTAAATCGGGGGTACCGTTATATGGGGGCTATACCAACACGTGGACCTAGGTCCACAACTTTTGTTATATAAATTTAGTTACACTTAAGAACCCTAAATGTCAAATTATAGCACATCGGTCTGAAAATGTAGCTAAAAACGTCAAAATACCGCAAATCGGGGGGTACCGTTATATGGGGGCTATACCAAAACGTGGACTTATGTCCACAACTTTTGTCATATATGTTTATTGATACTTAAGAACCCTAAATGTCAAATTATAGCTAAATCGGTCTGAAAATGTAGATAAAAACGTCAAAATGTCGTAAATCGGGGGTACCGTTATATGGGGGCTATACCAACACGTGGACCTAGGTCCACAACTTTTGTTATATAAATTTAGTTACACTTAAGAACCCTAAATGTCAAATTATAGCACATCGGTCTGAAAATGTAGCTAAAAACGTCAAAATACCGCAAATCGGGGGGTACCGTTATATGGGGGCTATACCAAAACGTGGACCTATGTCCACAACTTCTAATATATAAGTTTATTAACACTTAAGAACCCTAAATGTCAAATTATAGCTACATCGGTCTGATAATGTAGCTAAAAACGTCAAAATACCGTATATCTGAGGGTACCGTTATATGGGGGCTATACCAAAACGTGGACCTATGTCCACAACTTTTGTTATATAAGTTTATTGATACTTAAGAACCCTAAATGTCAAATTATAGCTAAATCGGTCTAAAAATGTAGCTAAAAACGTCAAAATACCGCAAATCGGGGGGTACCGTTATATGGGGGCTATACCAAAACGTGGACCTATGTCCACAAGTTTTGTTATATATGTTTATTGATACTTAAGAACCCTAAATGTCAAATTATAGCCAAATCGGTCTGAAAATGTAGCTAAAAACGTCAAAATACCGTAAATCGGGGGGTACCGTTATATGGGGGCTATACCAAAACGTGGACCGATATAGCCCATCATCGAACTTGACCTGCCTGCAAACAAAAGACGCTCTTTCCCAAAATTTCAGCGTCCTATCTCCATTTTTGTGGATGCTAGAGTGATTATCACAGACGGACGGACGTACGTGCTCAGATCGACTTAGAATTTTACCCTGATCAAGAATATATATATTTTATAGGGTCGCAAATGAGTATTTCAATGCGTTACAAACGGAAAAACAAACTTAATATACCCTCCATACTATGGTGGAGGGTATAAAAAATCAGCATTCGTCATAAGTTGCACTTTGATCCTTAAATCCTCACTAACCACCGGGCCATTGAGGACTAGTTAATCTGTCTATCAGCTTTGCTGATGTCACTCTTGTTCTGACTGCAATCAACCTTGTAGGCATCCACATCATTAGTGATTTTTATCTTAAGTACCTATTTACGTAGTATATTTTAATGTTTATTTCACCAAACTGATTAAAATTTCCTACCCGAATAGGTGATTGGACAGGAGTCCTCATAGCATGTCCGGAGAGTTTTGGTCAGGGCATACACAGCTTTCTCAATTCATCCACTGTACACAATTATTGAAGCAGCTAACGATCTGGATTTACACCTATCCGTTTTTCTGGGATTCCTATAACGATTCTACTTGACTTCAAGTACAAAGATTTTTGGGAGTATCATCCTGTAATCCTAGAAGGAACACTTTTCAAGTACTCTCCATTTGCGTGGTGGATCGGGGTCATCGGGGCCAATATTAGGGACATGTCAAGTTATCTTTCTATCCGCAGAGTGCTGATGTCACCTCTACCTCTCTACTAGATAGAAGAACAACATTAAGGTTCTGTGTAGCAACTATGCGGAAAGAAGAGATATTGTTGATTAAACCATGTATTTTGTGTCGGGCACCATAATGACGCACAACATATTGTTGAAGCAACCATTTTGTTCTTAGAATATTCTCCTACAATATTTATTTTCTGAGTATATACACATTCTCAACTTGTCCAAATTTGAGGCGGAGAACATTATATGGTTTTGCCGATTGCCCACTCACCTTACTTTTATACAACTAGGGCGATGTTGATATCAATCGCGAGAGTTTGCTGTCAAACAGCAACAGTTCTGCAATAATAAAGTTTAATCACAATGCTAGGTTATTGCTACTTCCGTCCTATTGGTGTTTCGGAGAGTTTCTAACGTATAATTATCCTAATCCGCAGTTTAGAACCCCTCTCGACTTCTGCGAGTACTATCGGTGGCAAACTTAATGACAAGCCGACATTCTTAGGAGAGGAATTTAGAATCCTCCAACTTCTCACCTGAATACCGATGTTCTGCTTCTCGACTAACTTCAGATCCATAGGACAAGGAGCTACTCATATTGAGGCTATTATCCTACACTGCTAGGCTACTGTCTCCCAAAAGTGAGCCAATACCATTAACTATCTGCATAAGAAATCGACCGATTTTTTATTCTCGCAGTTAATGACATTGCTCCTATATATAGGACTGACTGACGTTGCTATGATTTACAAACATCTAAAATGAGGATGTCCCTCGACTAGTAATCAATGACTATCTCTGCTACGAACATTGCGATCAACCTTGTCAATAATTACCCACCTAAGATCGATCGGAACAATCTGTCGCACAGCATTATTAACATGTTTCTGCTAAGACGAGCATGGTTTCTGCGAAGAACTACTTCTGTAAACCTTGAAAAATACCGATAGGCAAGTGATCGATTAACACCCTGGTGTTAGGGTTAGGTAAGACGAGGATCACTACGTGGATATCCTTTAGACGTTCAAAACAACTGGAGACTTTTTGGACACAACTTCTAATGGCAAATCCTATCTCTTTACCAAAATTCAACATTGTGTTAAATTTACTACTTTCCCCTTATACGCATGTTTATTTTGACTGGTCTAAAATTGATGTATAAGAGATTTGCAGATATAGGGGTAAGCTTAAGCATTTTGCTTCCAATATCTTTGCTTTGTTACTATGTACAGATTCCGGGTTTCTTGCATATCAGCTAGATTATTGTCATCGGAAATTGTATTCTCTCTTCAGCGAAGTTTTTGTATGCGTTTTAATTTGGGTGCAATATAATCTCGATAATCCGGACACGACATATTTGGCTGTCTGCGAATTATCGAATTGCCCGGGTAACCGAGTAGTTACGAAAAACATATAATTTTGTGTTTAAATTATTAATTTAATCAAAATTTATTCAATAAAAACAGTTTCTTAACATAAACGAGTTCATATAGACGAGGTCTGTAGGCCTTATCGATTGAAAAGTTGTTAAAATGTATTTTGTTTTTATAACAACTACAAAACAAACAAATGAACTTGTTGTAAAATAAACAATGAGTGAAGGTGTTAAAAAGTTACAGAATAGTGGGGCTGAACAAAATAATAAGCGTTTTAACCTGATCAGAAATAACAGTACCTGTTTATTCATCAATATAAGACACTTATGCAAGCGTTTTTTTTTTTTTTGAATCCTCGAAACACTTCTGAATCGGTGTCTTCAGTTTTGGAAAGTGGAAAAAGTCAACGGAGGCCAAGTCCGGTGAAAATGGTGGTTAAGGCATGATAACGGTTTTGTTTTTGATCAATGTGTAAGCTGGTGCGTTATCATGATGCAAAATCCATGTTTGGATTTTCGTTATGTTCGTTTCTAACGAATTGCTTCGTGCAAAATGCACAAAACTTCAAGGTAGTATTCCTTATTGACCGTACGACCATGTGGCACGAATTTATGATGCACCACACCATTGCAGTCGAAGAAAACAGTGAGCAAAACCTTCACATTTGACTGAACTTGACGTGCTTTTTTTGTCATCTTCTCGTCCTTCCTTAAACCGGTTATACCACAATTAAACTTGTGTTCTGCTCATAGTAGACTCGCCAAAGGGCACAATCAACATTTCAAATGCCCTTATTTAATATTTTACACAAAACTTAATACAATTTCTTCGATCCATTTTTTCGACTATTATAAAATTGAAGAGCACGTCAAAACACTACTAACCTTTTTATCTGTCAAAAACAAAATGACAATCCAAAATGGCTGATATTACCAAAATATATGTCTGTTCCAGCACCTGCAAGAAGCTAATAATAGTAAAAATTAGTAAATTCTTGCAGTTCTGGATTAGACCACATATGTATAATAGACATGTGAATTAAATTGGGTTTTGGGGTTTGTCGGTTTTCATAATTCCCGGGAAACGGGAATCAAAAACTCGTTATTCCTGGGAATCCGGGATTTCCCTGGAATTTTGTTTAAATTCGTGACTTTTCGATCTAATACCATTTGTACTTATAAATGCTAGTTTCCAAGCTTTGTCTTCGTCCACCCACTAAAAATAACATTCTAATATGTCTGATTACACTATGCAACACTGAAAATTCAAACAACTTCTAGTAGGCATTTTTTGAAAGTACATATTTGTAGTTTTGGGAACAAGTATAGTGTATATACGCCCTTACCTAAAATTACGAATGATTTTAAACAACAAGTTTTTTGTTACCCAGACGATAACATTTTTGTAAAAAATTTTATTATTATTATTATTACAGTGTTTTATTTAACTTGCTTTGGTGTGTGTTTAGTTCAAATCTGGCAACTCATTTTTAACACGGTTGCAGTTGACCAATCGAACTAAAACTTTGCACACTTTTCAGATTTGGATGACAATACACGAATATGAAGTCAAAGCCAATATTGGTCCATTTTTACACTGTTTTACAGTGTTTTATCTAATTTGCTTTTCAAATCTGGTAACTAATTTGTCACACAGTTGCAGTTGACCAATCGAACTTAAAATTTGCACACATTTCAGATTTGGATGACAATACATGAATATGAAATCAAAACCAATATTGGTCCAGTCTTACAGTGTTTTTACGGTGTCTAACTTAACCCCCTTTTCAAATCTGGTAACTGATTTTTAAAACGGTTGCAGTTGACCAATCGAAATAAAACTTTGCACACTTTTCAGATTTATATGACAATACGTGAATATGAAACCAAAATCAATATGGGTCAATTTTTTCCTATAGCCCCCATATAACGGTACCACCCGATTTCCGGTATGTTGCTTTTCAAATCCGGTAAATAATTTTTTACACAGTTGCAGTTGACCAATCGAACTAAAACTTTGCAAACTTTTCAGATTTGGATGACAATACATGAATACGAAATCAAAACCAATATTGGTCCATTTTTAAAGTGTTGTACAGTGTTCAATTTTACATGCTTTTCAAATCTGGTAACTCATTTTTAACACAGTTGTAATTGACCAAGCGAACTAAAACTTTACACACTTTTCAGATATGGATGACAATACATGAATATGAAATCAAAACCAATGTTCATCCATTTTTACACTGTTTTACAGTTTTTTATCTAATTTGCTTTTCAAATCTGGTAACTCATTTTTCACACAGTTGTAGTTGACCAATCGAACTAAAACTTTGTACATTTTCAGATTTGGATGACAATACATGAATATGCCAGAATTGGCTGTAACTTGGCATTTGGAGTCCCCAATGGTACAGAAACTTCCCCATCAAAAATTATGGACATAAGTCCAGGTTTTGTTATAGCCCTTATATAAAGGTACTACACGATTTCAGGCATTTTAAAGTTTTTATCTAAATTTTCGGCCTAAATTGACTATAATTTTGTTCTCAGTGGCCAAAAAAAAATTTATTTACTAAAAAGTTAAAAATAAAATATAATTTAAAAAAATTAAGTAACAGTGTTTTATTTATAAATGCACTTAAATGTAGAAAATAATTTTTCATGATGGAATCTCTCAAATAAAACGCTTGCCGTTCAATATTGTCACAATTTCTAATTCAAATGCAAGCTTTTTATTTGAGAGATTCCATCATGAAAAATTATTTTCTACTTTTAAGTGCATTTATAAATAAAACACTGTTACTTAATTTTTTTAAATTATATTTTATTTTCTATTATTCCTTTAGTAATGCCTTGAAATATTTACCAAAT